>NC_088183.1:1251333-1557666 GCF_028769735.1 Zonotrichia leucophrys gambelii
GCTTCTAAACTGATTATCAGAGCCTCCCAACCATAGAGGAGCCCAGCTGGAGCTGCTGAGGGTGTGATTGAATGTCATTAAAGGAAATTAATTCTGGATAAAATTCAGGTTGAAATCCTGACACCTGAAGTTCTCATCTGGCCCAGCATTGTGCACACAGCAATCACTGTCTGCATCGTTTCATATCTTGGGATTTAATCACGTTTGTGTTGTAATTTTATTAGAAAGGCTGATGTCCAGGTATTGATAAAGGAACTAAGGGGATAAATATTCATCCTGTTTATTGCATCTGCTTCTGATGCTTTTGTAGCAGAGGTGAAAGGAGAATAAAGGCACCCAGATAAAATTTTAATAATAATTTTACGGTTCTGCAACAGCAACTCTATTGTGAAATGGTCTGTGTTGTGTTCCCAGCCTGTAACTCCCCAGTGCTGCAGGTTTGTGCCCATTTTTGAAACTTATTTATTGTCAGCTCCTGCAATTCATTAAGCAGGATGCAAAGGCAGGCACAGTTTAGTGGATTCCAGCAGAGTAACCTCTGTTGTGGGGTGGGTGAGATCATTGAGGAAGGTCTTGTACAGTAAATTGGTGCAAATAATTTCATTAGAAAAGAGAAAGGCAACATGAACTTTGTGTAATTCCCACTCCAATACTGTGATCCATCATTCCCATTAATGGCAACTTACAGATGCTGAAGTTAAAATGTTCAGTGTGAGCTCCAGTCCCTCCCAAAAGGGAGTTTGTGCCCTCCCTGTGCAGGGTGGATGCTGTGGAGCAGGAACGCCTGCAACAGGGCACATTTCCATGGAAAACCTGTGGTTTGTCCTTCCCAGACCCCTCCCATGCCTGTGGTCAGCAGCACCTCCCTCCCAGCACTTGTTTAATTCTATTCCTGCTTTTCATCCCCTGGTCTCCAAACAATTCCCTGGGTAAATCAGCAGTGCCACCTCAGCTCCCTGCCTGTGACAGTCCTTTGGGAAGCTCTCCTTAGCCACATCTCTCCCATTTTCCCAGTGTTTGCTCCCCAGATCCTTTTTCCTGGATTGTTTTACATCCAGATGTTCCCTTTAAATCAGAGTTACTCAGAGTAAGGCAGGAAAATTCCCATATTAAAAACATAAACAAAAGGGCATTGTTTTATCTTTAAAGCTCTTTGCTTCTCCCCTCCTTCCTCTCTCCTGGACTTTAAATATGTGGCTATAATTAAATATCCAATACCCAGCTATAATTAAACGTCCTCTTTGAGGGGAGGGAGCTCTGGGAGGCCAGGCCAGGGTGGGAGAGCAGAGTTTGCCCCAGCCTTGCTGGGAACCAGGGCAGGGTTTCTGCTCCAGGCTCTCCAGGAGATTCCCAGCAGGATCCTGAGCTATTTGTGCTCACCCTGAGGCCCAGCTAAGGTCCATAGGCTGAATGAACCTCCATGTTCTCTAGAAACTTAATTTAAAAGCACTTCTATGTAATTAAAGGAGTTTTCACCAGCCTGGACCTTCCTTTATGATCCATATCCATTGTCCACCTCATTCTTGGGTTTCCCTCCACTCCTGATCATGCAGCCACAGAGAAATAGGATGGGCAATAATCAACCTGATAAACCAGAAAAGAAAATTAATTTGACTTGCACAAGACAACTGCAAGATTTATTTTTCCTTCAAAGAGAGTTTTATAGGGGAAGAGGTTGAGAAACTTTCCTTTTTGTCAGGCTTTGAGGAATTCCAGCCCCAGCATCTAAGGCAGCCTCAGGAGTCCTGTTAATACTTGGCTGTTCAGCCTTTGCTTGAGAAAGTGTCCCAATTTCAGAGTGCACCAAGACAATGGGATCATTAATAAAATAAATCAGGGCATCCTTTCATGGGCACCCAGCCAGGGTAGTAAAGTTGTCCCGGAAGGATACAAACACCAGGCTGGAAATGAAAACCTGCTGCTATTTTTTATTAGTTCTGAATCTCCTGTATTTTCCCTTTTCATTTGTAGCTGGTAATTTGAGGGCAGTGACATCAATTAACAGTTTAATTGGAGTTGCAGGGGTGTGTAACTGGGAAGGCAGGGGTGTGCCAGGTGAGGGGCTCCATTTCCAATGAACTCCAAGCAGTGGAAGAGAATTCTCAGCATGACCCAAACTCTGAACAGGGAATGTTTGACTCTGTGGGAGAGGAAAATGAGGAGCCAGGAGCTGGGGCAGAAATCAGAGTTGTGGCAGGAAAAGCTGAAGAGTTTCCAGGAGCTCAGAGCAGAAATGCTTTTCTCCCTGGGCATTTATCAGCTCCTTTGAGTAATTTGGTGGAATTTGGAGTGGTTGTTCCAAAGATAGATGGGATGGGAAGCTGGAATTGGGGCGGGAGGTTGTGGAGAGCTGCATGGAGAGAGAATTCACCTTCCAAGGAGGCCTCTGAGGAGCAGAGCAGAGCCTGAAATCAGCTCTGAAATCAACCCTGACCCCCAGCCTGAGCATGGAGAGGCTTTGGTTCAGGGTCCCTGAGAGAAAATAAATCCACAGATTCCAGCAGAGAGAGCTGGATGCTTTCCCAAACTTCACACACCCAGGGCTGATATTCCAGATTCACCTGTTTGTTGTGGAATTGGGATTATTCTCCAGCATCCAGATCCTGGCAAGTCCTGGGGAATGCTGAGGAGACAGTGGCTCTTATTTCATGGTTGTTATTTTGTGGTTGTTATTTCATGTTTCATGTCATTTGTAAGATGCAAATGCTGCCAAACCACAAACTCAAGACAGTTCCCACATTGTCCCCAGCTGCCCCTTTCCTTCCCGTGGTAAAATCTGAGCAGGACCAGAGCAGGAACTCCTCACTTCCCACTCTGACCTGATTTCAGTCTCCCCTTCCTTCCTTCCATCAGTTCTCTGCTCTTGGCTGAACACCCAGCCATGATTTTATTACCCTGTGAAGTCAATGAATCCCAACAGAAAACCTTGTGAGCTTTAAATGGTCCAGAATTAGTGTGTGCAGCAGGCAGGGGCCCAATCAATCAATCAATCATCCTCAATTAATCTATTTGGTAGAGTGGCCCCAGATCAATCCCTGGGTGAGATGAGCCCCAGGATTGCCTGAGCTCTGATGGACCTAAAAGTTCTGGAAATGAAATTATTGAAATGAAAATTCAAGCATTAAATCAATGCTAAGCAGAACAAGAGGTGACATGTTCTCCTGTTTATTTGAAAATTAAACCTGGCCAGCTGTTGAGCAGTGCTATTTTCTATGGATTTATGGTTTTCTGGGCTGGCAGTCTGTCTTGTTCATGTCCTTTTATTGGCTTTTGATGCACTAATTTGGAACTGCATTATAATCACAGTGGTTAGGGAGAGATGGCCTTGGGGTTTTTCCTCAAGTTGGCAGAGAAAGAAGAGATGATGTGAGTTGTGTGGTTCAGCACATGAATAATAACCCAGTTTGTGCCTCTGGGGATGTCTGCAGGGCAGGAGGGGCCCTGTGGGCCCCCAGGATAAACACAGCATTTATTCCCTGGGGTGCAGATGTGCCCTGAGAACTGCTGCTCCATCTTTGGGGGACACACAAGGATTTTATTTCCTGGGATTGATCCAAATCCTCAAATATATTCTAAAAATGAGAGGGGAAAAAAGGTACTTTGGTGATTTTCCTGGTGCAAGCCTGCAGTTTTCAATGAATAATTGGAAACAACTGCAGAAAAGTTGGGTTCCAGGACTCTCCAGCTGCAGGACTGTCACCAAATCCATCAGCTTCCCTGGCAGGTGGCACATTTGTATTCATGTTGCCCATGAAACAATTCAGCTGAAAATATTCTTTATTGGGCTGAGAAACCAGGAATGCTCCACCAGAGTCAGGACTTGTGGGTGCTCTGCCCAGAATTCCCAGTTCCTGACAGCATCTGGGATTTTCTGCTCTTCCCTAACAATAATTCCCAGTTCCTGACAGCATCTGGGACCTTCTGCTCATCCCTACCAATAATTCCCAGTTCCTGACAGCATCTGGGACCTTCTGCTCTTCCCTAACAATAATTCCCAGTTCCTGACAGCATCTGGGATTTTCTGCTCATCCCTAACAGTAATTCCTGATCCTCCAGCTGGAGTTGCACAACAGGAAAGGGCCAGAACAGCTGGAGAACTGCTCTGGAGAGCCGTGGGCAGCAGCACGTGGGAGAACACGTTCAGCCACGCTCAGGGCAGGGTGGTCACTGGGTTTCTGTGGCAGAGGGTATTTATGGGACGTTGCCCAGTGCAGACTCTCAGTCTCCTCTTGGATGTTTCCCTCCGGGCTGCCTGGGCCCCTCCTGTCACCCTGTGCCCTGGTTCCCAGCCCTTCCCTGGATCTCATGAAAGCACACAGGAAGATGAGTGAAAAAGGCCCTGGATAACCCTCTGAACGCATTTCCTCCTTTCTTTTCTCCTCTAAATCAACGTGCCTTTCCCCAGAGCTGCAGTGGAGTCTCTTTCAGAGCCACCCTGAGTGCAGCAGATAAAGCAGAGACATTTCCTGAGAGCATTCTGGCCAGGACCCCCTTCCATCTCCCCTGTCTGGTTTCACAGAGAGGGGCAGCTGGAAGCAGCAGCTCACAAGGGGAGGCTGATCAGGGGAGCTCTCCTGTCTCTGTGTTTGTGTTTGCTCGGTGGCTCACCTGCATCCAGGTAACCCCAGGGCCATTTCCTGGCACAGCCCGGGGGAGCTGAAGTGATTTGGGGTGAATCCTTGGCTGAGTCACAACCCTTCATTGAAACCATGGGGAAGCTTTTAGGATCCATAGAAATCCTGAAATTCCAGACTCTCCCTTCAGGGCACTGTCTGGTGTTTACAGCTGCACTTTCAAGAGTTCCTGAAAGCACCTCTCATTTTATGCCATTTCATCTGCCAGCATTAACAGATCATCTTGTACAACCCACACAGATTTGCAAGCAAGGCCAATTATCCTGGCAGGAGCAGCAGGGAGAGAGGGGCTGAGAGCAGCAAGAGCTGTGCTGTTGATCACAATGCCCAATAAATCATTTACAGCCACAACCAATTACCTGCTTATTCCCAGGGCCTGCTCTTCAATTAACAGGGGGAATATGCACTTTAAAGGAGAGAATTTCTGGGCATGCATTAGATTGCAGTTCCAGCCTTAGCTGAGCTATTCTGGCATTCATTGGGAGTCACTGAGGGAGCTCAGCCAGCCCAGGGTGCTCAGGCGTTCTGGGCTCTCCCTTTGACTGCTTTGACCTGGGAGTGCTCAAACCTGGCCCTGATAAATTCCTGTGATGGTGGTGGAGAGCAGAACCCCGCAGTGGGAGGAGTTTTAAATATATTGAAATATTTTTTATATTTTAAAATATTTTACATTCATATTTTAATAGATTTTATATTTATATTTTTATAAATATAAATAGTCTATATTTATAAAGTAAATTATTAGATAATATATTTTTATTTCTATTATAGCATTATAATTTTTAATATTATGTTTTTATTATTTTATTATTATATTTTTATTTTATTATATTTAAAAAATTTAAAATATTTTAAAATTCATATATGAAATTCACAGGCCAAGTCAGACATTGTCCCATTCCTAAAACCTGGAAGTCTCTCCTGGGAGAGCCAGGATTTGCCTTAGATCTGGGAGCACTGGGAATACTGGGAATACTGATCCATAACAACCCCAAGGCACAATCAGTGTCTGCCAAATAGTTTAATGTCAATTACTTTGCATTATCAACAGAAAGAGTGAAAAGGGAGCAAAGCCTGGTGTGTTTCTATTTCTGGTATTTGCTGTGCTGATGAATGATTAATGATTGATGATTAATCCCTCAGACATTTTGGTGACAGGGCTGGGAAAATCTTCCTGACACAGGAGACTCCACCAATTATCCTCCAGACTAAGTGCTGGGACTCCGTAATTTATGACACCTTTATCTCCTTTGGGATAAGCCAGCAGTAAATATAATGCAGGGAAAAGTCTTGCAAGGCCAAGAGACTTCATTTGTAAAGGAGAGAAACTCCTCAGCTTTAAAGTCCTTTCCAACCCTGATTTCTGTGCGGTGAGGAGAGTGACAGAAAAGAGCATTTTTATCATTTAAGTGATTAAATGTTTCTGTTGTTCAAAGTAATTCCTGTGTTCAGTTGGATATATTTAGCTCTATGACAGCAAAACATCTCAAAGCAGAAAATATGGAACTACTCTGACTCCCGAATGGAAAATTCTCGGAGTTTGTCCTGTGAAGCAAACCAGGAGGGTTGGATCCCCATCCCTGGAGGTGGCACTCAGTGCTCTGGGCTGGGGACAGGGTGGGCTTTGGGCACAGCTGGGGCTCAGGGATCCTGCAGGGCTTTCCCAACCTGATAATTGCATTTTTCTGTGGTTCCCTGAGCAATGCAGCTTTCCTGCAGCTGCAATTTAACCTGCAGGGGGTTCTGCCAAAGGAACCTCTGGTAGCAGCAGAGCTCAGCTCAAACCCAGCATTTTGAGGCCCTTCCCCTTCGGTTGCTCAACCAAGAGGTCTGAGTAACTCATAACTGATTAATCATCACTTCCAGGAGATTTTATTTATTAGGCTTTAATCCATTAACACAAGTTTTAGATGGAAAAGTAAAAAGCATTAGGAAGAAAAACATTGTAAATCTAATTCTTCTGGGAACGGTTAGTGGCTGATCCTGGTGAGGATTGCTGGGGCCAGGAGCAATCCAGATGTTTGCTGTTTGGCTCAGGCTGATGTTTCCTCCTGCTGCAGTTCATGAACACGGAGTGAGGGAGTTCCTGGGGCTGGAGAGGTGGGATGAGAGGGAACAACTGGATGGACCAACCCCTGATGTGCTGTTTGCCTGTGGGCAGAGCTGGTTGTGTGCTAGATCTGTCTGCTTTTCCATCAACCAGGTTTAAACTCAAAATCATCTCAAAATGGATTTTTAACCCACACTGAGACATGCAAGGATAGATTTCCTAACTTTACAGAGGTTTTTAGGTTTTACTTAAATCAGCATTTTCAACGGGAAGAGCCACATTAAAATTGTTAAAATCACTGGGAGGAGAAACAGAAACTCACTGAGCTGAGGGATACTGGAACAAACCTTGGCTAAATGCACTTTCAGAAATGTTTATCTCAGGGCTGTCAGTCCCAGGACAGTGTCTGTCTGAATCCTGAGTGTGCTGTGGGAAGGGCACATCCTAAAGGCAAACTTTAGCAGTTAAAATCAATTCTTGTCCTTTAAAATCCTTCTTGTCATTTTTTCTCGATAGCCCTAGGAGGGACTATAAATTCCAGATTAGGGAATGGTTTAAATAATTCCTCTGTTGTCTGCTGAGCTGCTGAGGGGAAATGCTTTCCCTTTAAAATTGTTTCTTATTTCCCCTCTGCCTCTCCTTCCTGCAGCAGGTTCTGCTGCAAACCCATCAATCTGAATCACTGCTTAACAATCTCATCCTGACAATAAACTGAGGGGTGCTGCAAGCTAATATATTCTAATTTCAATCTAACATATTCTACACTCAATTGTGATCAGGGGAAAAAGCCCTCAATCCATCAGAGGGAAACAAGAAAATTACTCCTGGCTGCAATAAGTAGACACTTGTGTCTGTATTGTCTCTAGAATTCCTTGGCTCTGCCTTGTCTCATTAACCTGAGTCTGATTTTCCTCTGTTGAGGCATTTTTACAGGGTTAGAACTCAAGAAATGAGTACATATTAAGAACATTTGGAAATGGAAGGGATGGGGGGAAAGGAGTGAAATATCCTGATTTCCATCGTGGCCAAATGGGGCTTCAAAAAGCCATTTTTGTACCCAATTGCTTGTTCCATATCACAGATATGGAATGGTTTGGGCTGGAAGGGACCTGAAATCCCATCATTACAGCCTGCAAGGAAATCCTGTGAGAGTGCAGGGAAGGAAGGGATTGTCCCAGAGGTGTCTGCAGCTCTTCCCAATGCCTGGGAACCTCCAGGAGCCCTCAGGAGGCCAAGCAAAGGAAGGTTTCAGCTGCACCACAGGGTTTGGGACCACAAGGTCTAAAAATGATGTGTCTCATTGTATCAGGAGGGTTTTTACAGCACTCAAACCCCAGGAAGGTGCTTGCAGCAGCTGATTGTGGTTGTTGCCTGACTTTATTTCTTGTCAGAAACAGCCAGAAATGCAACCAGAACCCTCCCCAGGTAAAGGTCCTGGAGGATTCGCTCCAGACCTCCTCCCTGGGAGCCTTTTCCACCCAAATCCAGGGGCTGGTGCCAAAATCTCTCCTGGCTCTGCCTTTGCACACCCAGGGCTGGAAGCTCCTCCTGTTCCCTGTCCCAAACTGCTCCAGAGCTCACACCCCAAAAAGTGCTGGGTGCCTCCTTCCAGAAATGGACACCTTTGTTATCATTTGGCTGTAAAGTATTTACCAGTGCCATTATTCAGAGCCTTTTTGAAAGCCCAGAATTTTACAGAAAATGCTCAGGAGCTCAGGGACTGATCCCAGCTGTTCCAACAGGATCTGCACAGCTTGCAAGCTGTTAATGGATCTTGGGATTTTTACAAGGAATCTGGGCTTTGGGAATCAAGGCTTTGCAGTTTCCCACTCCAAGGAGTGGAATTAATCTGCGTTTCAAACAAAATCTTGTATTTCTGTACCAACCCATTGTCAGTTTTCATTTCAAGTGTTACGGAAACATCTTCTGTCACCTAAGTAAAAAAATATTCTGAATTGATAAATCATTTTCCATCTAAGAACAGGAGAACATTTCAAGCCCTCAGTGTGCTCAGTGACTCAGTCCATCAGTAACTCACACCTAATTTTACTGGCAGGGAGCTCTGAGGGAGATTTATCCCTCCAAGAGCTGTTCTGGCCTTGGGTGGGATTCCCAGAGAGCAGAGCTGCTCTGATGTGCAGCCCAGCTTCCTCCTTGCACGTTCATTTGTTCCTTTGGATGAGCTCTGGTGGATTTGCAAAAACAAAACCTGCCTGAGTGTTCCTCTGAAGGGGCACTTTGGAAACACAGGGCCAGATGGCTCAGGCAGATTTCACAGCAAAGCTGTGGGGAAAAAAGGGGAAAAAGCAACAAAAAGCACCTCCTGCCTGTTTCCTGCAGCTTAGCAAAGGCTCAGCTTGGGAGGAACAGAGTTCACTTGGAGCCAGTGAGCTCTGAATGCCAACAGGGCTCAAATTCCCTCATTAACACACAAAGATTGTTAATTGTGACCAGATTGTTAATTGTGACCTGTGTGCGCTTGCTGAGCTGCAGATCAGCTTGGTTTTTCTCCTTGAGGAATGATTCAGGTGTTCCTTGGCCTCCACTGAGTTCCTTGGGCATCCCATCTCCCCGGAAAGCAGAAGTTGATTCCTGGCAGGGAAATGTGCAGTGTGACTGAAGGGAATGTTTAATTCCATGTTTCGTGACAGCTTTGCAGCCCTGCACGAAGGGGTCTGCAGGAGGGATAATTCAGAATGGGCCCTGCTCAAAGAGTTTGACCCACAGCTCCAAAATTCAGCTCAGCAACCACAGAGAAATTTGGGTTATATCCAATAAACAGCAAACAAGAGCGGCAGGGGGTCAGAATCTTAACTGGTGGTGGCTTTTCTTCTTCCCTGGAGCTTGTTAATTAGCAAATGAAAGTGCAATGAGTTAGCAAATCCAATAACCTGGGATTTCTCTGAGTCTTTGTGAGTCCTTCCCTGCTCCTGCCAGGCTTGGACTGGCTCCACACTCCAGGCAGGAGAATTTCCATGGGAATGGGCTGCTGTTGGCTGGCTCTGAGAGCACTGAGCAGCTGAGATTAAAAACTTCTGAAATCACAGCAGAGCAGCAGCACAGGAAGCAAAGAAACCTCACTATAAAAACTCCCTTGTTGTCTTGTTGGGTTGTTTAAAGTCTGAGATAAATTGAAAAAATTAAATTTCAACACTTGACAAGGAATTTCGTCCCTGTCTCTTTTGAGCTCTTCCTGCTCAATTAGCCAAAATATTTTGGAGATCAGTGTGGTTCTCTCTGCCCACAGAATGGCAGGAGGGCTCAGGCTGGGAGGGACCCACAGGTGTCAGCAGGGACATCCCAGAGCCCAGGGACAGGATTGTGTCCAACTCTGGAACATCCCAGAGCTCAGGATTGTGTCCAACTGCTCTGGGACATCCCAGAGCCCAGGGACAGGATTGTGTCCAACTCTGGAATATCCAGAGCAGGCAGGATGTGCCACTCTGGACATCCAGAGCTCAGGATTGTGTCCAACTCTGGGACATCCCAGAGCTCAGGATTGTGTCCAACATCTCCAGAGCATCCCAGAGCTCAGGATTGTGTCCATCTGCTCTGGAACATCCCCACCGAAGAACACCTCACGGGGCTGATTCAATTCTATAAAAGAGCTGTGAAGTCCTGCAGGATTCTCTTCCGAATTCCTCCCCAGGATTTCAGCAGCAACCAAAGGCTGTCCCCAGCAAGGCTGTCCCAGCACACCTGGGGTGTCCCAGCAAAGTGTCACAGAGTGAGCCAGGGCTGGCTCTGTGCCGGCAGCAGCGATGGCACAGGGATCACACACACTCTTTTTCCTGGCCTCATGCCCAGGGATTTTTGCTTGTTGAAGGCTCCTCTTTGTTCTTGCTGAATCCCAGAAACCCAGAATGACTGGGGTTGGAAAAGAGTCCCAGCTGTGCCCCATCCCCACCTTGTCCCCAGCCCAGAGCCCCCAGTGCCACCTCCAGCCCTTCCTTGGGCACTCCAGGGATGGGGATCCAACCCTCCCTGGGCAGTTCCAGTGCCTGAGCCCCCTTTCCATGGGGAAATTCCTGCTGTGCCCACCCTGAGCCCCCTTTCCATGGGGAAATTCCTGCTGTGCCCACCCTGAGCCTGCCCTGGCCCAGCCTGAGGCTGTTCCCTCTCTTCCTGTCCCATCCCCACCTGGCTCCAAGCTCCAGGTCCATGAGCTCAATTAGCACTGGCCTTGATGAACCTGTAAGGAGGGCTTTGCTTTCCCTGAGATTTCAGAGCTTCCTTGCTTCAGGAAAGCTACAGAGGCTGTGCCTGGCTGGGCTCTGTGAGAGCTGCTACCACAGACTTTGCTGCTTCAGAAACTTCCCCAGTTTCATGCACAGAGAGAAAAAAAGAAGAAATGTTTCCCTCCTGCCTGAATGCAGAGGCATTTGAGGACAATGAGGAGCTGAATTCCCAGCATCCATCCCAGCAGTGATGGATTTTCAGGTGAGAGGTGATGGCAGCAATCATTTGACTGGAGCGGTCAGACATGGTTTAGCACTGCAGGGATGACTCAGGAGCACTCCCAGCTCCATCAGCTCCTCTCATTTCCCCCTGGAATGGTGGGGATGTTTCATTGAGGAGGTGCCAGCCCGTGCAGGGGCTCCCAGGGAGCTGTGGCAGCCCAGGCTCCCCTGGCCCTGAGCAGAGCTCGGCCCTGCCGCACTGCAGAGGGGCTCTCTCCTGCCAAAATTCACTTTTTAAGGCCTTTTCTGCTAAGGGCAAGGCTAATCCAAGAGTAGGTCCTGGTGGGAATAAGCAATGATTCTTCATGAATAACAATAGCACAATCAGGCCCTAAATGAGACATTTATTCAACCTTTCTCATCTCCTTCTGTAAATCACCTTCCCCGTGCTGGCACCTCGTGTCCCTGGAGGGAAGGACTGACTAACCACAGCTTTATTCCAGGAGGCACCAGCAGGAGGAAGGAGGATGTTAGAAATGATATTTCAGGCTTATTGTGACAGCCCTGCTTGGTCCATCCCAGCAGGAGTGGCAGTGTCCTTCAGACAGGGGCAGTGCAGTGCAAATGCAGACAGGGAGGGAGAGAGGAGCCTCTGAGCATCTCCAAGTCCCTGCTCCAGGTTCAGCTCTGCAGTGTCTAAAGGCACACAGAAGTGCAGATTGCTCCTGTTCTTTTCAAGCTGAGATGCTCAAACTGAGATTTTTCAGTGCCTCATCCTGTATTAATGAAGAATTCGAAGTTTGGTATTAGCACCATCTCCTCCTGACTCCCAAGACCTTCCTGCACTTCCCACAGCTTTCCATTTCTTCTTCCCAAATGTTCTTTCTCCCCAATAGGGAAGGAATTTTCTAGGTTAAAATCACAGACAGGTAAGACCCCACTTATCACCCCAGCCTCTGTCTGGGCCATTTCTCGGGGCTCTGCTCCTCCCTGATGCACAAAGCCCAGCAGGTTTCAGTTTCATGATCCATCTGCAGAAGTGTGTGAAACTTCCTGGGTGCAGAGGCTGCACTCACCAAACCACGACTAAAAGGGCTTGAAGGGGAGAGAAATTCCCAGGAAAAAAAATCTTTGGGCACAAGGAAAAAAAATTCCTGTGTTAATTGAGCTTTCCAAGTGGTACCAGCAGCCCTGAGAAAAATAAAAATTTCAGGATGTCCCATAAAGAGCAGAGGAAGAAGGAAGAGGCAGAAACCCTTGAGTGGCTTTGGGATGAGGGTGGGGTTAGTGGGGAGATGGAAAATGTACATCACTTTTACATCAATGCCCAAAATACACAGCCAGCTATTTTCTCAAGTGACTAGGAATAGTTTAGAGGGGTTTTTTTTCCCCAATCAAATAGCACGAGGGAAAATAGTCTGCAGGGGCTGGTGAGGAATGAGGGGATTTTGAGGGAGAATGTTACAGAACATAACAACTGCTCCTTTCTGCCATTTCTGTCCCTAAAATCCAAGCTGCTTTCTGTGGTTTTGGAAGAGGAGTGTTCATGTGAGGAAATTAAAAGCTGACAATGCCTTTGCTCCCTTTGAGCTGACAGGAGCCCAGGAGATAACAACAAACAAACCAAATGAGCCCGAGGAGAAGGGAGCAGAGGAATTGCTCAGCACCAGCTCCAATTTCTGCAGCTTTGCCTTAAAGCAAAATGCAGATTTTGAGGGAAAAAAGCTGAAGAACAGAACCAAATGAACCAGAATAAGCAGAAGCAGCTTCCCCCTGCCTCCTTGGGGGGAATTCAACAGCTCCAAGTGGATTTTAGATCTTGTGCCATTCTCATTCATCTGTGGCCTCCCTCACTTCACACTGTCAGTTTTGTCGAGCTGCTCTGCATGAAAAGTGCTTTTGATGTTTGGCAGGGGACCAGCAGGAGAGAGAGAGATGTCAGCAGCTCTGCCCGGTGGGGATAGAGCTGCTGGCTGTGGCTGCTGCAGCTGGGAATGTCCCTGGGGCTCAGAGCAAGCAAAGCTCCTGTGCAGCCCCCAGCTCTGAGAGGGGCTCAGTGCAGGAAACAGAGAGATCCTGGCCAGGGAGCTGCTCCTGCAGGGATGGGCTGGGCCCAGGGAAAGGAACAGGGCTGCTGTGGGAGAGGGAGAGGGCACAGGGACTGAGCACCGGGCACAGGGACTCATCACTGAGCACAGGGATTGATCATTGAGAACAAGGGAGAACACACAGGGATTGATCACTGAGAACAGGGATTGATCACTGACAACAGGGGACAGCACACAGGGACTGATCACTGAGAACAGGAACTGATCACTGAGCACAGAGATTGATTGCAGGGCATGGGGATTGATCACAGGGATAGATCACTGAGCACAGGAACTGATCACTGAGCACAGGGATTGATCGCAGGAATTGATCACTGAGCACAGGAACTGATCACTGAGCACAGGAATTGATCACAGAGATTGATCACTGAGCACAGGAATTGATCACTGAGCACAGGGAACAAGGGACAACACACAGGGATTGATCACAGATATTGATCACTGAGCACAGGAATTGATCACAGATATTGATCACTGAGCACAGGAACTGACCACAGGGCACAGGAACTGATTATTGAACACAAGAATTGATCACTGAGCACAGGAATTGATCACATATATTGATCACTGAGCACAGAGATTGATCACTGAGCACAGGAACTGATCACTGAGCACAGGGATTGATCACAGATATTGATCACTGGCACGGGAGCGATTATTGAACGCAAGAATTGATCACTGAGCACAGGAATTGATCACATAGATTGATCACTGAGCACAGGAACTGATCACTGAGCACAGGGATTGATCACAGATATTGATCACTGAGCACAGAGATTGATCACTGAGCACAGGAACTGATCACTGAGCACAGACCAGAGGAGAAAAGTCACCTTCACTTGTCCCCTTCCTGGCTTGGAGTGTTCATCTGAAGAGGAAACCCTCTGGTTCCCTTACCCCACTCCCTCTGTGAGACACCAGAGCTGCTGGGGATTCCTGCCAGGGGATGCCCCAGCACAAGAGAACTTTCTGCCCATCACAGCAATGCCAGAGAAGCTCCCCTGTGGTGTTTCTGCTCCCCAGGGCGCTCCTGTGCTGGGGTTAAGGCCGTGTTTCACCTGTCCTTGGCCAGCTTTTCCCTCACTAGAACAGCTCAATGCTCTTTGTCCTATCCTTGCTCCCATCCTTTTCTTGGGAGAAGCAGAGCAGCAGAAAACACTTCCATGTCAGATTTCTAATTTTCTGGAGAGGAATGGAAAGGAAAATGAGACAAACTACACCTGAAAACTTGGTGGGGCAATGCCAAGCCATGAGCTGTCATTAAATGAGAGAGCCAGCCCTGCATGAATGCAGCCTGAGGTTTCTGTGGGATCCACGGGAATGTTGCATTTATTCCCTCTGAAATTCAGGCAGGTGGGGCACCAGAGGACCCCTCAGGACAGCACTGAGGACACCTCAGTGGTGCCACCCCAGGCTGCTCCTGGGGCTCACAAACACACACAGGACAGATGCTGGGACGTTTGGCACAGGCTGCTCCACTCCAGCTCTGTGGGGACGGGAGGAAACCGGGAATTCATCCCACTCTGCTCAGCCTTGGATCACTCCCAGTTTGGCCTAAGAGAGGTTTCCTTCTCCTGGAGCAAGGTTTCCTGCAGAGGAGAGGAGCTGCAGCCCTGGGGTGAAAATGCTTATCAGGGAGCTGGAGCACCTCGAGTTTGGCACCAAATCTTCCCCCCCAGTCAGGGAAAAGTGCTCAGGATTCATTCCCTGCTCCCTTTGTGCCAATAAAGCCATTTTTACCAGCTGACCATTTCCCAGAGCTTCAATTTCCTGCTCAAGATTTAGGTTTTTAATTTTTTGTAATGAAGCTGGTCCCAGAGGTCCAGAAATTCCTAATTAACTTTACCCGGTTTTCAAAATAACCAAATACATTTTGTGACTGAACTCTGAAGTTTGGAAAGAAGGCCCAGCCCCAGCTGGAGAGGGTGAAGTTCCCTTTTCCCTGATCTTACATTTCCCTCTAGTGGCTGAGCCCTCGAGCATCAGCAGCCAAAGGGAGGAATCCAAAGTTTTCCTGCTTTGCCCTTTTATTTTATTAAAATATTCTCTTTAACCTCATTGTACCCCGTTTGTGTTGCTGTGTTCTGTGTGGAAACTCTGCCCTGCATTTCCCTTCCCAGGGCTCAGGGATAACAGGACACAGGTGCTCCAAACCCACCCTGTCTGGGGGAGGTGAAAATCCTGTGGTGCTCAAATTTGGGGAAAAGGAGGAGTTAAAGGGGAGTGTGAGGAGCAATAGTTTGGGTTCAGGGCTCTCCTGGGACTCTCAGACCCAGAAATGCTGTTTTGGTTGGACAAGACTCCAAATTTCCTGTTTCTAGCAGGGCTCCCTCCTTGGTGCTCTGCCAGAGAAGTTCCCCAAGGCAAGGCTGGTCTTCCAACCTGGGTAAGTCTGGCTGGATTTCAATTTAATAAAAAGCAGGAGAAGATTTAAGAGAAAGCTCCCCCGCCCCACTTCCCTACTTTGTGGCAAGCGATAAGGGGAAGAAAATGAAGCTTTAAAAAAATACCATTAAATAAGTTATTTGGTATTTTAAAGCCACTTTTGGTTATTATACCTTCTAATCAAAGGTTGTTGGGCCAGAGAGAATATAAAGTGTCAATGTCTGGAGCCTGTGGGAAGCACAAAAAAGCTCCAGAGAGATTGCAGACTGTGGTTCAGGACATGCTGGGCCTGGGACAGCCACCTCCACACTGGAAAATTTTATGGCACAAAATCTGAGCTCTGAGGGTTCACAAGCTGAGAGTTCATTTCACTCTCTGTTTGAAATGAGTCTCCACTAGAAGCTCTTTCAATGAAAAGGGTTTCTTTCTCATAAACCCTTGAGAGCAGACATGGAATTTCTGCTCACCTCAGGAAGATGATGCCATGGCTTTGTGCTTGTGTGTGTATGTGGGTTTTTCTCCTCCTCAAACCACGCTGATTTTGTCAGAACTGCCTGAGCTTGGAAGCCTCCTGAGCAAACATTGCAGAACTGAGACTGTGCCTTGGGAATGCTGGGGGACAGGAGCTGAGCAGGGCCTGAGCAGGGGGATGCACAGAGCAGCAGGGGAGAGATGGGCAGGGTTAATTACATTAACCCTGGTGAGGTTTTCAATGGTTGCAGAGATGTTCTTGCTGGTAAAAGCAAAGCTGGGGATGTGTTTGTTTGGGATCTGCTGCTGGGTGATGAGAAGATCACCCAAGAATGGACCCAGGGCTGGCCAAGCAGGGCCAGCTTTAACTGGGGTGGTTTTTAGGCAGGGTGATAAAGGAGCTATGAGCAGGAGGCAGAGGGGAAGGAGAAGCCTCTCCCTTGCAGCATTTCCAGAGCAGCCCTTGCAGATGAGGGCTTGGTGTGCCTGGTTTGGGGTCAGGAGCAGCAGGGAGGGAGCTCGGGGCCTGCAGGGTTTGCCTGGGCCGAGCTCTGCAGGAGGAGCCTTCAGCAGAACAGGGAACCCCAACCTCACAGGGCTTGCTGTGCTTCCAGCAGCCCCCAATGCTCTGAGGGGGATTGCAGGGCTGGTTCTGCCCTGGTGCACCCCAGTTAATGGGGAAAACCTCTGGGAAAAGGAGGAGCTGCTGGTTTTGCTCGAGGTGTTGGTTTGTGCCCTTGGTTTCTCTCAGAGAAATGGAGTTAAGGCCACATTGTGCACACATGTTTGGTGTTAACACAAACCACAGAACCCCTGAGGTGGGAAAAGCTCTCCCAGCCCATGGAATCCCAGCTGTGCCCCATCCCCACCCTGTCCCCAGCCCAGAGCCCCGAGTGCCACCTCCAGGTGACACTTGCAGGGATGGGCACTCCAAACCTCCCTAGGCAAGGCCTGAGCACCCTTTCCATGGATAAAGTCCTGCTGATCCACCTGAGCCTGCCCCAAGCAGAAGCAAAGCCTGGTCTCTGTTGAGGCTCTGGCTCCTGGCAGCCCTTTGGGCACAGGCAGCAGCAGGGTGGATGCCCAGCAGAGCCTTGGGAAGGGGCACAACTGCCCAGAGGCTTCTGATTCAGCCAAAAACCTGAACTGAATACAGGGAAAATAACAGAAAGGGGAAGTAGACTGAAGAAAATGACTGATTGTACATTTTTTTAAGGAATTGCTCTGGAGCTTGTTCATTCTGAGATGAATTGGGAGCTTCAGCCTTGCCAGTGAGATCACCCTTGGTCTGATCTCTAATGGGGATTTATCCATCAGAGAGTGCCCTGAAGCTGCTGCACTTTCTGTGAAGCTCCCGCTGGCAGCTTCATCAAAGCTGGGAGTGAATTTCTGACTCAGAGGTAAAAGACACAATGTCATCCTCAATGGTGGAAACTCTTTGTAGCATTTCTTTCCCCTTTTGAAAGTTATTTGCCTAAAAGAAGAGACTGAGGTAGTAACTGGAGCACATGACAGAAACAAATGGTGTGGTTGTGTTCCTTTAGTCAGGTATCTCAATCTTTCAGTATTTTAATTGTGCAATATCAAATGCCTTGGTAAATCCCCCTGGGACTGTGAGAGTGCCGAGACTGTCAATGTGAAATTCTTGGAGGGAAGGTGAAGATGATTGAATGAGGTTATTAAAACAATGAGGGGAGTTGCAGAAGTGCAAGAGGGAAGTGGTGCCATTTTCTGCTGTAAATTAGCTCTTGATGCACTGAGCTTGGACAGCATTGATGCTTTGGGTGTCTCTGAATGTCAGAGCCCATCAGAGGAGCCTGGAGTGCCAGGATGAGGGGGAATGGCTGAAAACTGCCAGGCAGTGCTGGATGGGACCTTGGGAATTGGGAATTGTTCCCTGGGAGGCCCTGGCACAGGATGCCCAGAGCAGCTGTGGCTGCCCCTGGATCCCTGGCAGTGCCCAAGGCCAGGCTGGGACACCCTGGGACAGTGGAGTGTCCTTTCCCTTCTCCTGTTCTCCCCATTCCTCTCAGTTTCTGCCTATTCTTCCAAAACAGCACCTCTGCCACACTGAGAGAAAATCTCATTCCATTTTTCCCATGAGTGCAGGCTTTCCCCTCTTCCCAGATCTCTTATCCCAGAGGTCCCCCCACCATGGCTGGGCTGTCCAGGACAAAGAGCAGTGGGATAAAAAGACCATTTTAACTCCTGGCATGAACTGTGTGCCCTTTGCAGGGTGTCCAAAGCCAATCCCCTTATCCAGAGCAGGTTCTTGGGGTTCACTCCCCCAGTTCAGTTCTTTTGGTCTGAGGTTGGGCATGAACAATTTTTCATTTCCTAAAAAAAGCCTTGGCAGGGCTTTGTTTTGATGTCATCTCAAGGCCCTGGAGACTGGCACTGGGTCATGTGAGGTTTGTTGGCACCAGGAGTGAGACTTGCAGTCATGGTGGGAAATGCATTCATTGCCCAATTTGAATGTCAGCAGCACAGCTGAAGTTTCTGATGGCAGCAGTGACCTCAAAAGTGTTAATGAGATCAGAGTTTGGAGAAAATATTCAAAGTTTGGATAAACTGCAGCTTCTCTTGGGCTTTTTTGGAAATCACCCAGCTTTGAGAGGATCTGGCTGAACACTGCAGATGAAACACAGGGTAAACCGAGGCCTGGCATTAAATACAAACAAAAGTTAAAAATGGGTGTAACCTGTACAAATTTCAGGCAATATACATGATTCAAGACAAGTGTTTCATGCAACTTTATTTTCATTTCCTTCACAACAGAGGAGGCTCTGCTGAATGCCCTTGAGGGAAGGGAGTGTGGAGGGAATGGAAAGGAAAAACAGACTCAGTGTGGTTGGGAATGTCAGACATTCCATGTGGGAATGGAGGCCAGGCTGTGATCAGAGGGACGAGGAGGGGATGGGGACAGGGCCAGGGTGGGCACAGGGAGCAAGGCCAGCCCAGAGCAGGTTCCTGTCAGGGAGAGCACTCAGGAACCAAACCTCTCATTGCAGGGGTGGCCACGGCTCCTCCCTGCCCTCTTTGCTGTCCCTGTGGTGGCTCTGCCCTCTCTGGGGTGCCCAGAGGCTCCTGGTGACACAGGGACAACGTGACCCGCTGGGACTTCCGTGCTTTCAGTTTGGGTTTGCTTTGTGAAAGTGCCGCGAGCTCCCGACACAGCAGCACCAAAACTGACTGAAACCACAAGCCCATTACTAACTGTGGGTAAAGCCCAAAGGAATAATTTCCTTTGGAAGGGCTGCTGTGGGTGTGGGGGATGGAAGTCACACAGCTGCAGTTTGTGGCAGAGAATTGGTGCCTTTCTGTCTAATTACAAATTCTATTGAAAAAATCATCTTCACACTTTATTCTGATGTTTTACTTTGCCACCAGCTAAGCACTGATGAGAATTTTGAGTTGTGTACATTTAGCTTTGCTTCTTATGAAATGAAATCCTCCTCGTTTGTATTTAATCTCCGCTTTAACTCCCACGGCCATTCCCCAAGTCTCAGGTATAAATAACAGGAGGGAAATCCTGACCTGGGGAGTTAGACACAGAGGTTCTGTTCATTCTGAGTTAAATATTCTGTTATTTCAATGAGCAGAAAGTGAACTGCAATTCTTCAGCACCTGGAAACCAAATCAGCCAAATCCAAAATTGGTGCCAGTCACCATCCATGGGAACAGGACTGTGCTGACATGGAAAATACGTGACAAGAATTGACTGATCAATGTCCAGTGGAACGTGGTGGGGGTTTATGTCAAAGGGAAGGACTGGGAGCTCATATTTGAAAAGGTTTCCTTAGCAAATGAAGAAAATCAGTTTCTTTATCATGGTCTGTAATGATAAAACCAGTGCAAACTATGCAGAATGTGGCTCAGGGTGGGCATCAGCAGGAATTGCTGCATGGAAAGGGTGCTCAGGCCTTGCCAGGGGCTTTTGGAGTGCCCATCCCTGGAGGTGTCACCTGGAGGTGGCTCTGGGCTGGGGACAGGGTGAAGATCTGGCACAGAATGGACTTGGTGACCTTGGAGATCTTTTCCCACCTAAATCCTTCAGAAGGCAGCAGCAGCACAGAGGGTGACTGCTGTTTTCCCATCAGTTTAGTGGGATAACTGGCAAGTGATGCCTTTTTTAGTTTCTGGAGTGCCTCTGTGTGGCTGTTGGGTATTTATGGGCAGCCAGGTTAGGGGAGAATGGCACATGATGAGTTTCAGGTTCTGTTCCTCTGGAGATCTTCAGGTAAAATGCCTTGGCAGGGAGAGCAGTGACTGCACAGCCCAGAGGTGTTTGAAGGTGTGAGGGGCTGGGAGGGCTCTCCCAGCCCAGGGGCTCTGGGGCAGCACAGGTGCCACCCTTGGCACACCCAGTGACAGTGACAGTGACAAGGGCTGCCTCTGCTGGGACGCAGCCAGGGTCAGCCTTGTGGCTTCTGAGGTCAGGCCAGGTCTCCCAGCCTGTTTTGGGGGAAGTTGTGCAGCCAGCCTGGCCCATTACGTAACAGAGCTGCCCTGGGAGCCCTGCCTGCCCCTCTGCCACCCCAGAGCTGCCCTGCCAAGGAGGGGCAGCCAGGGAGCTCAGCAGAGCAAGGACAGAGCCAAAGTGGATCGGGATTCCCAAACAAACCCTGGGAATGGCAGGGCTGGTCCTGGGGGCAGCGCCAGGCCCGGGGGGGACCCCACACACAAACCCAGGCTGGGGCTGGGGCTGCAGCAGCACCCCCCTGCAGGCAGCCACACGTGGGTTATCCAGGGGCAATGCCAGGGTTATCCAGGCTGCAATTCCAGCATTATCCAGGGGCAATGCCAGGGTTATCCAGGCTGCAATTCCAGCATTATCCAGGGGCAATGCCAGGGTTATCCAGGCTGCAATTCCAGCATTATCCAGGAGCAATGCCAGGGTTATCAAGGCAGCAATTCCAGCATTATCCAGGGGCAATGCCAGGGTATCCAGCTGCAATTCCGCATTATCAGGGGCAATGCCAAGGTTATCAAGGCAGCAATTCCAGCATTATCCAGGAGCAATGCCAGGGTTATCCAGGCTGCAATTCCAGCATTATCCAGGAGCAATGCCAGGGTTATCCAGGCTGCAATTCCAGCATTATCCAGGGGCAATGCCAGGGTTATCCAGGCTGCAATTCCAGCATTATCCAGGGGCAATGCCAGGGTTATCCAGGGGAAATTCCAGAATTATCCAGGCAGCTACACATGGGTTATCCAGGCTGCAATTCCAGCATTATCCAGGAGAAATTCCAGATTTTTCCAGGAGCAGTTTCTTCCAGGAAAGGGTGCCCAGGCAGTGCCCAGGGGATGTCTGTAGCCCCATCCCTGGAGGTGGCACTCAGAGCTCCGGGCTGGGCACAATTGGACTCCAGGCTCTGGGAGGGCTTTTCCAGCCCCCAGGAATTGCTGGGATCTCTGGCCCTGCCAAACCATCGCAGCCTGGGCTGTTCCTGGCTGGGGACACGTGGGGTTACCTGGGAAATGCTGCCTCTGCTTCCTCTTTCCCTCTGTGGTTTCAGCACAGTTTTACATCTCCACAGGTTTGTGACAACCAAAAACGCTGCCGAAACTCAGAGCCAGGGAGTTTCTTTTCAGTGAAATTGTGAGCGAAGGTGGAATTTTCTGCTTTTTACCAAATGCTTCATTACCCCAGAAAGTCCTCAGTAAGGGGAAAGGAGATCCAAACATCTGGGAAGAATTTTCAATCAAAACTGATCAAGGCTGGAACTACAGGCAAAATGGATTGGAATGGGTTGTGTTAGCAGATTGCTTTTAAGTGCCTAAAAATAAGATTCCCCAAAAGCAGATTTTGAAATTTGACATAAAATATTTCTACTTTTCTTTCTTTCTGTTTCTTTCTTTATTTTTCTTTTTTTCTTTATTTCTTCTCTCTGTTTCTGCTTTCTCTATTTCTTCTCCCTCCCCAGATCTATCAGGACAACTTTGAGTGCCTCATGTTCTAATAATTGTGGTGAGACTATAAACTGTTCCCCAGGAAATCTAAATTCCTTCCTATCTCTGCATGGCCATTTCAGCTGCCCAGACCTGAACTGATTTGAACAAATTTCAGCACTTTTCCCTTTCAGCCCAGCCCAAACCTTTCTGAAGGGCAGAGTTCTCCTGGGTGTTTGTGCATCCACACTGCTGAGATTTATTGATAATTAATGGAAACTTGCAAACAGCCTAAGCATCACCTGGAATTTTAAATTCATTAACTTTAAAATAATTTAATTTAAAATTAATTTAATTTTAAAGGAATTTAAACTATTTCATTTTAATTTAATTAATGGGATAGTGCCTGTTTTATTCCCCATGGGCTCCAGTGGGATCCTGGGGGATTCCAGCCCAGCTCCCAGCCTCCTCCAAGGGCTGCAGGCACCTCCTGGGATGGTTTTCCTTGGGGCTGGGATCAGGATGAGGAGCCCTCAGTGCCACATCAGCTGTTCCTGGAGCACTTCCAGGGATGGGGACTCCACCCCCTCCCCAGGGTACAACAAAGGGGATTTTCAATTTTATTTTTTTTTCTTTAGTTTTGACCAGGATTCCCCTTCCAACTGAAAATCTCAGTTCTTTTAAGAGAAGTGGCTTGAAATGTTCCTCCCCAGACACTGAAGTGGGTGGTGAGGAAGGTTCATTGAGCTGCTTTGAACTCTGCTGGATTTCAACACCAGGGCTGGTGGGGCTTTTATATAAAATGAGAAGTGGAGGTGAGGAGTCTCATGGTTTGTCTGCAGTGACGACAGAGGCTGCACAGGATCCCGCAGAGCTCTCTGCACCCTCTCACACGTGGTGTTACAGCAGGCACTGGGAGCTTTGTTCTTCCAGCCACATTTCTGCCTCGCAGGGCTCTGATTTCCCAACCCAGGTGCCTCTGCTGAGCTCTGAGCTGAGCCAGTGCAGTGTGAGGCAATGGCACCTTCAATCCTCCACAAAAATCAAGGTTACTTAGCAGAATTTGTGGATTTCTTCATCCCCATCTTTCCTTTCCTTTGGTTTATTCAATAGAAATAAATCTGCAGTGCAAGTGAGTGAAGGTCTCTCTCCCCTGCTCAGCCACAGGTGCTCTGAGGAGACGTTTGTGCATCAGATTTTACAATATTTGCGGGGTTCCTTTCTCCCCATTTCTCTCTCCATGAACAATTAGCTGTGAGGAAAGGGCAGTGCAGGTGCAGCCCCTGTAATTAAATGCTAATTTCAGAGTTGTGCCACTGGGAACCCAGCGCTGCTCAGGATCTGCCTGTTCCCAAATCCTGGCTGTGCCTTTGTGAACAAAGGCGTGGAGCCACCTCCCAGCCTGGAGTAAACTTTGCCCTGGGTTATTCCCAGCCCTGCAGCAGGTCAGAGCTTTGGGTTTTCTTGGAATGCCACCCCTGGGGCAGAATCCTGGGCAGGGCTGGGAGGGGATGCCAGGGATGGGGCTGGCTTGGGTCACATCCCACATCCTGGGGCTGTGGTGGTGCCAGCTGGGTCCCTGGGGCAGTTTGGAGATCCCTGGGGCAGTTTGGAGATCCCTGGGGCAGTTTGGAGATCCCTGGGCAGTTTGGAGATCCCTGGAGCAGTTTGAGGGTCCCTGGAACTGAGCAGGGTCCCTGGAGCAGTTTGGGGATCCCTGGAACAGTTCCAGGATCCCTGGGGCAGAGAAGGGTCCCTGGGGCAATTTGAGAGTCCCTGGGGCAATTTGAGAGTCCCTGGGGCAGTTTGAGGGTCCCTGGAGGAATTCCAGATCCCTGGAGCAGTTTGAGGGTCCCTGGAACTGAGCAGGGTTCCTGGAGGAATTCCAGATCCCTGGAGCAGTTTTAGCCCCCTGGAGCAGTTTAGCCCCTGGAGCAGTCAGATCCTGGGGCAGTTGAGGTCCCTGGGGCAGTTTGAGGGTTCCTGGAGCAGTTTTAGCCCCCTGGAGCAGTTCCAGATCCCTGGAGCAGTGCCAGGCTCACCCAGCCTGCCCTTACATGGGATTGATTCCCTGCAGCCCCAGGTGGAAGCGCCCTTCCCTGGGGATGCTCAGAGCCCTTGAGCAGTGTGTTTGATCAATTCAGCTGGTTGAGGAAAAACTTCTCCTCCCCAGTGTGCTCCATTCCCTGTGCACAGCAGGAACTGGTTTGTGCTGGGCTGGTTTAGCCTTTCACTCTCTGGTGAAATTGTTTTCTGCTGAGCTCTCCAGACGTGATCCCAGCACTGGTGTCAGTCAGGATTGACGCTGATTTTCTTGGGACAAACAAGAATTCCTTTGCCAAAGGTATTTATGGCTACAACTGCCAGAGCAGAGCTCTCTCCAATGGTTCCTAATCTCAGGCATTAATTAGAGGTGCAGGAAGCTGACCCAGGACGTTTGAAGTTGATATTATTTTTCTTACAGGTGCAAACAAGTGTTGCATAAGAATATCAATGTTTAACCGCTGAGCTTGTCCCGGGTGTGTTCCTGGGGAGGTTCTGCAATGCAGGGCTTTTCCTGCTGCCTCTCCTGGCCTCAGGAATTCCAGAGCTGAGGGAGCCAGCCCAGCTTTCCCTCAGCTCTGAGTGCTGAAATCAAAACAGATGGGACCCTTGATTTTTCATGTAGGAAAGCTGAATGTTTATTGCACAGCTCATGTTTGTATAGGAATATTAGAAAGAACTGTGTTAATCCAATTGGTTAAGTGAACTCCAAAAATCTCTATTTCATAACAATGCACTGACAGTTTATTGCTCAGTAAAGGGGCAGGGTGCATGTTCCTTAAACTCCTCTATTTTTTGTTAGTTTGCATATTTTCTTCATGGATTCCTACAGGGTTTTTTACAGGTGCAGACTGTTTTTCTTACTAGAATAGGTTATTTAATTGTCATTCTCTTAATTCCTTCTCAGGGGAACTTAAGCTGGTTCCTAGCTGTACTGAGCAGAAGCAGGGCTTGAGCTTGGGTTTTACAAAGCTTTTCTTTATGAGGTCTGTAACCTCCGAGGAGTTTGGGGTGTGGCAGCGGCAGGTGAAGCCAAGGCAGGTGCTGGGCTCACTCTGAGCCCCACGGTGGCCGCCACCACGGAAGGAAGTCGTGTCCCTTGTGGTGGAAGCCGCTCTTGATTGAGTCCCTGCTGCTGGGGAAGCTCTGATGGAGAGCAAAGGAAGTCCCCAGCTCCTGGGTCACACAGAGACTGGGGCTGTTTGCAGCACTGCCAGCACTGTCCTGGCCATTTCAACTCTAGGAATAAGCAGGAAAAGCCAGAAATATAGGGGAAAATGGAGTGATGGGTTTGTGGCTAAAATAGCTCATAAACAAATGGATTTTGGGGGCAAATGAGTCCTTGTGCCCTGCAGCTCTGCCCTGTGGGACTGGAAAGAGAGTTTCATTCATTTTCCAGCTGGAAATTGTGAGGATTGTCCCCCCAGTCCTTCAGAGCAGAGCCCACACTCGCTGCGTGAGAGCTGCAGGGCTCTCACATTCATTTACTGGCCAGGAAAAATCCTCCTCCCCCTGCAATCTGCAAGTTCCAGTTTCATTCCTCCATACCCTGCCCACAGTGAGAGCAGAACCCAGCAGAGATCTCCTCTCCTGGGATCAAATGAGCTCCCAGATGTGCAAAAAGCAGTGAGTTTTTAATTGGAATTGTGTTTCCATAGCCCTGTGTACAGGATCATCCCAAAAAAAAGCATCATGTTCAATTTTTTTTTTTTTTTTGGCAAAAAACAACCCAAAATACAAAGCCATGAGCATTTTAAATGTGAAACACATCCTTTACTTGTTTGTTTGGGTTTTTTTTCCGTATCTCCTCAGGCAAATCACAAAATTCCTGCTCAGCTCCAGGGATTTACTGGCATGAGTCAATTATTCCACCTGGGTGAAGGACACCTTTCTGTGGGGCTGTTGAGGTGTTTAATCAGGGTGATGTCAGAGCTCAGGGAGGAGCAAGGGAGCACAATTCCCAAAATGAGCAACTGCAGGCACATCCTCATGCTGGCTGCCCCCAGCAGGAGCAGATGTGCTCACTCCAGGCAGGAGTTTCATCATTCTCCTGGGAAAGTCCTTGCTGGAAGTTCCCTCATGCAAAGCCTTCTCCTCACTCTGAATTATTCACAGCCTGGTGCCACCGAGCTGCAGGAACAGGGATGTGCTGCAGGAGCTGCCCTGGGGCACCCCAGGACAGGGAAATGGGAGAAATGGATTTGTAAAATCCTCAAAACCTGACTGGAAGCTCACCCAGCCTTGTACAGCTGTGTGTGCAAACTCTGAGGTGAGCTGTGCTGCCTTAGGGAGGCCATAGGATAGAAATCACATTGTTGAGAGAGAGACTGAGCTGGAAACAAGCTTCAAAAGATGGCTTTGCAAAAAAAAAAAATCAGAATTAGAACTGTGAGAGATGCATTGTAGCAGGACCTTGTGGGGTAAAAATATAGGTGATTGGTGCTAAATATAGGAAAAAATATAGGTGATTGGTGTTAAATATAGGTTCAAATATAGGTAAAAATATAGGTGATTGGTGCTGAATATAGCTTAAAATATAGGTAAAAATTTTGGTGATTTGTGTTAAATATAGGTTAAAATATAGGTGGTTGGTGTTAAATATAGCTTAAAATATAGGTGATTAGTTATTAATATATAACCTATTAAGTATAGGTTAAAATATAGGTAATTGGTCTTAAATGCAGATTAAAATATGGGTAAAAATATAGGTGATTTGTGTTAAATATAGGTTAAAATATAGGTGGTTTGGGTTAAATATAGGTTAAAATATAGGTAAAAATAGAGGTGGTTGGTGTTGGAAGTAACAGCAGCATTGTGTGGCAAAAGCTAATAAGCTGAAAAACATTTCTAAGGTTTTGTAACCAGCAATAGAATAGATAGAATGACATTGAGTTTTACATCTCTAATGTCTCACCCTTCATTGAGACTGATAATGGAATAAAACCTTTAAAAATGCATCTCAGTTCCCTGTCTCTGTAAAAGCTGGGAAAACCAACAAGGGACCATGGGGATTGTCCCAATTCCTGAGGTTTTGGCACCAAAATCTGCCCTGTCCCAGTCAGAAATGTGTGGCAGCACCAAAGTGAGCTGGAGGAGGATTTGCCATTGAACAATCTCCCATTTCTGCTGTGGGTCCTGGAAACCCTCTCCTGGCAGAGCTCCTGAATTTCAATTTTAAAATTGTCCATTTGTTCCATGGCTGCAGCAGAGGGGTTACAGCAATGAGTGTGATGTCACAGAGCAGCCCTGGAGTAATTCCAAAATTTTCTTTGGCTTTCAGAAGTTCAGGAACATATCAGTGGCTCACTGGTGAAAAGTTTTTGCTTTCCAAATAGGTCTTGTATGATCTCATTCCCTCAGTCATGGGAGGCGTCAGAGCTCTTATTACATTATTTAAAGTTTCTTTTCCCCACCTTGAGGAACTTGGAATTTTCTGACAGATAAAAAATGGTGTGACAAGATGCCTGGATCCTGCTGGGCGTTGAGTGTTCCTGGGAGCTCCTGAATCCCTTCTCCTAAATCCCATCCTCAGCTGGGTCCTCAGGCTTTAGCATGAAATTATTGATGCATTAATAATCAATAGCAAAATAGGAAATTGTCACAAGTTCCTTTTTCTTCCAGGTATGTCCCTGGGAGCTTTAATTACAGAATAATGGAATATCCTGGGCTGGAAGGGACCCTCAGGGATCACCAGTGCAGCTCCTGGACACCCCAACAGCTCCAGCCTGTCCTTGAGAGCATTGTCCAAACTCTCCTGGGACCCAGAATGGCTTGGCTGGGCTTTGTCTGAAAACTCCTTTTCTAGGAGCTGTCAGACAAAGAAAATGCTCCTTGAATTTCAATGAAATGAATTTGCTGGGCTTTTCCCTTGACTTTCAGTTTGCAATGTTATTTCCCCACCCCCAGCACTGTAACACAGCCCAAGCAGAGCTGCTGGTGGAGTTCAGAGTTACAACATCCCCAAGAAATGAGTGCAGCTCCAGAGAAGAGCTCAGCTTGCAGCTGGCTCCTCCAACTGGGTGCTGCCAGGCTTATATCAGTGTCAGATTTATATCAATGTCAGGTTTTTATCTATGTCAGATTTATATCAATGTCAGGTTTTTATCAATGTCAGATTAAGCTCAGTGTCAGGTTTTTATCAGTGTCAGGTTTTTATCGATGTCAGATTGAGCTCAGTGTGAGGTTGATCTCAGTGACAGGATTATATCACTGTCAGGTTTATATCAATGTCAGATCTCAGTATCAGGTTTTTATCAATGTCAGATTTATATCAATGTCAGGTTAAACCCAGTGTGAGGTTGATCTCAGTGTCAGGTTTATATCAATGTCAGGTTTATCTCAGTGTCAGGTTTATATTAATGTCAAATACCAGTGTCAAATTTTTATCAATGTCAGGTTTATATCAATGTCAGATTGAGCTCAGTGTGAGGTTGATCTCAGTCAGGATTATCTCAGTGTTGGGTTTATATCAATGTGAGATTGATCTCAGTGTCAGGTTTATATCAAGTCAGGATTATCTGTCAGATTGATCTCAATCAGGATTATCTCAGAGTGAGGTTTATATGAAGTCAGGCTAATCCCAGAGTGAGGTTTATATGAAGTCAGGCTAATCCCAGTGCCAGGTTAATCCCAGAGTGAGGTTTATATGAAGTCAGGCTAATCCCAGTGCCAGGTTTGTGGTGGCAGCAGGGCTGGTACCAGAGGAGCAGGGATCTGCACTTTGGAGCAGCACTGAACCATCTCCCCGTGCATGCCCTGGGAGGAGCCTGAGCCAGAGAGGACTGATAACTCTAATTCTGCAATAAATCTAACAGAAATACCAATTGCCCTTGGATCCCTGCCCCACGTTCCTGAGCACCTGTGAAGATTTGCAAAAGCATCTCAAGGAATTAAGCACCCAAATCCCATTGACTCTGCAGAGTCATTTACTGTAGAAAATGAGATTTGGCTCTTAACCCCCTTTGGAAATGTGACACCTTGCTTTGCCTCCCTTTACAAATCCCTGTGCAAGGCCCTTCTGGCTCTTCCTGCTCCTGTATCCCCCTGGGGCTGTCCCCAACCCAGGGTTTGTGCAGAGACCCCCGGACTCTGGGGGTTACACTCTGTGAGCTCCTGGGGCAGCACCACGAGCTGAAATCCCCTTTTCCCTTCCCTCAGCGGGCACCAGCTCCTCTCCACGGGTCCCAGGTGCCACCCTGGGCTGGGCACAGCTCCCACCTGGGTTTGGGAACTGCGTCAGCCTGGGCTTGGTTAGGGCAGAGCTCAGTGGTGTCCTGTCCATCCTCCTGTCCCCTCCACCCCAGGAGGGGGAGAGTCCCAACATCCCCATCCCGGCCAGCTGCTCCAGTGCTGCCAAAACCAAATTCATCTCTGGCCCATAAAGCTCCTTGGAGCTTTAAGTTGGATATCTTTTTTCCCTGTAGTTTGTATTTTTCTGAATTAGTTTTTCTCACTTGGTTAAGTGATTCCATGGAGTGGCTTAATGGGAAATTTTTAGGAGAATTCATTGGTGCACTAATATAACACAGTATTTCCTGATGAATTCATATACATGGCTGAATTACAGATTAAGAATTATAGAATAATATATAGATTACAGATAAAGAGCAGTGTTCCCTTCTCAGTGCTACTGCATTAAAAATCCTGGGAACAAAAGTTGATCTTTGGCATTAATCTGCCAATGGACGTCCATGGAAAATGGATTCCAAGTAGAGGAATCATACAGATTATACACTTTTTATAATTATTCCTTTTCCCTAAGTTACACAGGGTTTTTTCCTGGATTGGGGTGATTTCTTCGTCATTTCACAAAGCAAAAATGCTAAAAAAGGAAACCTCTTTTCAAATAGGCCTTTTCTGCCAAAAAGGAGTTTTTCCTCAGCATTAACCAAATCACAGACAGGGTTTGCACATTCTCTGTCAGTGTCAGAGGGGAAGCAGAGTGAGGAGATGGGGAGAAGCTGCTCCCCTCCAAATTTCCCCTTCAGAATCAATGAGCTCATAGTGGAAAACCAGGCTGTCATCGAAAGAGCTTTTCACAATCTCTGTGTTTTAATATTTAAAAATTCCTCTGGTGGATCACAGGAAACCATCCCATCATGGGAGTTCCACCCAGAGCTGTCTGTGCTCCAGGGCTGGTTTTTGGGATTCTTGGCATAAATTTGGTCACCAGGGCACTCCATGTGTGCTGGGACCAGAGCTGAGCCAAGGGAATTAGGAAGGCTTGGTGCAAACACACTGAAAATGTGCATTTGTTTGTATGAATGATGAGGTGTTTATTTGTATTTGTCCATGTTCCAGCAGCGAGCAGGCACTTGAAGAGCTTTGCTGAGCTCTGCATTAGTCACTGTGACTACAGAGACGTGCAGCCATGGAGGCAGAAAAGGGATGGTGAGCAGGAAATGTGCCCACGAATTCACTGCTGCCCTGATTTGAATCTGGGACTGACCTCACTCACTGCCTGTCACTGCTGGAATCACAAAAGGGATTTTGGGTATTGCAAATTGTCTTAAATGGGGACAAACCTGTGCCCAGCCTGGGCTGTCTGTCCCTTGTGCCCAGGCTGTGTTTGCAGCACCAGGGGAGGGGTCCCAGCCCCCTGAGCTGCTCCTCACTCCACAGTGGGCTCTGGGCATGGGGATGAGCAGGGCAGCTGGCAATGGTGCCCAGCACAGCCTGCTCTGAGCTGCCCTCACAGCATGAGAGGGGGCACCTTTGGCACCTGCAATGCTTTGGGAGTGCCCAGAGCTCCATCCTGCCCCTTCTGGCACTGCCACAGAGCTCAGGGGAGCAGTCAGGGGCTGCTGCTCAGTTCTGTGCCAGGAATGGCCCCATGGGCCCCTCTGAGCCACATCCAGCTTTTGGGATGGGAAGGGAGCAGATTTGGGGTTGTTCAGCTTTTGGGATGGAAGGGAGCAGATTTGGGGTTGTTCAGCATTTGGGATGGGTGGGAAGGGTGCAGATTTGGGACTATTCAGCATTTGGGATGGAAGGGAGCAGATTTGGGGTTATTCAGCATTTGGGATGGGTGGGAAGGGCGCAGATTTGGGACTATTCAGCATTTGGGATGGAAGGGAGCACTGTTCTCCTCCCCTCAGCCCCGGTGCTCTGCCCGTGCCCGGCTCTGCCAGCAGCTCTGGCACAGGGAATTCCCGTGTTTGAGGAGCAGGCTGGGCACCCTGGGATGGGCACGGAGTCATCAGGGCCACCTGGGGATGCAGGGCCTGTGCCTGTGTCCTGGGGCATGGCAAGGAGTCACAGCTCAGCCCCAAAGGTGGGTGTGACCCCGCTCCAGCCACGTTTCTTCCTGGCCCCACCTGGAGGGACAGGACAGGGGAAGGGATCCCCGTGCCGGAGGGCAGGGATGGATGGGATGCTGGGAATTGGGAATTGTTCCAGGGACACATCTCCCTGCTGCCCCTGCATCCCTGGCAGTGCCCCAGGCCAGGCTGGGCAGGGCTGGGAGCCCCTGGGACAGCGGGAGGTGTCCCTGCCATGGCAGAACTGGAATAGATAATTTTTAAGGTCCCTTCCAACCCAAACCGTTCTGGGATTCTCTAGCAAAGGAACAGGATTCTGGCACTACAATCCCTGCAGTGTGGGAATCCTGCCCCTGGAATTGAGTTGTGTCTCCATTAATTCCTAAAGTGACTGTGTCAGGTTGAGTTTAAACCCGTTTTTTTTAAGCAGTGTTTGCCTGGCAAATAATAAGAATTGTGTTCAATTACTTCACAAACAATAAAAGAAAAATCCACACAGCCTTTCCTCATTTTCAAAGGCCATGTGGAGCACAGGGCTCTTCTTAACCCTGAGGTCTAAAAGAAACACCAGGTTCAGGTTATATTTAAAATCTGCAGCAAAATAATGTGCAAATATCAGGTATCTCTAAGCTAGAACTAATTGTTTATTTTCTGGTTGACTCAAGTCTCAATTCATAGAACAAACACAACTCAAACCCAGCAATTAAAAATTAATGTTCCCTTTCCTGCTGATTGATGTGGGAGCTGGGATTAGAGGTCATGTAATTATCTCATGCTTATCAGGTAGAAAGAGTTTTAGTTCATTGAACTTTCTCTTTCTGTCTCCATTCTGTGATTCCCATCAGACATTTGGGAGTTTATTATCTCCTCACTCTTCCTCTGTGGTGAAGAGACAGAATGAGAGACAGAAAACCAGCAAGGAAAGGAAATGACTCTGGCAAACCACTAAAGGTCGCTTTACAATCTCATAATTTCATTTCCTCCTTGAAGTTTACCTGGGAGTCCCAAATAATTTTTTTTTTTGGCTGTAGCTGTGGCCCAATGTGAAGTAGGAACTGCAGCCACGTGTTGCAATCCTGTGGTATTGTGGTGACAGGAGGGTTTATAAACTCCCCTTTCCTCTGCAGACTTTGGGACCAGAACTTTGTTTCCTCCACATCTCAGAGCCAAGCTCCAGCTGCAGCTCCAGCCAGAGGCTCCCCAGGCAACGGTGAGAACTCATTTCTTCTTTGTTCTAATGCAAATTTAGAATTATTTAACTGAGAGTGGATTGGAATAGTCTTGGGGACGTTTTCCTCAGGGCAGTGTTTATGTCCTGATAAAGTTCAGCACGTGATGTGCACCTGTGAATACTGCTGGGGCTGTACCCTGTGTCAGCAGGCAGTAACAATCCTTTTATTGACCAGGGTTGGTGTTCTGGGCTGGCAGTGCTGCCAAACTCCTTTACCTGGCTGCTCTGCCCCAGTGGCTCCTGCCTGAGCTGGGGCTGGCCCAGGTGAGCTCCAGAGGTTCCTTCCTGACAGGAATCCTTGGAGATTCCCAGTGAAGGAACCTGGGCTCAGCCCCAGCCCTCGAGCTCCACAGGGGACACCAAGGACACTCTGTCCCTGTGCCAGGTGAGACCCCACCTGCAGAACCTCCTGCCCTGGGGTCTCCAACATCAGCAGGACCTGGAGCTGCTGCAGAGAGCCCTGAGGAGCCCCAGAGCTGCTCCAGGGCTGGAGCCAGGCTGGGAGAGCTGGGAAGGTTCACCTGGAGAGGAGAAGGATCCAGGGAGAGCTCAGGGCCTGAAGGGGCTCCAGGAGAGCTGGAGAGGGGCTGGGGACAGGGGATGGAGGGACAGGACACAGGGAATGGCTCCCAGTGCCAGAGGGCAGGGATGGATGGGAGATTGGGAATTCCTGGTTGGGATGGGATGCCCAGAGCAGCTGGGGCTGCCCCTGCATCCCTGGCAGTGCCCAAGGCCAGGCTGGACATTGGGGCACCCTGGGACAGTGGGAGGTGTCCCTGCCATGGCAGGGTGGCACTGGGTGGGATTTAGGGTCCCTTCCAACCCAAGCAGTTCCATGACTCTGTGATTCCCTGATTCTCTGAACATTTGGAGCTGGAATATTCTCATTTCCGAAATGCTCGGGCACTCACTGGTGTTGTTCAGAATCTGAGTTTATTTCTGATTAATTTTTCAATACAATGTTGAGATGGGGGAGGGATCCTCTCCCACATCTGCAATGTGAATCATTTCCATGCAAATTGTTGAGTGTTTTCATCAAAAACCTGAATCATGCAGCTTCTCCCTCAAAGAGGAGAAACTTTTCTGTTTTGGAGGTTTTAGTTGTGATGAATGGAAGAGAAGGCACAAGTCCCACTGCTCTACCCCAGTCTGAGCTGCTGTTTTGATGTTTTGATGTTCAGTTTCAGGTTTATGAAGTGTGGTGACCAATTTCATGTTTCTGTGACAGAAACCAGCAATTTTCAGAAAGTTGCCAAATGAATCTTTCTGTTGGAAATTCCAGCTAATCCTGCCTGAAATCTAAGAGTGTAATGAAGCAGTTATTAGCACTGCTAATAGGATATGATAGATTTTAGAGCTTTTTTCCAAACCTAAACTATTCTGTCATTTCTGTCCAATAATAACTGGCTTTTCCCTGAGCTTTGTGCCCCTCTCTGAGCACAGCAGGAGCTGCTGCCTCTCCTGGACACTCTCCAGACACTTTATTGGAGCTTCTGGTCCCATTAAGAGCTGGGTACAAATCCAAAGGGCACAGGATGATTTGTGACCAGGATTTAGGATGCCCAGAACAGCAGGAGCTGTACTAGGAACTGATGGGCTCAGGAATGCACTCTGCTCTCCAGGAATCGGGAGGACTACTCCTTTTTCATTACAAAAAGAGTGGTTTGGGAGGAAAAAACAACAACTCAAACCACTTAATTTTGTGTTTTTCACCTGCATTCAGCCTCTCACTGTAGTTAGAATAGGCTTTGAAAATGACATTGACCATCTCTTTCTTGAAGGGATTTTATTTCTGTTAATTTGGTTTACTCTCAGTTTTAAAGGTCTAGAAGTGCATCTAAATAACTGGTTTTTAGAGTTTAAAAATTAGAGTTTTAAAAAATTAGAGTTTTTACGCACCCAGTAGTAATGACAGTATTTGGCAAAGGTGTTTGGTGTTTTATGGAGAGTTCTGGTGGTATTTGGGATGAATTCAGGAGAAATATCCATTTGTATGTTGGACATAGAGCAGCAATGATCTCCACTCCCAGCCCTTCCTGCGGACAGAGCTGGGCGCTGAACCCAACAGGAATTTTGCCTGGAATTGTTCACAAGCTCAGGCTGTGAGAGCTCAGGAGGATCCCAGAACCAGGAGCAGAACTGGAGCTGGCCCAGCTCTGCTCTGGGCACTGGCCCTGCTGTCACCTGCTCAGAGATGGAGACAGAGCCCAGCAGAACCTTCAGCAGCTCCTTGGGCTCGTCCTCAACCCTTTGCTTTAGTGGAACTGCTGATGAGCTGGGCCAAACTGGGCTTTGGGTGGGTGGAAGGTGATGCCTTTGATCCTTCAGGGCAGTGCCCTGGCCATGGGGAATCATGGAATCACCGGGGCTGGGAAAGAGCTTTGGGATCCCCAGCCCAGGCTGTGCCCATCCCCAGCCTGTGCCAGTGCCACCTCCAGGGATGGGGATCCAAACCTGCTGGGCAGCCCCTGATCCTTCATCCAGTGCCTTTTCCATGGAATTGGTCTCACTGGACCAAGCAGGGCTTTTCCTGCACAAGGAACATTTAACAAAGGACCAGCCCAGAGCCACTCACACAATTCCCTTGGAGTGATTCCTTCTCTGAACTGCCTTGGCATGAGAATCCTAAATGGATCAAAATCATGGCTCCAGCTCCAGCACAAACCTGAGATTCCATTTTGAAGGGATCCCAGAGTTCTCAGAATGGGAAGATGCTCCTCAGCTCACTGGACTCATTTTGTGTCCTTGTCACCCTGCCCAGCCCCAGCCTGACTTTGGAGCACACTCAGCCAACCTCAGTGAAGTTTAATAATTGGTTTTTTCTCCCCGACAGATGTCTCACCTCCTCTGTGCCTTACTGTCCCTGCTTTCCTTTGCTGCCCTACTGGAAAGTGCCCAGTGGAAACTGCAGGAAAATGGTAAAGAAATCTCTAAATAGACCTAAAACTTTGGAATTATAATTGTGGCCTCTAGCACAGGACCTGTTGACTCCTGTATCTTAGGCCAAGGCCATATGTTTATTTCTTTGACCATAATTAATTGGAGTTCATGGAAGAATATTAAAAAGTCCTAAAATGTCAACAGCATATTTGCAACATTTGCATTAGCAACTGTTTTATTTCCTATTCCTTCTCCTCGTGTTGAAAGTCTCAGTCACACAGCCTGGATGCAAAAACTGTGACTAAGGGAACAGCCCTAAAAAAACAAGGGAAGAATCAGTTGTGAAAAAGAAAATATATTTCTGAGTAAAACCTAAAACCTAGAAATAGTTTATGAGCTTCTCTGGTAAAGATATAAATAAATAATATAAATATAAATATAAATATAAATATAAATATAAATATAATAATTGTTTATTACCTACCCTACATTTCCACAAATTATTTACCATTTGTGAAAATATAGGGTAGGTAATGAACAATTATTTTGAATAATTTATCAGAAAATTGGGCTAAATTCAGATTGTCTTCTCTTTCAATTACTTATCCTTACATTAAAATGAATATTTATCCTGGGGGTTCCCTGGGAGGGATTGGATGCTGAAAGCAGCAAATCTTTGCCAGCATTGAGAGTAAACTCTGAGTTTGAAGATTCCCTTTGCCCGTGTCCACAGGGAGTTTGGGAGACTCCTGAACTTCCTAGAGCTGAGCGTTTGCTGCCAGTTGGGATCCCGTGTTGGACAGGTGTTGGGAGTTTGGCTGGCTAAGGACTGGAAAAGTACAAAACCGTGGCTAATTCCAAGTCCTGCACCTGCAAGATAGCATGTCCTTGGGCCTAGCTGTAGTAGGATAACAAACAGTGAAAGAGACATGAGAAAAGAGAGATGTAACCCCTAAGGAATGAGGAAGAGTTCATGGTATAGTTTAACCAATAGATTGCTTGGCTTACAGAATATTCATAAGCTTATTATTTGCTGTATAAGTGTTTGATACTTTTTTCAATAAACTGGACCTGAAGGACCTGAGGGACCGGGACCGGACCGGACCTGAGGGCCATGATGAACCAACTGGTGTCCTGGTCCCCTTCCTTTGACAGACAGGTTTCTCAGGGTTTCTCCTCTGTGGAAAAGCCTCCCTGGGGAGCTGAGGGGCCAGGCAGGGCTCAGCCTGGTCATTGTGAGCAGCTCTGATGTCTCCTCTGCCCTGCCCAGTGTTTGTCATCGACTCACGGTGGGACGCCGAGGCCCCGGCCACCGCGGTGGAGCTGAGCTGCGACAGCCCCGAGGAGGCCGTGCTCTGGAGAAAGGACTCCAGCCCCTTCCAGGAGGGGAAGCAGAGAGGGAAGACCCTGAGGGTGGCAGTGAAGGAGCTCCCGGACGGCGGCAACTACAGCTGTGTGAGCCAGGAGAGCCTGAGGGTGCTGAGCTCCAGCCTGCTGCTCATCGCCAGGATCGGCCCTGACGGGACCATCCTCAGGGACATCCTCAAATCCTTCCAGGGTACGGCCCCAGGGCTGGCATTGTCCTGATCAGCCTGTGGATATGGCCTTGCAAAGGTGTTCTCTGTGCTGGCAATGCCAGAAAATCATCCCTCCTGTGGCTCTGGGCAGGGCAGCACAGGAACCAGGGCCATGGGATTTATTTGGGATTCTCCAGGCTGATAGGGTGGAGGGATGGGAGGAATTCCTGGTTTGGAAAATCAGGGTTATGTGACAGGAGCCAGGGAAGGGCTGGGGCTGGGCCAGGGCAGGGACAGGCTGGATTTTGGGAAAGGTTCTTCCCCAGAGGATGCTGGCACTGCCCAGGCTCCCCAGGCATGGGCACAGCCTGAGGCTGCCAGAGCTCCAGAAGGGCTTGGACACCACTCCAGGGTGGGATTTTGGGGCTGGGCAGTTGGACTCCATGGTCTTTGTGGGTCTCTTCCAGCTCAGGAGATTTCAGGATTCTGGGAACTGGCAGAACCAGGGCCTGGCCCAGGTTTGAAGTGCAGCCACTTGGGCCTCTCCATTCAGGAGACAAACCTGGGATGTTTTGCATTTTCTGCATCAGCCTCACTCATCTGAGTCTCGTATTTGAGTCCCTCATGGCGCTGCCATGGAATCTGAATTCAGGAATTGTTTCTCTCTGCCTTGGCCATTTTGGCAAACAAGAGTTAATAACTCCTGGTTTGTGTCTTTCTCTATCTAGAGCCCAACACATTTTTGAAGTGTGAGGCAAAGAACTACTCTGGCGTTTTCACATGTTCCTGGATGACAGAAAATAATCCACATGTGAAGTTCACCATCAGAAGCCTGGAAGGGTAAGAGTTTGTACTTCCCTTCACAGGGCAGCCCTTGGTGTTATTCTGTGTAGGATTTCAGGCTGTTAGGGGCAGGCAGATGGGGGGAAATCTCTTTTCCAAGTTTGAACATCCCCAAAATGTTTTGAGTCATTACTGGGACAAAGTTAACTTAAAAAGGGCATGCAAGTCACTCAGAAATTATTAAAGCCTTGAAAAAGGAATGAGTCCAAGTGGGCTGGAGTAGCCACTGGGTAACTTAAGCAATAGCAAAAGAGTCGGTGCAGGGCAGAGAGGAAGTGGAGCCAAGGCAGAAAGAACCACAGCTCCCAGGGCAGGGAGGAGTGGGAGGCTGCCCCCACTGCAGAGCACATGGCCCCGACAAGGCTGGGCTGAGGAACCCTCCAGAAACCTGTGCTGGGAACCCTGGGGGGATTTCCTGCCTCCCACTGCCCCGGGGCTTCTCCAAAGCAGGGAGTGCTCCAGCAAAGGTCACCCCAGCCTGCTGGAGGAGAATCAGCTGCCAAGGGTGCAGCTGGCTGAGAGCAAAACAGGGCCAGCCTCAGGTGGTGCTTTGCAGCTTTTGGTGTTTGCTCTCCAGTGGAGAATTCTCAGCCCTCATTCCTTCAGCAGGGTTTGGGAGAGGGCAAAGGGACAAAGGAGGAAACTGGAGCTTGCCATGGGATGGTGGGATTGGGAGATCCTGGTTTAGGTTTAAATATTAATTCCTGCTGCTGAGGCTGAGAATTGACATTAACCCATCCCACAGCACTGGGAGTGTGGCAGCTCCCACTGACCCTTTTCTGCAGCAGACAGACTTCAGGCAAACCAAAGCATTTCCTCAGCAGTGCTGCTGCTGTGGCAGCCACTGCCAGGACAATCAGCTTTCCCTGAGCCTGTCCCTGCTCTGTTCCAGCCCCCAGGGTGATGTGTCCTGCAGCAGCCCCGTGGCTGTCACCGAGGGGGCCCTGACCACCTACACTGCCCAGTGCCACAAGGAGAACTTCTGTCCCTTTGCTGAGGAGCACCAGCCCATCGACATCCTCCTGGAGGCCATCGATGAGGTGCTGTATGAGAACTACACCGCCAGCTTCTTCATCAGGGACATCAGTGAGTAGCCAGCAGCGGGAGCTGATTCTGGGCTTTGTTTTGTTGGGCGTCAGGGCTCAGCCCAGCCCTGGGAATCCCTGCCCCGTGCTCTGTGAATGTCCACCAGGCCCCAGTTACAGGAACAGGGGATGCCAGGACAGAAAAGGATGAGGAAGTGAAGCAGCAGCATCTTCCTGGCTTGTGACCTGCAGTACCCCAACACCCACAGGTCCCTGAGTGTCCCCAAAGGATGGACGTGCTTGGGAAGGGCCAAAACAGAGAATAAATCCAGCAGGCTCCTCTCTGAGAGCTGCTTAGGCCAGGGATGTTTCCCTCCTCAGCCATTCCCAGATGAGCAGCCAGGGCAGGTTCACAGACAGGCACAGGAATGAGAGGGCTCTGAGTGTGGCCACAGGGCACAGGAAAATGAGGAGCATCCCACAGAAACAGAGCTTTTCCTAAATGCATCAATGGTCAGCAGGTGCTGAAGATATTCCTGTGTGACCAGCAGAGCCCTCTGCAACTCTCTAGGCCAAAAAAAAGAAGGATTTTATACAGATTGAGTCTAGGAATGTGCTTAATTTTCCATAAAAAGCACCCAAGGCAGCTATCACTGCTCAAGGCTGCTTCTCTCTTAACCCTGAGGCTCCCAAAGCTCTTTCCCATAAAACTCTCACTGTTAACACACCAACATTCATTTGTGAACATGAATTAATTCCCTCTGTGTTTTCTCTTGCAGTAAAGCCTGACCCCCCCCAGTGCCAGCACGTGGCCACCAATGGAACAGTGACCTGGACCTACCCCAGGACCTGGAGCACCCCAAACTCCTACTTCCCTTTGACTTTCAAGGTCAAAGTTAAAAGCACCAGGAGACACAGATACCAGGTAGAAACACAACATTTGAGACACAATTTTCTTGCCTGAACGGTAGAAATCATTTTTGTATGCAAGAATAATCAACAAAAATTTAAAAAATGGTCCTGAGCCCCAAAAGTGGCAAATTGTGTCCTGGCAGAAAAAGCTTTTCCCAGGTCCATGAGCAGGAAGATCCCTGAGGAAGCTGAGGACAGAAAATCCTGTCCAGCATTGCATGGTTGTGTTTACTAATTCATGAGGAGGCTGTGCAGGGCCTCGTGAGGGAAAATCCCAATTTCCAAACCCAGAATTCCAGGATCTGTGACACAAATTTCCTCCTGTGTTGTTCATCCCTGGGCAGCTCAGGCTTTATAGGTGAATTGGAAATCAGAACTCAGTGACTCATCTGGAAGCATTTCTATGGAGAGTCTGGTCCTTGCCCCCTGATTTACAGTTAATTAATGGGATTAATTAACTGTCTCAGGGTTAAATCTCCAATGTGTGCCCAAATTACCTCAGAGACACAATGGCCTGCCTTGGAGGCAGCATCTACAATAACAGAGCTTTTCCTAAATGCATTAATGGTCAGCAGGCGCTGAAAATATTCCTGTGTGACCAGCAGAGCCCTCTGCAACCCCTCCAGGCCAAAAAAAGAAGGATGTTATCCAGATTGAGTTTAGGAATGTGCTTAATTTTCCATAAAAAAGGGAAAGCCTCTTGCCCACAGGGCAGCTGGCAGTGCCCAGTGCTGCCCTTCCTGGGTCCAGCACTGCAGGGCAGGCAGCAGGAAGGGTTATCCCGGGTTGTTATCCCGGGTTGTTATCCCGGTTCTCCGGGGCAAACCAAAGGCACCAGGGGATGTTTCCCGCTGGGATGGATCCAGCCCGTCCAGCAGATGGGGCCGTTCCCCCGGGCTCAGTCCCGGCTCCTGGAGGTGAAAATTCCTGCAGCCCTTCGGGAGGGGCTGGGGATGCTCCTGAGCAGGAGCAGCCTCTGGATCTCAGGGCTCCTGCTCTGGGAGAAGGAGGAAAAAGAGAAAAACCCAGATTAACAAACCACCCCTTTGTTTAATGAGTGTTAGGTTTGGGGTTTGGGTCATTCAGAACATCCAGCTCAGAGGGTTTGGGTCATTTACACCCTCAGTGGGTTTGGGTCTCTTTGGGACACCCCTCTCAGTGGGTTTGGGGCATTCAGAACACCAAGCTAAATGCGTTTGGGTCTCTTTGGAATACCTCCTTCCGTGGATTTGGGTCATTTAGAACATCCAGCTCAGTAGGTTTGGATCTCTTTGGGACATCTCCCTCAGTGGGTTTGAATTATTTAGAACACCAAGCTCACTGTGTTTGGGTCACTTTGGGACACCCCCTCAGTAGATTTGGGTCACTTTGGGACACCTCAGTGGGTTTGGGTCACTTTGGGACACCCCCTCAGTGGGTTTGGGTCACTTTGGGACAGTCCCTCAGCGGGTTTGGGTCATTTAGAGCATCCCCTTCAGTGGGTTTGGGTCATTTACACCCTCTCAGTGGGTTTGGGTCATTTGGGACACCCCCTCGGTGGCACCTGAGCTTCCCAGCTCTTTCTGCTGAGCTCAGGCTCTCCCAAGCCCCTGGATTTTGGGACCTTTGGGAGCCCAGGCTGTGGTGGGGGCTCGGGACCCTCGCTGGTGCCCCCCTGAAGGAGCTGTGCTGTCCCCAGGTGTACGACACGGAGGAGCAGTGGGTGCAGCTGCCCCCGGGGCCAGCTGAGGTGTGGGTGCAGGCCAGGGACCGCTGCTACCTCAGCTCCTGGAGCTCCTGGTCCTCGCTCTGCAGGTAAGGACCCAGCCAGGCTGGGCAGAACCCAGAGTTCTGATGGGAACCCACATGGAAATGGCATTTCTGATGTTATTTCACAGATAACCTGCAAGGAGGGTGGCACAGTGCTCCCAGAGAAAGCAAAGAATGAATTAGCACAAGAACAGAAGCACAATTAGAAGAGAAATTTCCATTTGAGAGTCTTAAGAAGCCATAACTTTTTTTATTTTTTGTAAGAGTTGAATGTGATCCTGATTTTGGCAGCTTCCCAGATTCAAGTTACACTTTTAGCATCCATCATGTTACATGAACAAGATTTTGACATGTTACTGGCAGCTATTATTGTATGTCCTTAGATTATTATTATTATTGTGCCTTTATTTATTTCATATTTATTTATTTATATGCTATTTATCTATTTAGTATTTATTTAGTATTTAATAGTTATTTATTTAATTATTTAGTATTTATTTATTTATTTATTTGTCTATTTATTTATTTATTGGCTTTGCAAGGCCAGTGGATGGCAGTTGCTGTTCAAACCACTGCATGTGTTAACTTATTCAGAAAGTCACTTCCTGAAAGAACTGTTTAAACCTTCCATTATTTAATGATTTGTTTGTTTATTTGATATTAATTTGTATTTTTTTTCTGTGGGACAAGCACAGAAAGCCTTGGCTGCCTGAGCAGCTGGGTGTGGGGTGCACAGGGCACAGTCAGGACCCCCCAGGGCAGCTGGAGCTGCACCCCAGGGTGTGAGATGCCCCAGAGTGTGTGTGAATGTTAATGATGCCATGAAATCTGATTTTTGGAGCAGAGATTTTTGTGGCCCAGGTTGCCAGTGTGCCCCACCCTGTGCTGGTGTGTTCACAGAACCTCAGGGAAACTCCTCCTGGCACAGCCAGGGCCCAGCTCTGAGGAGTTGAAACGTTTGTATTTTCCATGGAATCCTGGAATTGTTTGGGTTGGGAGGACCTTGAAGCTCATCTGTCCCAGGGCAGGGACACCTCCCACTGTCCCAGGGTGCTCAGAGCTCCACCTGGCCCTGGGCACTGCCCGGGATGGATCCTTTCCCAAAACACTGAGCCCTGACTTCCAGGAGGACAAAATACTCTGAAATATCATTGAGGATTCAGGCCTTAACCTCTGGTACAGAATCACTGACATTAAAGTCTTCCATTGCAACCATGTCTTAGCCATGGGTGGTAATTTGAGATATTTAAACACTGAAATGTGTGAAGTATCTGATATTTCAGAAAACTGCTGATAATTTATTTACAAGTCCTGATGGTATTTATTAATATTAAGTTTACATGTCTTATTTTGGCTAGAAAGGCAACTTATGTGCTTGTTTACAAAGGAGCTAATAATAAACACACCTGAAAACAAAAAAATTTGGTTTATTTGTGGTCTTTTAAGAATGGTTTGTGTCAGTATTCACTTTTGTACCAGAGGATCAGACACTATTTCTGTCTCAGTGTCTGCAGGGCAAATTAATTACTACTAATTAATAACACCAAATTCCCAGCCTGTAAAAGTGCAGAGATGGCCCAGCCAAGGGAGCAGGGTGTGCCAGCAGGATTGCTGAGCCCTGCCTGCAGGAGGGGAAAGCTCTTTGTGCTCTCCAGCTCTGAACTGAACCCACCTGCCCCAGATTTGGGGTCACAGAGCCCTCCTGGCCCTCAGGGTTTCATCCTTGGCACCCTTGAAACCAATCCCTGGAACCTCTCCTGAGCTTGGGCCCAGCCCAGTCTCCATTCTTGGAGAATATTCAGCTAAATTTTAAAGCCTAAATTGATCTTTGCCTTTCAGAATGTGCCTTTCTGTGCCAGAAAATGAGAGAGGCTTCAGGGGGAAGGCAGTGGCTGAGTTTATTCAGGAAAATAACAGAGCTGAGCCTGGAGCTGCCCCTCTCTCTGCAGGAACCAGCTCACTGGCAGCTGGCTGCTCCCTAGGGCATAAATTGGCTTTGATCCCCAATGATCCATTCCCTGGGCCTTCCATGGACCCAAGAGCCTGGGAATGTCTCCTCTGGGAATTGTCAGGCTCCCATCTCTGCCTAGATTGGATAAAAAGCAAAAAATATTCCCTGTGGTGGCTCCACACGCAGGAGATCACATTCTAACATGCTCCATCCATCCAAGAACATAACAATTGATGTGTCAGTCAGCCCCTGGGCTTCTCCTCTTTCTTTCCTCTCCTTTTGCACTGTAAATAATCTGGAAACCTCTGGAAATGTCAAGTGCACAGACTCAGGCTGCACAATGTACAAAATTCCTCCCCCTTGCCCAAAAAACCCCCTTTGGACTGCAAAATCTGAGCTTCTGACATGAAATTTTAGATCTGATTTATTCCTGAGAGAGGAGAGTCATTGACAGCATAAACCCCAGATTTTTCTGCTTTTTTCCCTGCTCCTTTTCCCAGTCCCACCGTTCCCTGGGAAGGGGCAGCTCCTCCAGCTCTCCATTCATCCCCATCACTCAGCCCTGGCTTTGGGCTGGGTACCACACCTGCCCTGAGCAGAGCCTGACTAATTCCCCCCAGGCCTTTCTGTGGGTGCTGCTGGCCCAAGGAATGCTGCCCGATAAAGACGCCGTGTCCTTAATGAGGCACTAATTGGTCACGGTAGGAATTTGCTGTTCTCCAAGAGCTTCAGCCCCTGAGCTGGGCAAGCAGGCACTTGCTGAGAGCAAAAGGGGGACAAAGCTGATGTTTAATGAGGGGGTCTGGGGGAGAACACAGATTTCAGCTCCAAATGCTTCATATCCACCCCTGCTCCATGCTGGTCTTCCTCCCACCCCTCTCCTTCATAAGTTGTAGCTTCTCTTCTAGAAAAGTTTTATTTTTAAGGGAAAACCAATGCACGTCCTCCAACCCTGCTGTGAGCCATGAAAACATTTCTTGAAATGTCACTTTGATTGACTTTGGTGTGACAGAAGGGCAAAGTCAAAACACCAGGAAATTGCATCTTGAGGCGATTTCAGATCTGTCCTTTTCAAAGCCCATTCCGTGGAGGTGTTAAACCATTAATGCTTTGTTTTTGTGAAGAATCAGCTCAGAACATCAAAGGGCTTGATGTCTTGTGAAGGCTGAGCTAGAACAGAGACCAGAGAGAGCTAAAGAATAAAGGAGGGATTTATTAAAAGGCCTCAATGGATCCACCTTGGGCAGCACAAGAGCCCAGCCAGGCCAGGATGACCCAAAATGGTCCCAAAATGCACAATCACTCACGGGGTCTCTCACTTTGGTAAGTTCTGCTCCATTTGCATCTTGGTGTTAATTGTCCAATTATAGTTTTAGGTTATCAAGTCCCATCCTTCTTGTTTTTCTCTCTCCAGCCCACGGGGTTTGTGCTCTTGGGCTGAGATTTGGATCATTTGCCCTTGGTGCCCAGCTGGAGCAGGAATTGTTTTGTCTCCCTGCTCTGTGCACAGAGCTCACCATCCCCTAATGTGAAGCTCAGAACTGCATGCTAAAGCAGCAGAGAACCTGAAAAATAGAAAAGCCAAAACCTGAGGCATAACAGGACACAGGAATCACAGGATCCCTGAGCTGCCTGCAGGATACCGGAACCACTCCTGGCACTGTGTCCCAAAGAGATCAGAAGGGAAAAGGGAAACAAAGATCAGCTCCAGCCTTTGCACGGCCTGCTGGGTTTACTTTTAGCTTCTGAGACAACACACAAGGCCTTCAGCAGGGCTCTGGTCTGGCGTGACACCCACAGTGCTGAAGGAAGGCTCTGATCTCCCACAGGGGTGGAAAACAGGGAACTCACTGATGCCTTCAGAGGCTGCCTGGGACAGAGGCTGGGCAGAGCTAAATGAATAAATAGGTTTTTATTAAAAGCCCTTCACAGGACACACCTTGGGCAGTGCAAGACCCTGACCCAGATGGATCCTGGCCACGAGTTCTCACACTTTGATAAGTTTGGGTCCATTTCCATGCTGGGGTTCAGTGTCCAATCCCAGCTCCAGGTGATGCAGTCCCACCCTCCCAGGTTGCTCCCCTCCATTCCCTGTTGTTTGCACTTTTGGGGCTGGAGCTGCAGCGGTGTCCTTGGTTGTGGGGCTGGAAAAGGATTGTTCTGTGGGGCTGAGCTGGGAGCAGAACTGCTGACACTTTATGTGGAGTGCAGAGTCACACACTAATGCAGTGCAGAGTCTGGGAAATAGGAAAGCTCAAACTGAAGGCATCATCTCCTTTCCCAGGCAAACACCCAAAGGCTGTGGCACAGCCTGAACAAAGGCAGCCCTCGCTTCTCAAACCCTGCATTGAGCAAGACTTCAAAATCTGATGCTTTAATTGCACCTGGGCGGACAACCCTGAGCCACCCACCCTGGCTGGGGCTGGGGATGAGAACACCGGGGATACCAGGGAGGGGAGGGCCCCGTGACTGCAGCAGCCCTGGCTGGAGCCTCCCTCCTGTGACAAAGTGGTTTTTTCACCTTTTCCACGTGCTGTTCGTCATCTCTGTGGATGCCCCGCATGGGAGGCTCTCCACGCATGGGTGGGAGCAGGTTCCTCCTCTGGAATGCAGCCAGGGAACATCCTGCCATGCACTTAACTCGTGACCTGCTGTGGCAGCATTTTTGGCATCCCACTGGTGCTCCAACCAGGCCTCCAAAGCTACAAGCAATCTCAGATTTGGAATAAATAATAATTGGGAAAATTTTCTTACCCTCAGAAAAATGCACACTAATATTTTAGCACATGTAACACTGGAATTGCTTTTTCTGCTTCAACAAATCAACTTGGAGGGATAAGAATTTGGGAAAAAAACAGGATGCAATGGCAAAGGTAGAAAATTACAGGAGTTCCACAATTAACTTACAGGTTTGCTGATGAGGGCAAAATTGCACTCACAATTCTTCAATATAAACAATTTATTTACCATATTTATCTTAAATTTCAGAATGAGTTCAGCAATTATTCCTTACTCACCCAGCTTTGGGAAGCAGCTGTTCCTATACACATCCCAACATTTGTTTTCCAATGAACTTTTTTTCCATGGTGGCACTTCATTGCCCATGTTTGCCTTGTCAAACGTTAATTTATGAGGACAAAGACACCACAAGGTCCCTGAAAATGCCAGCAACAGTTGACCTTCTCCAGTGGGAATGGCAGACCCAGTTCCACTGGGACGGCCCACGAGGTGACCTGGCTGCCCACACCCTCTGGCCCCTTTAGGACAGACCCATTTTCACAATCTCTGGGATCTCTGTGGGTAACCTGCCTCCATGGCTGACTCCTCTCACGGTTGTGAAATTTGTTTTGCTCCCATCTAATTGGAATTTCTCTCCCTGCAATTTGCTCTGTTCCCTCTTCCTTTCACTCTGCAGCTCCAGGAGGGCTCTGGCTCCCATTCTTTGTGTTTCCTCCCTCTCCCAATGGAGCCAACCCCTTCTCCCAAGTTTTCCTCTGTGTTTCACCCCCTCAGCCCTTGGTGCTCCCCCACGGGCTCTGCTCCGGCATTTCAGTGCCTTTCCCTGCCAGGGAGCCCAGAACTGTCCCAGGGCAGCAGCTCCAGCCTCGCCAGGGACACCTGGGGAATTATGGACTGAAATTCAAGTGTTGGAAAATCTCCCTCCATGAACTGGGCAGGAATTGTGTTCCCTGAGAGGGATGGGATGGGATGGGATGGGATGGGATGGGATGGGATGGGATGGGATGGGATGGGATCGATGGGATCCATGGGATATGGGATCCAGGGATGGGATGGGATAGGGATGGGATGGGATGGTCATGGGATGGGATGGGATGGGATGAGATGGGATGGGATGGGATGGGATGGGATGGGATGGGATGGATGGGATGGGATAGGATGGTATGGGATCCATGGGATGGGATGGGATGGGATGGGATGGGATGGGATGGGATGGGATGGGATGGGATGGGATGGGATGGGATCCATGGGATGGGATGGGATGGGATGGGATGGGATGGGATGGGATCCATGGGATGGGATGGGATGGGATCCAGGGGATGGGATCCAGGGGATGGGATGGGATCCATGGGATGGGATGGATGCTGGGGCTGCATCCCAGGGAACACTGGGAGCATTGGGCTGGGTCCTTTCCTCATGGATCAGGGTCAGGATCTCCAGCTGCAGTTTCAGTGTCAGGACAGCCCCGGGGGCTGTGTGTGCTCCAAACCCTCCAGAGCAGGAGGAATTTCCGGCACACTTTGGGTTCTGCTCCTGTTTCCTAATTGCTCATAATTGTCCATCAGCCACGGACGTGTCCTGAATCCTCCCCACGAGTTCCTGCAAGCTCCTTGCCAGGGTTTTCTCCAGAAAAGCTCCCCAGAACTCAAAGTCATGACAGCCCCAAGCAGGGGGGTCCAGACCAAGCCCAGAGCAAACCCACTCTGCCTTCTGTCCTCTCAGCCCCACAGGAACACATGTCCAAATTAAGGAAAAAGGAAAAAATGAGAACATAGCCACTGAAGGGCATTCAAAAAATAAAATTCCAGGCCTCCAGCTCCAACTGGATCTTTGCCCATCCTGGAATTCGGATTTGATGGCATTTATGGTTTTCATTCTGTTAAGGGATGAGAAATTCAACATTTATTGATTGCCTATATTCTTTAAAGACAACATTTTTCATATTCCTCTTGGGATGAGTTAGGGGGGCCCAAGGCTTACCTGACCTATTGAAATCTTTTCTGCAGGAGCTTTCAGGCCCTTTTTTACTGGAATGAGCACCTCTGGCCCCAATCCTGCACAGAGAAAGGCCTGGGCTGCCCAGCAGTGAGGGAATCACTGAAATACTGGGAATTGAGGTGGTGTGGAGGGTTTTTTCTTGTTGGGATTTTTGCACATTTAGATGGTAAATCACTGAGAATGCAACTCTGGAAGGAGGGATTGAAACCAAACTGTCACCTCTAAACTCCACATCACTGTGGATTTATGAAAGTGGAGCCTCAGACCTGAGTGTCCCATGGGGACCTTGCCATAAAAGACAGAAATTGCTGCTTTTTGGTTAAGCCACCAACAAATGCAGGGTTTGTTAAAGGAATCCCTCCTGTTGTGTGGAAACAGGGAAATGGGAGCAGAGGAACCTCCCCTGTGTCCAAGGCTGGGCAGGAGCTCAGGGATGCTCAGGGCAGGGAACTCCTGTCCTGTCCTGGCCAGGCAGTGCCCTGGGCTGCTCTGCTGCCCCTCTCCCAAAACATCACTTCTGACCCAAAATGGGCACATTTGAAAGGAAAAGGAGCCCTGGGGATGCTCCAGGCTGGGTGTGAAGGGTTTCTCTCCCAAAACATCGGTCCTGACCCCAAAATGGACATGTTTGAATGGAAAAGGAGCCCTGGGGATGCTCCGGGCTGGGTGTGAAGGGTTTCTCTCCCAAAACATTGGTCCTGACCCCAAAATGGGCACGTTTGAAAGGAAAAGGAATCCTGGGGATGCTCTGGGCAGGGTGTGAAGGGTTTCTCTCCCAAAACATCACTTCTGACCCCAAAATGGGCACGTTTGAAAGGAAAAGGAATCCTGGGGATGCTCCGGGCTGGGTGTGAAGGGTTTCCAGCAGAACACAGATTTCCCAGAGCAGCTGAAGGGCTCAGTGCATGGCCACAAGCAGCTCAACTCAAACCACAGCTCAGAAGCAGCTCCACAACGCCCCAAAAAATAAGAATTAAGCCCTCCTGGGATGAATGCTTTGGCAAACACCCAGCCAGGATTATTCTTCCCTGGGAACTGCATTCAGCTGTGAGTCCCCACGGCAATAGCAGGGCCAGCCCTGAGTCAGCCCTGGCTGCTGGGGCTGGAACAGTTAATTAATTGCATTAGGCTGGGCTCTGTGCAGGCAGGCAGGACCATCCCTGCCCCATCAGCAGCGGGACACGCAGCCCTGCCCTGCCCTGGGCACCTCCTTCCCCAACACCTGCAGGGCATTGCATCACCAGGCTGCCTATAAAGGTGCCATGGCCACCGACAGCCCTGGCACTCTGCAGGCTCGGGGACAGCCATGAAGGTCACCCTGGTGCTCCTGGCAGTGGCAGCTCTGTGCCTGGCGTGTGAGTAACCCCTGGGCTCCTCAGCTGGTTCCTGCACTGGGAGGGAGGGAGGGAGAAAATGGGATTTTCTGGCTAAAATCCTGTTATTTAGCACCATAATAGTTTATAACCCGGCTGGGGCTGAGGTGGATGGAAGCTGCTCCTTGCTGGGTATAGCCCAGAGATCTGTTCTGTGGCTCAAAAGAGCTGTGATTCCTCAGAACCACCTGTTTTTATCTGTTTATTTTAAAATTTCCATCTGAGAAGGGAGCTTGGAGCTGGTGAGGTCCTGCCCTGCCAAACTGACCAAGTAGGGGACAGCTGATGATGCTCAGGCCACATAAAACAGCTGGGAATCGTGGTTTTTTAATCTTATTTTTCCAGGCTGCAGGGAGATTTGAGGGAGAGTTTGCTCTAAAAAAAAAGAGGGATCTGGGAGGAATTTATTCAGCCTTTACCTGGCAATTTTATTTTTACTAAAAACTTGCAGTAAAAATGTATTTTTAGAGAAAAATAAGTGCATTTAAAAAGACTGAAAGACTCCACACCTCTGCAGGTAGTATAGAAGTTTAAATGCATTATGAACATTAAAGATGCAAAATAATGCAGCATTATGAAACAAAAAGAATCTTTTGAGTAGCTCTGAAGAAGCTGCTTTGAAATTTTTCTCAACCCCAAAATTTTTATTAGAAACAGAAGTTTAAATGAAACACGGTGGAAATAATTCATTGTGTTTCATTAACTGCAGAGAAATAAAGAAACGTTCCTTCCATTAGAATTCCAGGAAATTTCTTCCTTGAACTTTCTGGTTTATCTTGTCTGCTTGAAAACTTCATGCATCAGCACTTTCTGAGCCACACCTTTATTGCATTCACTCCGTTCGCAGAGCGGCTCCCAAAAGTTCACCAGAGAAAAAATCAGATGTGAAGGGTTGGGGGAAGTGGAATAAATTGAATCCAATTCCAGAACAATGGAATCTCAGTCAGCCTCTGGTGACAGAGATAGAAACCTGACATGGAGCTTTATTTCTGCTCATTTTCTTTATGCTGAACAACTGTATTTGATGTGAGGGTGTAAACAGGGTTATGACAGGAAGTTTTGTGCAGTTTAACCTTTGAAGATCAAAAAAAGCCAAACTTATTCCAAAAGACAATTGTTAGAGCTCTGCTCCAGAACACATTTGGGAAGTTTAACCTTTAAAGATTAAAAAAATCCAAATTTAATCCAAAAAACCAAGTGCTAGAGCTCTGCTGCAGAACACACTCCTGCTCCTTCTGCACAGAAATCTCTCCCTGGCACTGCCACCCCTGGAAGGCGCAGGATGTGATTATGGGACAGCAGAGGGGCAAACACATTCCTAAGGAAAGCAAGGAATGTGTCAGCAGCGTGGAGCCACGCCAGGGAGCTGATTGCTTTGTGGGAGGTGTAATTAGCATTGTTTGCAAGGAGCTCCTTGAAGCCCCACCTGAGGACAGGGCTCTGCTCCAGAGCAATGAGGCAAAAATAGGAACCAGCCACCTTAAAATCCACATTGAAACAAGGGAAACGCTTCCTACATGGGATTATGAGCCAAATTGTATTATCACTGTTATTTACAGTCAATATTGTATTTAATTCTCATTATTGACAGGAAACACAGATATAGAAGGGATTTGTGGTTTGCTCACAGCCACATGCAGCTCTTGGTAAACTCAGGATTAAACCCCAGTCATGCTCAACCACCAGTTAATCCTGGACATTAAATATAAAATAACTTGATGAACAGTAAATGTAATATTGACTGCTGGGCTGCCAGAGGTTTTGTGGTGAACAATGGCTCCATTCCCTCCTCCAGCAAAGGCTGTTCCAGCAGGTGACAGAAGTTTCTAAGGTAAATAATGCACCAAAACCCACTTGGTCAATAGGGTCTGACACCTGGGCCTCACTAAACACTGCACAGCTCTCAATATTGACCTTGAAGGAGGTAAAAGATTCAGTGCTGCTGAGTGAAATCATCCTGGTTTGCACCCGAGTGTTCATTAACTGTGCCTTTCTATTTTCTCTTTTGTGGTTCAGTTTCCACTGCAGATGCTGCTACACAGGATGAGGTGAGTGATTGCCTTTTTCCTAAATAAAAATATAGACTATGAGATAAAAAATTATAATATAATAATAAAGTCAGAAAATAAGCATGGTAAACTTTAATTAAATGCTGCCAATTTATTGAGGTTTCAGTGAAAGTTCCTGAGCTTGGGATATGGGTTTTCCATAGAGTTGTTCTGACAACTTCTAGATGTTTTTTACCTGTTTGGCATTCTGGGCAAAAAAAAAAAAAAATGGGCACGGACAAATTTTAACCCAGAGAAATCTAAAATTTAAAAAAAAAATTAAAATATTTTCTAAAATATATGTTTATTTGGTGATGACACTATCAGGCTTTTCTGATGAGTTTTAGCTCCTAAATCAGGTACCTGGAGATTTTCACTCTCTGAGTACTCTGGGGTCAATGTCTGGAAGAAGGGAGGAGGTGGATTCCATCCCTGAAGGGTCCAAGGAAGGGCTGGATGTGAATTGATCCCACCTGGATTTACTGATTGTTGTGATCAGATAATAAAAATCTCCACACTCTGCTCCTCTGGGGCTGTGTTGTTCCTGCCCATCCCTGTCACATCAGCCCCACTCTCACCTCTGAGCAGAAATGTTTCATTTTTGGGGCTTAGCCTCTGCCCAGAGAGGTGGTGCCCCCTCCCTGGCTGTGCTGCCCCAAAATTGGATATATTCATGATTTCTGTACATGGAGGAGGTGCCACAGTAAAGCAGACAGGGCTCAGTTGCTTCATGCAGAAAATGTAAATTTCTATTTAGTTATCTCATATTTATAGGAATTCAAAAGGCACTGTGTTAAACCCAACTGGATAACAATACACTGTCAGTTCATTGGTCAGTAAATGGAATTTTGTGCATCCACCAAACCTCTTTATTCTTGGATTGTTTACACATCATCTTCACTGATTCCCATTGCACCAATTTCTTGGTTTTGCAGGTGCAAACTCATTTCTCTCACCAGAATAAACTGTTGTGCTGACTTTTCATTCTTATGATTTTTCTCGCGGGAACAAGCAGATGGATGAGCTGCCCCCAGCCCCAGCAGCAGGCCTAAGCCATGATGTTATAAATCCTTTATTTTGTGAGTTTTCCCCTGTGTGGTCAGGGGTGTGACACTCAGGGCTGCCCTCCTTGCAGGTGGACTGCAGTGAGTACAAGAGGCTGGAGAGAGGGAGGCCCATTTACTGTGAGAGGCTCTACCAACCCTACTGTGGCTCTGATGGCAAAACCTACAACAACAAATGCTCCTTCTGCAAGGCTGTGCTGTGAGTACTGGGCTGCCCTGGGCTGAGCAGCTGGGATCCCACCCCATAAAAATGCTGGGTTTCTTTAGGGTTGGCACTCCTCTGCTTTACCTTTACACCATCATTGTCCCTCCCACTGATAATGTCCAGCTGATCTAAAAAAAAAAAAAAATGATGGTGATGTTTGTGTGAGAACTTCCTATTCTGGTAGGAAGTGGAAAATAGGCAACTAAAAAATGACCCAGATATTCAGGTCTAAGCTTCCTATTCCAGCAGGAATGGTGAAGCTGGACACTAAAAACCTACTTGGATATTTGTGTGTACAACTTCCTATTCTGGCAGGAATTGTGAAACTCGACACTAAAAAACTACTTGGACAGTTGTGTGAGCAATGTCCTGTTCTGGCAGGAAATGTAAAATAGTGAACCAAAAAATGACCCAAATACTTGTGTGAGCAACTTGCAGCAGGCACTGTAAAGCTGAACACTGAAAAATGATTCCTGTTTGTGTGAGAAACTTGCTGCAGGTGCTGTAAGATTCAGTCACTAAAAAATACCCTGACATTTGTGTGAGCAGCTTCCTATTCCAGAAGAAACTGGAAAGCTGGACTGGAAAGAGTCCAATGAGCAGCAGAGACCTGACAAAGCACCTGCACCCAACGCAGGTCACACAAAAATTCAGAAGTGGCGCTGGCAATGTCTTGGGTTTATGGATGAAATGTGTAATTTTGCAAGGAAAGCTGTTTACAGACGAGTGCCCTGGTGTGTGCTGTGAATGTTTTGGTGTCTCCCCTGGCAGCAGAGGGCTGCAGAGGCTCTTGGGGCAGTGTTCTGTGTGCAATGCCGTGTTTTCCCTTGCAGGAGGAGCAGAGGGGCCCTGCACATGAAGCAGGCAGGGGCGTGCTGAGGGAGCTGTGCTGAGGGCAGCTCCCCTCTGCCTTTGCTGCCTTTCCCCACCTGCCCTGCCCAGCCCAGCCCGGGGAGAAGAGCCAGCTCTGCTGTCCTGCTCCAGAGCTGGGGCCGACCCTCCTGTCCTCGCAGCACGGCTGCTCCTGTGCCTTCACCAGCCCTTCCCTGGATGTGTCTCCATGGCTGGAGTTCAAATCCCCTGACAATGCCCCCAGTCCCCCCACCTCCTTTATCAAATCTTTCCTTTACCCAGAAACTTTAGCAGATTTTTTTTTTCCCGAAAAGTTTTCAGCTTTCCCAGGCACTGCTCTGACTCTCTCCCAGTTTTGTAGCTGAATTTTGAATGCTTAATTTTCATCCCTCTATGTACAATTCTGGTTCCTGTATGTTGTTCAGCTACTCAGTGTGCTTGTTTATTAAAATAAATATTCACTCTATTTTTTTTGTCCATGGTGAACTTTCTAGAGAATTTATTGCATCCATGACTAACAAGTATTTCCCAAATTACAGAAAACTGCAGCGGAGCAAGGGCTGAGTCCAGAGGTAAAAATCCAAAGCTGGGATACAAAAGTTGTATATATTGGAATTTACCCCTCAGTCTGGCTCTATTTTGCTTTAAATGAGACCAGTCTGGTAAAATGTAAGACTGTAGCAGTCTGTTAAATCCTGTTATTTAAATGGGAACATTCTTTAATCTTTTCACTTGACAAATTTCAGAACCTAAAGAAATTTATGTCCTGCTCTTAAATCCTGATTATCTTCACTGTTAAAGTAATTTATGTCTTTTACTCAATACTTGGTCATGGGAATGTATTTTCCCAGAATTAAAATTGTGAATGACTGACCTTATTGGAGGAAAACTTTGGAGCAGTTGGACACAGAACAAATCCAGCCCTATCCTGAATTCTGTTTATCTGGAAACCAGGTCCCAGCAATTAGGCAGCAGGAATGAAAATGAGGAAGGTAATAGAAAAGCTCCTCATAGTTCAGAGGCTTCTATAAAGAAGTTCCTAGAACAGATCACCTTGACTGAAAAAGATAAAAATGAGAAAACAAAGGGAATCTCTGAGGTTTCCTCATGGTGTCAGAAAAACCTGATTTGTGGATATTTGCTGCCCTCCAGCCTCATGGATATTCCCAGCCTCTGCTTTGGTTTGTTGGGATATTTAATGGGCTGTGCTTGTGCACCAAACCTAGGACCCCAAAACTCTCCTGCAGCCCCAGGAGTGATGCGAGGAGCTGCAAGTCAGAGGTGTAAAGCATCCCTGCATTTCCCTGGCCCTGCAGTCTGTCCATGTCTGATCATTCCTGATGTGGAATCCTGGGCAGGAGCAGCAGGAGAGCAGGACCTTTTGCCCACCCGGGGGCTTTTGCCCACCCAGGGGCTTTCCCTCAGCCCAAAGCTGGCAGAGCCAAAGGCACAGCAGCTCCTGCCACATACCAGAGCACAGAACATCACCTGCAAATTGCTGCAAGTGACACCTGGGGAAAATGCTGGAGAGGCTGGCCAGGCTGGCCAGTCGGGTCTGCGGGATGGAGCAGAGCCATGGAAATGTGGGCAAGGGAAATGAGCAGAGCCTGAGCGAGCTGAGCTCGGGTTCTGTGAGACAGAAAATAAAATACTGGTGTGGAACAGGAAACAGAACGGATCCTGCACTCAGGGAAGATCAGAGTGCAAAACTCTGCCCTGGAAAGGTTCCTAAATACCTGCAGTCTTTATAGCTGATGTATTTACAGCTGAGGGACAAGGGAGGCTTTTCCTGAGGTCCTACAAAACATTTATTTTGTTCTAGGACAAGAGGTGATGAAATCTGGAGATCAGACAGTGCCCGAATAAAGCTGGCTGGGTTAGCACAGCACCATTCTCACCTGAGCTTGTGCACCTGAGGCCTTTGGCTGCTCAGATCTTCTCTTAGAAGCTTTAATTTTGAATTGTGAGGTTCTGCTCCCTGCAGAATTAATTGTTGTGTAATGAACGTCTCCTTTGGTGATCAGGAGTGCCCAAGGATGGAGCTCTGGGACAGTGGGAGGGTCCCTGCCCATGGCAGGGGTGGGTGAGATTTCCGAGGTCCCTCCCATCCCAAACCATTCCATGATTTACCATCAGCTGGGATGGAGAACATTCATTCCCTCAGAAGGCAACAGCTTAAAAACATCTCCTAGGGATGCTGCTAAGCACTGACAGTTTGTGGGGTGCAAAACTTGGGTTTTTAAAGGAAGGCATTAATCCCTCAGTCCTTTTGTTTTGATTCAGTAATACCTGTGCTGAGAACCAGGATTCTGAAACCTCCCTAAAGTACAAACTGTGTATGTCCAAATAGCTTCCACCAGCAGTAAGTGAGAAACAAGAAATGCAATGTGCTCTTTTGTTTTGCAGCTGATCAAGGCCAGAACAGAATTTTTATTGATGACTGTTCAGCATCTCTGATTGTTCTCCTTTGGGGTTCAGGTCAGATATCCTTGGGTGCCTCAAATTCTAAATTTTCCCACATATGGCAGTGCAGGGAGAAAGAAATGAAGTAACCCAAAACCCTTCAGAGACTCACAAACCACTGACCTGTGGGATAAATCACAGGGTTTCTGTTAGGAAAAAATGGGTGGTTTTGGTTTCTGCTGTCTTGTAACCACTTCACCATTCACATTCTGTGACTGTTTCAATGACAGCTCAACCCAAGGCCCTGCCCAAATTCCTTAATTCAATTTAGTGTCTCTTGTGTCCTTCAGGCAGCCTCCTCCTGCTGCCACCTGTGTCCCCTGCCTTGGGCTGAGGGGGGGCAGGACAAGCTCTGCTGGACCTGGCTCTGCTCTTCCCACAGGAACCCTCACCTGTCCCATTTCTGGGGCTGATTTTTCGGATGTTCTGCTGTTTCTGAGGCTGTGTTGCTGTCACAGGTTGGACTCAGTGACCTCTGGGGCCTTTTCCAACCTTAGTGATGCTGTTGACACATCCAAAATCCACAGGGATTGCCAAGAATTTATTTTGTTATTCCTACTCTGCTACAGAGCGTTGTGGATTCCTCTGGGATTGTCACTGAACAGCAGCTGAGTCTTTGCACGCTGTCATTCACAAAAAATAACTCACCAGCAGTCTGCTGGCTGATGAAGCAGCCTTGTCACCCAATCCCTCGGGGCTTGCATGAAACATGACTTCAAAACGTTGAGGGAATTGTGATTTCTGCTGGGATCCACCCAAACACAGCCATTAAAACAAGGTTAACTTGCAGACCTGCACAATGCTGCAAATACACGTGTGGGGCCAGGGTGAAGACTCTCCAGGGAAATCACTTACAAACCTTGCAGAGCCTCCAAAGGAGGGGCACGGGGATGGGGAAGGGTCTGGAGAGGCCATGGAGGAGCAGCTGAGGGCACTGGGATTGTGCAGCTGGAGGAGGCTGAGGGGAGACTCCTTGGGGTCTGCAGCTCCAATCTCTGGGACGGGGACAGGATCCAGGGAAGGGCTGGGGCTGTGCCAGGGGAGGGTTGGGGTGGATTTTGGGAAAGATTCTTCCCCCAGAGGGTGCTGGCACTGCCCAGGCTCCCCAGGGATGGGCACAGCCTGAGGCTGCCAGAGCTCCAGGGATGCCCAGAGTGGGATTTTGGGTCTGTGCAGGGCCAGGAGCTGGGCTGGATGCTCACTTTGCCGTGCAATGGTTTGGGCTGGAAGGACCTTGGCGCCCATCTCATCCCGCCCTGCCAGAGGCACCTCCCGCAGCCGCTCCGAGCTCCATCCGCTGTGTCCCTCAGCTCGGCACAGCCGGGGCTGCAACCGCGCCAGCACCTCCACTGACTCCCATGGCTGTCGCTCTGTGCTGAGCCAGCCCAGCCCCGAACGGAGCCCTCAGAGCCCCCGGTGCTCTCAGAACTCGCGGTGACCTCAGAGCTCCCGATGCCCTCAAAGCCCCCGGAGCCCTCAAACCCGCGGAGCCCTCAGCGCAGCCCGGGCGGTGCCGCCCCCGCTCCCCCCAGCCGGGCGGGGCGGGCCCGGACGCGGCCGGAAGCGGAAGCGGCGCGCAGGAAGCGGCGGCGCTGGCGGAAGGGGCCGCGCAGGAAGCGGGGCCGGGGCTGCCCCGCGGCCACAACCGGGGCGAGGGCGGCGAGCGGAGCCAGGGCAGGTGAGGGCAGCGAGCGCCGGGGGCGGGCAGCGAGCGCCAGGGGACGGGGGCGCGGCCGGCTCGGCCCCGGGGCGGCGGGGCGGGCAGCCAGAGGCCGCCGCCGCCTCCCGGCCCCGCTGGCTCGGGCCGGCCCCGCTGTCACAGGCCCCGGGGGCCCCCGGGAGTGACCGGCGGTGCCGGGGCTATTGGGGAACCTGCTTTTCCTTGGCTCATCTCGGCACAAGCCACCGGGTCCCGGCGTTTTCCCCGCTCCGGGAGCGCCCCTCGCTACCGGCGCTGCCAGGCCGGCCCCGGCTGCTCTCGCCGTGTTTTTCCTCATTTCTCGCTGCTGCGAAGTCTCCCCGTGGTTCTTTAGGCTTTTTAAGGTCCGTGGGGTGTTTATTCATCAAAAACAGAGCACGTCGAGCTGTTGTTTTTTGCGACGTTCATTGTCGGGAATAAATTGAGGTGGGGGCCGCAAAATCCCGTTTAATTTATTGAATATATAAAGCTCTTCCTGCTGTGGAGATTTGCCTTTTATGTTTAAATGAGGTCAGCTCGCTGATGCAGAATGAGGTGTTAAAGCTGTGCTCATTAGCTCAGAACAACCCCAGGAGGAGCTTTAATTGTGCAGAAACTGCAGACTCATGGAGACAAATCCTTCTTCTCCCCCTCCATGGCAGGGGCGGGTTGTGTTGGTGTCATTGGTGTCTTTGTGCAGGATTTTTCCTGTTTTGCCTGTTAATATTTTCGTTTCTCTTGCCTTTTGCCCCAGTGCTTTGCTGTTCTCTTTCCTGCTGGATTGTTCCCAGCACGTGGCTGTGCCAGCCTGGAAGGTTTTGGGTGGTGTTGCAATGCTCTGTTCAAACTGAGTTATCCCAGGTGACTGGGGATTGATGTTTTCCTCGGAATTCAGTCTATAAATAGGTAATTTTGGGCTTCACGAGGTTGATCACCCCAAACTGAGCCCTTTCAGCTTGCTCCAGAAAGAACAACAAACACAGGATCTTCACTCCTGGCTGGAGAATTCCCCCAGTCCAGAGAGCAGAGATCCAGTCAAACAATAAATCCAAGTGGGGATTTATAGTTTGAATATCCCCCTTTAAAATAAAATAATAGAAAGCAGTTAGTAACTTTAAATGCATCCAAAATGTGTGGCACCACGTGTTTTGCAGTAATTAGATCATAGTGGAGCTGTCAGTATTTCAATTTTTGGCATCACAGGGAGGCTGCAATGGCCTTTGGGCCTTGCCCAAAGCTTTTCCAAAATCTGCCTTTTTTACCAGTTGTTTTTCCTCAATCCACTGAATTTTGGCACCCAACCTGTTTAACAGGTTCACTGAGCTGGTGATGCTCTGCCCTCCTCATTCCTGTTCTGGTGTTAGAATAAAATAAATCTTTGCCAGGTACAGTCACGAAAGGATCTCTCAGCATGTGTAGAAGGTGATTTTCTGTGAGCAGTGAGTTCATCTGTGTTTAGTTGCTGATTTGTTGCTTCCATGGTAATTGTGGGTGTTTTTACACGAAGCATTGGAGCCCCAGAGCCTGGGAGGGCTGCAGAGGGGAGGGGCAGAGAGAGGATCCTGCACGCTGCTTCCAGTGCCCCCCAGCTTTTCTGTGCCTTTGATCTGTGACTCAGCACCCTGAATATTTTACCTGCTGTTCTCACCTCCAAGAGGAGCTGGTTTGAGGGCTTTTAATGGGGCATTTTTGGAGAGTCATTAGCAGGAGCCCATTTTTTCCAAAAAGAAAAATAAATCCTTTTTCTGCTGGGCAGACTTGAGTTTTATTTTGCACTGAAACATTGTAGTTGGTGCTGAGCTGGTGATCCCTGCACAGCTTCCCTGTGACTGCCTTGATCTCAGGGTGGCATCTCTGAAGGTTTTTTATTCATAAGAAGAGCTGATCTCTGGTTAAACCCGTGCTGACATTTCTTCATCGCTCCCTCGGCTGGGAGGGTTTGTCTGATAATCCTCAGGTTTTGTGTGAGCCCTTGTGTCTGATGAAAGCACAGGTTGCTTTTTGCAGCTTTGTGCTGTTCCCTCTGTGTTCCAGGTGCCTGAATTTCATGACTCTGTGCCCGTTTCCTCGCAGCAGAGATGGGGCCCCGGCGGAAAACCGTGAAAGCAGTGAGCAGGGAAGGGGCAGAGTCTACCAAAGCTGAGGAGCCAAAAGATTACATGAACCAACTCTCCCATGAAGTGCTTTGCCACATCTTTAGGTGAGCAGCCTGGCAGAAATCCGTTCACTTCTTATGTTAGAGTTCTTTATTTTTTCACCTGTTTGTGACACAGTAAACAGTGGCCATACCATGGGTGGAGTGGTGGATAAAAAGGGATGACAAATGTTTTTTTCAGTCTCCAAAATTCATTTGTAAACTGAAAGTTAATTTATGTGAGTGTCATGAATGCTAGAATGAAGAAGAAATAAATAAGTGATTTAATTCTGTTGTAAATACTGATTTTAGAGCAGAAATACACTTGGGTAGGGCACAATTGAGATGATTGTTTGGGAATTGTTGTATCTGCAGAAGGGATCTGGGATGAGAATTTGACCTCCCCTGCAGCAAAGTCCTTCTCCCAGATGTTCACTCAGCCCTGTTATCCAAAACATAAGGCCTCACCCACAAGTTCTTGGAAAACAGCAGCTCTCCAAAACATTTGGGAATTGAGCTTGCAGTATGTGCTAGAAAAAGAAAGTAACTTAACCAAACCTGTTGATGGAAATGGCTTGGTCAGCAGGGTTTGGGTTGGTTTACATTAACTTTAAGGAAGAAATAATTCCCTGTGAAGGGGGACAGGCCCTGGGGTAACAACTGTGGCTGCCCAAGGATCCCTGGGAGTGCCCAAGGCCAGGCTGGATGAGCTTTAAGGTCCCTTCCAACCCAACCATTCTGTGCTATACCAGAGAACCAAGTCATCTGTGCATTTAATGCTCCATTTGTGTGACTGTTCCACACTCAGTGTCAGGAATGCTGAGTCACTGCTTAGCAGAACTCCGGATTGAGCTCCGGGCAATTCCCTGTGAGAAATGAAATGCCCCAGTGCTGCAGGCAGGCTGTGCTTGGGCTGTCTGTGTGTCCCCAGGTGCCTGTCCCCAGGTACAGGCTGTGTTTAGGCCAGCTGGAGCTGCTCAGGGCTGTCTGTGTGTCCCCAGGTGCCTGTCCCCAGGTACAGGCTGTGTTTGAGCCAGCTGGAGCTGCTCAGGGCTGTCTGTGTGTCCCCAGGTACCTGTCCCCAGGTACAGGCTGTGTTTGAGCCAGCTGGAGCTGCTCAGGGCTGTCTGTGTGTCCCCAGGTACCTGTCCCCAGGTACAGGCTGTGTTTAGGCCAGCTGGAGCTGCTCAGGGCTGTCTGTGTGTCCCCAGGTACCTGTCCCCAGGTACAGGCTGTGTTTGGGCCAGCTGGAGCTGCTCAGGGCTGTCTGTGTGTCCCCAGGTACCTGTCCCCAGGTACAACTGTGCTGTGGGCCAGCTGAGTGCTAGGGCTGTCTGTGTGTCCCCAGGTCCTGTCCCCAGGTACAGGCTGTGTGGCCTGGAGCTGCTCAGGGCTGTCTGTGTGTCCCCAGGTACCTGTCCCCAGGTACAGGCTGTGTCTGGAGCTGCTCAGGGCTGTCTGTGTGTCCCCAGGTACCTGCCCTTGCAGGACATCATGTGCATGGAGTGCCTGTCGCGGAAGCTGAAGGAGGCGGTGACGCTGTACCTGCGCGTGGTCAAGGTGGTGGATCTGTGTGCGGGGCACTGGTGGGAGTACATGCCCACAGGTGAGCTGCTCCCTGCCTCTCCCCTCTGCTCAGTAACCCTGCACTTGATTGGGTCTCCCCTTCCTTTGCCTGGCTGTCCTGGGGAATGTCTTGCCAAGTCTGTGTCTGTGTGTAAATACAAATTTGGCGTTGCTGTATTAGGTCATAGGTTGGACTTGATGATTTCAAAGGTCTTTTCCAAGGCAGTTCATTCTGTGATTGTGTGACTGGGAGTGCTCTGTAGGCACCTGGCAATACAATCTGTGTTTGTGTGATTGCTGGAAGGGAGTTTATCCAGGGGTTATGCCATGAAGAGGGTGTTTGCATGCAGGCAGCAAAAAATACAATGGAGTGAGAGAGCAACTCATCTGCCAGCACTTAACAATGTAAGAATAAGGTTTGATGTCACACCTTGAGTCACCTGCATATCAATGGATAAATTTGTCAGTCTGGGTGAGCCCTGTACCAGGATTTCTGTTGGGTTTAAATTGCACTGCTGGGATTTGGTGGGGGACACAGCTAAAATGAGGGAATTCTGAAAATGAGAGGATTTGCAAATTGAGATTGACTACAGCTGGTATTAAGCAGGTGTTTAGACCTAACCTAAAATTGGTGTAAATACAAGTAACTTAGCCAGTTAAAATCCTTTTTATATGCTGTCTTTCACTAGCATAAAATAAACCTTTGCTTTAAGAAACCATCCTGTTTCTGTGAGAAATGTGAGCTTTGGTGAATAGTGAACTGGAATAAGGGATCCAGCTGGGATTTTTTTGACCTATGGAGTTGATAAATGGAATTCCAGGAAAAATAGACCCACAAAGCTGCATGTGAGGAGGGAGAGAGCACAGTGAACCTTGCAGCCATGCAGCTTCTCTGAAGGAAACCTGTAGCAAACCTGCAAAATGCAAGGCAGAGGAGTATTTAGGTCATGATTTCTAGAATGTGGAAGTAAAAGAAAAGCTATTGCTTCACCAAGTGCATCTTTTCAACACCGCAGAACTTGTACTGCCACATAAGGAGAGAAGTGTGTTTGGCTTCCCCTTCAGAGCCAAGTGTCTGCTGCCACACCAATACCAAATGTGTTGTTGTTGTCTTAGGTTTCACTGATTCCAGCTTCCTAACCCTGCTGAGGAAGATGCCAGACATTGAACAACTTTATGGTCTTCATCCCAGGTATCTGGAAAGGCGCCGAGTCCGTGGCCACGAAGCTTTCAGCATTCCTGGAGTTTTAGAGGCTTTGCAGGCCTGTCCAAATTTGCTGGTGAGTGGCTGGACTTGGGAGAGAACCTCTCTCAGCACTGTTAAAAGTTGTGACAGGGACTTGGTGCTTCCAGGGCTTTGGTTTAGGCCTGGCTGCACAGGGAGGAGTTAATTGTGACCCTGCTTGCTGATCACAACTATTTTTAGTTGCACCACTGGGAATCCCAGGTGCTCTTAAGCCCAGCAAGGAATTAAAGCTCTGATCCCTCTGCTTTGAAACAGACAAAGTCTTGCTAGAAATGAAAAGTGAAATAACGTTGCATTCTGTAGTTTACATGGTTAAGAGGATGTTGTTGTTGTTGTTGAACTGGTGTTAGAGCATTTGCTTTGCTTCCTTTTATCCAGGGTGTTGAGACCTCTCATTTAGAGCTGGTGGAAGCTATTTGGACATACATGCCCCAAGTCCACATTTTAGGGAAGTTTCGTAATCGTAATGGTGCTTTTCCAATTCCTCCTGAGAACAAGCTGAAAATTCCTATAGGAGCTAAAATTCAGACTTTGCACTTAGTAGGTGAGTGTGGTCGTGGTGAAGTAGTTGGCTTCAACACAGGTGGATTTAAAGGCTTTGAAACTCTGCAGATTTGTAATTCTTTGGAGGAGAGGGAGTTTGGGCTGTGGCATCTTGGAGATCTTAGTTGGATATTTGATAGCAGGTGCAGAGGGCAAATTCTAAAGAATTATTGACAAACCAAGGTGAAGAACTTGTGTTTCAAGGGTTCACAGCTTTTCTCACTTGCCACAAAGCACAGAAAAGCTTCCTTTTGAAAGCCAGGAATTTGTCATGCAGAGGATTAGTTTGAAGCTTGTTTAAAATGTTTGTTTGTTTTGTTTATGTATTATTAGGGGTGAATGTCCCTGAGATTCCTTGTATCCCAATGCTGAGGCACCTTTATTTGAAGTGGGTGAGACTCACCAAACCACAGCCTTTTAAAGATTTCCTTTGTATCAGCTTACGTGCTTTTGTCATGAGGAACTGTGCTGGTAAGAGGGATTCTTCCTGTCTGAAGGGGATGGTAGAGCATGGAGGAAATCTGGTTCTGTTAAAGTCTTGGAATTTCACATTCTGAGAGCAGCCCTTGTTTGGTTTGTGGTGTTGGGCAGAAATCTCCCCCTGTCCTGTCCCTTACTTGGTGCTGTGTGCTTCTGTTGACTTCCTGCTCTAGAGGGATTTGTGTGGATGTGTTTTAGTTCTTCCGTGGGATAATTCAGGGAGAAGTGAACAATCTGCTCTGTCTTTCTGGCCTTGTTGTGTGCAGGACCCACAAACTCTCTGAAGTATGTTCCCCTGGTGACAGGCCTGGCTTCTGCCAGGAATCTGGAGCACTTGGAGCTGGTCCGTGTTCCATTTCTTGGAGGACTTATCCAGCACGTGGTAGAAGACAGCTGGAGATCTGGTGGGAAACTCCTACTCCCTCATACCTAAATAAAAATAAATTAATTAATTTAAGCTTTAGCAAATTCTGGGGGCTTTTTTCCTGTAGCATGTTCTTTTTTGATTGTTTGAAACTATGGTCATAGTGCTGAACATGCTCTGTATTGGGTGGAATTGTGATATTCTAACTGCAATTAACTCTTAATGAGCTGCATTTGTTGATGAGCAGAACCAGAGTTGGAGGAGTTAGGTGCAAATATTTGTTTTCTTCATTTGCTGAAAAAGGTTAAGACAACACTGGTGAAAATGTGTAGGGCTGAGGGCTGTGGTGTGAGGCTGGAGTGTAAGAAGGCTGTTCTTTATTTGCCAGGTGGTTTTAGGAATTTGCACACTATAGTTCTGGGAGCTTGCAAGAATGCACTTGAAGTGGATCTTGGCTACCTCATCATAACTGCTGCACGAAGGTACCTCCCTTCAGATCTCTCTTGGCTTCCCCTTTTTTCAAAATAAATGTCTTAGAAATGACATCCAAGAGCCAGAGCAACCGTCAGAGTTTAAGGAATACGCATACAAACTTTGCATAACAAGAGGGTTCTGTGATTAAAATAACTGCAAATGCCCTCTGAGTCCTGCCAGAGTCTCTGTTTTATTAGAACAGGGCACCTTCTGGAGTGGTTTCTGTCTTTGGCCTGAATTTTGAAAGGAACAATTCTGAATTCCCTGCAGGTTGCACGAAGTGCGGATCCAGCCTTCCTTGACCAAAGATGGTGTTTTTTCTGCTTTGAAGATGGCTGAACTGGAATTCCCACAGTTTGAAACTCTTCACCTAGGCTACGTTGATGAGTTTTTACTACAGTGTATGACACTTTTTATATCCATAAATAACACAAGGATTACAGAAATTGCTGTGTTTTCCATCATGTTCTCAGTGATAAATGAGAATATTAATGTTGCATGTGTTGAGGCTGCTGATCTCATACAGCCAAATCTGGTTTTCCTCACTCCCTGAAGTTGGGAAGGCTGAGCTTTATTAAAGGAATGATCTGATCAGTAGGGAGTTAAAAAATCCTGCTATAAAATACAAATTTACTGCTGTGTCTGCTCCTCTCTTTTGTAGGTAAAATGACGAGTACGGACTTGGTGAGGTACGGCTTGGCTGATGTGGTTGAAAACCCAGGAATTATTACAGATATTGGTATGAAAGCTGTAAATGAAGTTTTTTCTTTCATCAAGTATCTGGTCATTTACAACTGCCCACATCTACATAACCCAAATAATTGGATCACAGGTATTGCACACCTTTGAAATTTCAGAGCTATTCTATGAATTTCTGTGCTAAACCAGAATTTCTCTGCTCTAGTACTGCTTGTTCTGTTGTTAGTAAGTACAGTAGATGATGCTTGCTTTGGGGCCACGGTGGTGGTGCTGGGAGCAGGATGGAGATCCAGAGGATGCTGCTCTCAGATCTGAAGAGGGGGTGATGAACAAGGAGTGAGGTGGGAATCCCTCAGGAAGGGCCTCTCTTGTGTTCCAGACCACTCGAGGTGGACCCGCCTGGTTGACCTGACCCTGGTGAGGTGCCATGCCATCAAGCTGGACTCTTTCAGTCAGTTCATCGAGTTACTGCCAAGCTTGGAGTTCATTTCTCTGGACCAGATGTTTAGAGAGCCTCCAAAGGTAAATTCCAGAGAATGGTTTGGCTTTTTCTCATTGCCAGGGTTTTTACTTGTTTCCATTTCATTGGCACACCAGTGTGCATTCCTCTCAAAGCTGTCATTAATTGAGGGGATTGGTAATAAATGCCTTTGGTTTGCAGTTGCTTTTAGCATGATATGCTGGGGAGAGTGGTGCTGCTTCTGCAAATGGGAGCAGTGGCAGGGAATGAACGTGTGACCAGAAAATAGAACTCATTGATTCTATCAAAAATAAAACTCAGTCATTCTCTGCTGATATTTCACTGTGCTGCTGCTCTTTGTATTGTTCTTTCCTCTTAGGCATCTCTTTACAATACTAAGAGGTTTTTATGAATTTTTGCTGTGTGAAATGGGGGTAGTGTTTTCCTTTTGAAGTGCTTTCAGAGCTTAGGAATTTTATTTCTTCACGTTGTCCCCTCCCACAGTGTAACACAAATCCTTGGTAAGCTGCTGGCAGGCAATGCAGAGTGTAAAACCTGCTTCCTTTGGCCATTAATGGTAGCTGGTGTGCTGGGAAGGCTCTGATCTGCTGTTTGTATTCATGTCATCACCCTACAGCAAATAAAGAGATTAACACAATTAATAGATTAAAATGAAGTGCTTTGAGGACTTTCATTAGGAGTTAAACAGTGTAAGTTCTGGGTTGCCAGCCTGAGGATGGACCTCTGCTCTCAGGAAATCTGAGGGACAGTTCTGCTGTCCCAGACATTCCGGCAGAGTGGTTTTCCTGGTGCCTTTAGGGGATGTTGAGATAACAGGTCCATCTTCTCAAATCTGAATTTCTGCCTTTCTTTCAGGGCTGTGCTCGTGTGGGCCTAAGTGCAGGCACAGGAATTGGGGTCTCCTCTGCCCTGGTGAGCAATCAGAACTCCAACAATGACAATGACAACAACAACAACCACCAGAACAACAACAACAACAACCCCAACGTGCACCACAACAACCACCAGCACCCCAACGAGCAGAACGAGGAGAACGAGCTGCACCAGGAGGGCCCTGCTGAGGAGCAGCAGATTGGGGCTGAGGGTAATCCTGGGGGGCTTTGGGGGGTTTGGGGCTGAGGGGAATCCTGGGGGGCTTGGGGTTTGGGCTGGGGAATCCTGGGGGCTTGGGGGGTTTGCGCTGAGGGGAATCCTGGGGGGCTTTGGGGGGGAATTGCAGCTGAGGGGAATCCTGGGGGGCTTTGGGGGGGTTTGCAGCTGAGGGGAATCCTGGGGGGCTTTGGGGGGGAATTGCAGCTGAGGGGAATCCTGTGGGAGCTTTTTTATCTGCAGTCCCACTCCCTCCTGGTGAAGATGGGAATCTGCCCTGAAAGCTTGTTGCTCTTTCAGCTCCTGGTGTGGAGCTTTAATCTGAGTGAGCTGAGTCCCAAAAGTTTGGCTGGGCTTTGGCTACAGAGATGCAGAACAAATCTGTGAGATAATTTGTGAAACCCAGGGGTTCACCAAAGGAATCTAGGCAGTTTTCAATTATTTCCTGTGGGTGTTTGAGGGCTCAGTTTGTTCTGTTTCCTGTTCCTGACCTCCTGTTCCCTTTGCAGCCCTGAATGAGATGGAGGAGGTGGCACAGGAGGAAGGGGAGGCTGCTGGGCAGGGCCAGGATGAGCTGCCAGCTCCCAGCCAGGCTGTTGTTCCCATGGAGGTGGATGAGGAGCAAGCAGGTAATTGGGTTTGGGAAGAAATCCCCTCTTGGCATCTCCCTGAGGGATTCATTCTCCACTCTAAGTCTGGTTTTGGATGTTTGGCTTCAGCAGGGTTGCCTGATTTTGAATAATGATGTTAGCACAGCTTAGTTCTGTGAAGAAATTTATTCTCTGGTACAGCCCAGAGCTTTCTTTGCAGGGAAACACCTTGACCTTAAACCTGATTTTTGTGCTCAGTATAATAAAAGTCAGAAGGCCTCAATGAACTTGTCCTGTTGCTCTCTTGGTGTTCATGGCCTCAGGTCTTTCACTGCAGCACTTGGGTTGTTTTTGCCTTTTCTCAAGCCAGCACAACTTTTCCAGTGTTAATTTAATTTAATTAGTGACGCAAGGCAGTCTTGATTCTCTTACTGCAACCTTTTGCTGGACAATATAATTTTCTACTGAATATCCCAACAACATGAAGTAACACTCCATTGTGACACTCCTCCCCTTCCAAACCAGAATACTTTAATGCTGACATGCAGTATTTTGCTCTTCTCCCATTTAGATTTTAGTGAGGGGCCCACAGAATGGGTGACTAAATTGACTCCAATTAATTTCTTATCAGTTTTTCAAGCAGTGCTAAAAGATTTTCAGCCCTTTAATCCATGCCTGGTTAATTTTTACATGAAATGCTGATATTCTCCTTTCAGGACCAAGTGGAATTCAACCTGCTGTAAAGGCAGCTCCTATTACCATCCATGATTCAGACAGTGAGGATGAGGAGGAAAACATGGGCACTTCCAGGGCCTGCATCTCCAGCAGCATTGCACAGAATTACTCAGATGGGGAAGAGAAGAGCAGGGATCCAGTGGAAACCAGGGAACCTTCAGGTGTGCAGCATTCCTGCTTAAGCTTCAGTCTTTCCACGTGGTTCAGGTTCATTTCCAGCTTGGTTTGCAATGTGGAGTGAAGGTGGAAGGAGATGTTTGAGCTGCAGCCACAGCTCTTGTACAGAAACACAGATAGTGGTGCTGCACTGATCACAGACCTGCAGCTCCCCTTTGGGATTCCCAATGCACAGAATTTATCAGGGCTCTGAGCCCACAGTGTGGATGTCAGTTCTGGCTTCAGGGGGGAAGGAATTGGTGTTTGGAGAGAATTTACATCAATTCTGTACTGCAAATATTGTGGATCTGGGGCTTGGGGCAGTGTAATGAGCTGAGAGGATTCATACAGACATTCAGGAGGAATTCCTGCATGGAAAGGGGGCTCAGGCCTTGGCAGGGGCTGCCCAGGGAGGGTTGGATCCCCATCCCTGAGGTGTCCAAGGAAAGGTTGGAGGTGGCACTCAGTGCTCTGGGCTGGGGACAAGGTGGGGATGGGGCACAGCTGGGACTGGATGGGCTGGGAGGGCTTTTCCAACCTCAGTGATCCTGGGATTAAGTTCTGTTATGATTTGTGTGGGTTTTTATTCACCTGTGAGCTGAGCCTGCTGTTGCTGCTGGCAGCACTGCCCAGACCCAGGAGGGGGAGCTGAGCTGCTGAAACACGAACTTCAGTCCTGTCTGTTCCTGTTTGATTCCTCTTATTTAAGAAAACAGAAGCCTCTCTAGATTAGATATTAGAAAAAATCTCTCTTTGTGAGGATGTGAGGCCCTGGCACAGGTGCCCAGAGCAGCTGGGGCTGCCCCTGCATCCCTGGCAGTGCCCAAGGCCAGGCTGGGCAGGGCTGGGAGTGCCTGGGACAGTGGGAGGTGTCCCTGCCATGGCAGGGGTGGCACTGGATGTGATTTAAGGTCCTTCCAACCCAAACCATCCATATTCTTTGATTCTGTTATCAGTGTGTCTTTCATTTTGCTGTGCCTGTGTGAGCAGTGAGCTGCTCTGGACAATCTGGTGGATTTGTGTGGCAAACCCCTCCAGCACATCACTCCAAAAATACCTGCAGGATGTTCCAAAGGTGCAGCAACAGCTACAAATACCAATAATTGCCATTCCTGGGAAGATTGTCATGGGCCTCTGGGCTGCCCTGTGTTTCAGTACCTTCAGAGAGGAGCACTGAGGTTTGTTGGGGTTTCTCACTGCTCTCCCTTCACTCCTGCAGTGAGCGGCAAAGGCAAGACCCCCCTGCGGAAGAGATGCAGCACCAGCCACGGGGGCCAGGCCAAGCAGTTCCCTGTGGAGGAGAGCAGCTGTGAGAAGGGCTGCCAGGTGACCAGTGAGCAGATCAAAGCTGACATGAAAGCAGCCAGTGACATGCCCGAGAGGAGCAAGAGCAAGGATTCCTACGGCAGCTGCAGCAACACCCCGGCATCCACGGCTACACCCAGCTCCTGCAGCGCTGCTTCCCCCAGCCCTGACTGTGCCCAGGCAGCCCAGAGGCACTGTGCTGGCAGCAGCCCGGCGGCTGGAGAGGAGTGCAGGCAGTGTGGCTGCTCTCCGTGCAGGAGGGAAGGCTGCAGTGAGGGGGAGCCCCAGGAGAGCTCCGTGTGCTCCCGCTGCTGCTCCCGGGGGGCTCAGCGGCGCAGGACGAGCGGGGGGGGCGACGGGGAGAGCCCCTCCACCAGCGGGGCCTGCAGGGACGGGCCAGACTTTGCACTGAGGACACTGCCAGGCTGTGGGGCTGCGGGAGAGCCTGGCCATGACAGGACTAGTGGGAGTGCCTGTGGGGCTGGCAGCCAGGAGCAGAGCTCGCAGCCCCCGGGCTGGCAGCTGGACTGCAAGGAGGAGTACCCACGGAGACCCCTGACCAGGGCCAGGAGCAGGCTGTCCCACGTGCCTCTGGTGTCAGAGCCAGGTAGGACTCGCAGCCAGAGGAACTGCAGCTCCCCAGGAGCTCTGGTGTGCACCTTGTTAGTCAGGGGTTTAAACCTGAGTGGTTTGAAAGGTCAGAGCTTGATGGAGCAGAGGTGCCATCACCAGGTTTCTCTGAAAGTGCCACTGACTTTTTCCTCCATGCAGCTCTTTTTGTGTTCTTCATAATTCTAACTAGTATTTGCTTCACTGCATTGAAAAGCAAATGCAATTTTTTGGTACTCTGCCTGCCTGTGGAGGCTGTGATTCATTGAAACAGAAGTTGTCTCTCCATTAAAACCCTCCCTGCAAAGGCAGCAGCTACACTTAGATCTGAACAAGAAGGCAAAGGTTATAACTGGTGCTTTATCAGCTAATGAAGTCATAATTACAATTGAGCCAGGCTTTGGACCTGCATTGGGTTCTGCTTCCAAGGGTTTAAGGCAGGGTGATCAAACTTACTGAAAATTGCCCTTTTGTTAAACACCTTCATGCTTCACATGATTGTTTTGTTCACCTGACATAAAATAAAACCCCTGAAGGGCTGGAATGAAGGGAGAAAACAACAGATGTGAGAGGGGAACTTGCTGTTTCTTTCAAATATACTTGGTTTCCAAAATAATCATCTTAGTGTTTACAACCTCATATATCCAGGATTCTTTGCTGGGAATGTCTGGCAGGTAAAATGAAACTGAAGTTGAAATGTGCTGCTTACACAACTGTGAGTGCTGGAGGTAGGGATGATTGAGGGCAAATTCCTGCCTCTGTTAACATGGAATGATTCAAACACTTCATATCCTGCTGTTCTTCCAGTTTATTTAATGCTCCCACGTGTTAACAAAACCTAAATCACCTCAGATGTTCTGCAGGTAGATGCAGCTCAGGTTTCAAGAAGAGATTTTGCTAATAAATTTAAAATGTCTGGTTTCTGCCTTAGGACCAGTAATTAATTTGGGGATCTTTGTGCACATGCCATATGTTTTAATAAAGACAGCTTAGTTTTAGTAAAATAATTTCTCATTTTGCTGTGTTAATGACAGAAAATTAATTCTAGGGCAGTTTTTTCCTCTTTCTGTTGGAAGTAATGCTTGTGGTGATTTTTTTCCAAAGACTCATCTGTCAAATCAAGCAGGAATTTGAGGTCCCTGGTGGAGCTTGGGAACATTAAAGGATTTTATACCTGGGCATCCTTTGCAGTATTAGGAAGAACTTTGTGACAGTTACAAAGAACAGATTTTCCAGAAGTTTGAGATAATTTCTGCTATTTAAACATTAAAGCTATTTTGGGTCTTGTATCTGTCAAGGATGTTCTGTTTCCTGCAGAGATTCAAGTGTAACCTAAGCATGAATCTTTTCTTTTCCTGGCTCCACATCTTGCTGTGGTGTAGGTTCAGCATTCCTGGGTTTTCACTGTAAAGTTATTTATTTAATAATTCTGAGCACCAAGCTGGCAGTGGGGTTTGAGCAAGCAGAGATTTGTTCTGAAGCCAGGCAGGGGTTTGGATTTACCTGGGTGGGAAAAGTTGTCATGGGCTGTTCTCAGCTGTCCTGACGTGGAGCAAAGATTTTGCCATGTTTTTGTTTCCAGAAGTAGCAAAGCCAAAGCCAAGGCAAACCACCAAGAGGAAAAGGACAGCTGACAAATCCACCAGCACCAGTGACCCTGTGATTGAGGATGATCATGTTCAGGTAAGGGCTTTTCCTTCACCCCTGCAGCTTCAGCACCATGCACACCTGTTGGGATCTGAAGCTGTATTGTATTAATTCATATCCTCCTGGATCTCCTAAAATTCAATTTGTTGTTCTTTCATTTTTAAACCTTTCATACTTTTTTTTCCCTTTTCTCCAGGTACTGACTTTGAAATCCAAAAACCTTGTAGGAATCACATTGACCAACTGTGGAATAACAGATTTGGTGCTGAAAGACTGCCCCAAAATGATGTTCATCCATGGTATGTGGTTCATGGCAGGGCTGCCTCCTCCCTCTGGCATTATTGGAGATTCCAGAAAGAATTCAAGTCAGGCCACTGCTCATTTTGTATTCATCAGCTGCATTGCTGATGAATTAGAACTCCAAATATTGCTGCTTCCCACTCTGAATGGCTCTTATAACAGCTTTAATAAAGATTAATATCTGAAAATCAACAGCTGAAATGATCTGACAATTAGGGAGATGAGATGTTTATTGAAGAGTGGTAATACAGTAATTAGGAGTTGATGAAATGAGTTTGAGTACCTTGTTTTTCTCTCATTTCTTCATTCTCCCCTAGGTTTTTCAGCTGACAGGATGATACTTCTGCTCCCTGACATGATAAAAATCTGTTTGCAGTGCTGGCACTTAGGTTGCATTAGTTTCACATGCCAGGGTGTGACTGCTCCTGGATTGGGTCATTTATTGTTTTCTGCACCATCCAAATGAAGACTTTTTCTTCTGACATCAGATCTGTCTGCTTAGCAGAAAGAAAGGAGTTGTTTCTTTATTCTAGAATACTTAGAGCACACATTGGTTTTGAAGACAATTTTCATTACATGAGCAGTGTTGCTAGAAAGGAAACAATTTTATTTTCCATTGTGCAGCTCCCCAATCCTCTGTGTTTGAGCTGATGCTGGAAGTTGTGGCAGTCCTCAGACCATTTCAGTGAAAGGAAACAGAGGGAGGAAAAGGTTATTAGATGAATTTTGACATGGCCTTTTAAAAGGCCACTTCTGGCAGGGTCACAGCTGAAAAGTTTGATGATAATATGGAGAAAATGAAGAGCTGGGCTATATCTGATGTACTTATGTAATCTTTTGGAACTTACATTGCTTGTTTGCCTTCTTTTGAACCTGCCAGCCTTGAAATGCACTGACAGGAGGCTCCTGAGGTGTTTTATTTCCTTTTGCAGCCACCAGGTGCCGTGTGCTGAAGCACCTGAAGGTGGAGAATGCCCCCGTGGTGAATCGCTTTGACTACGCCCAGTGCAAGAAGCTGAACATGGATCAGGTGCTGGATCAGATCCTCAGGATGCCCCCAGAGAGGAACAGGATCATCTACCTTCGTCCCATGCAGCAGGTACAGAGCCAGCCTGGCCTCCTGGGGCTCCCTGCAGCTGGGGCAGGGAATGGGACAGCAGCACAACCCTGAAATTTGGTGCTTGAACCCAGCAGGGCCTTCATTGCAGAGCCTGCTGCTTGGATTTTAGGATACTCTGCTGGATTAAATATTAAAGTTCACTATCTCCAGTATTCACTGCATTAGAGGGTATTGTAAACTGCACTCTTAAAGGTGCAGAACTTGATATCCAGCATAAACAGAACAGGTGACTGGGGATAGCAGCATCATAAAGTCACCCTAGGACAGATGCACTGAGTTCATTCCAAACTGAATAACTCAGACTGTGAGAGCCAGGCTGCTCCTGGTAGCTGTGTGTGAGCAGAGCATGGCACAGGGGTCTGGAATCCTTGATCCATGTCCTGTTAGAGTGAGGAACTCCAGAGTTTGGGGTTCTGGAGGCTCCATCCCCTCCTGATGCTGGAGTGTTGCAGGAACTGGTGGGACTGGGAGCCGCCCTCTCCTCCCCAGGCTGTGCAGGAGCTGGAGGCAGGGACATTTAGGGAGTTGTTTAAATCATCTGATGAGGATTTATGAGGGCTTCATTTAAGATCTGTAAGGTTGGAAATGTTTGATTTTATCCTTCTGTGGTGCTGCTCCTCTCCTGCTTTCCTGTCTTGGTTTGTCAACAAGGGAAGGTTCATTGTACATAAAATCCATAAAATCAGCTTTGCTTTGAAACCACATCTCTTAAATGACAGTGGTAAAAATATTACATGGGAATAAAACCCCAAATCACCGATCCCCTCCTTGTAACAAAAATTCTGAGGAAAAAATGTAGTTTTAGACCATTCTGTAATTTTATGGAGTTTATTTCTGCATTGGAGTTGGGAAAGACATCAGAAATTAGACATTTCCCATCCAATTCCAGGACTTAAGAAGATAAACTGGCAAAGCTGCCCTGGGGAGGTTTCACTGCCCTCAGTCCTGTATTTATTTGTGCTGTTAAAATTCTCTGCCATTGCTGCATTTCCCAGGGATTTGGTCAATCCCCGTTTGCTCTTGACTCTGCAGCCCATGGCAGTGTTTGTGGTGCTCACAAGTCTCTGTCCCCAGGTGGACACGCTGACTCTGGAGCAGAAAATCTTCAGTGGCCCCTACCCCTACCACATCTGCATCATCCACGAGTTCAGCAACCCCCCCAACGTGCGCAACAAGGTGCGGGTGAGGAGCTGGATGGACACCATAGCCAACATCAACCAGTGAGTACTGAGACCCCATAGCCAACATCAACCAGTGAGTACTGCCCTCAACCAGTGAGTACTGCCCTCAACCAGTGAGTACTGCCCTCAACCAGTGAGTACTGCCCTCAACCAGTGAGTACTGAGACACCATAGCCAACATCAACCAGTGAGTACTGAGACCCCATAGCCAGCATCAACCAGTGAGTACTGCCCTCAACCAGTGAGTACTGCCCTTAACCAGTGAGTACTGAGACACCATAGCCAACATCAACCAGTGAGTACTGCCCTCAACCAGTGAGTACTGCTCTTAACCAGTGAGTACTGAGACCCCATAGCCAACATCAACCAGTGAGTACTGCCCTCAGCCAGTGAGTACTGAGACCCCATAGCCAACATCAACCAGTGAGTACTGCCCTCAACCAGTGAGTACTGAGACCCCATAGCCAACATCAACCAGTGAGTACTGAGACCCCATAGCCAGCATCAACCAGTGAGTACTGAGACCCCATAGCCAGCATCAACCAGTGAGTACTGCCCTCAACCAGTGAGTACTGCCCTCAACCAGTGAGTACTGAGACCCCATAGCCAGCATCAACCAGTGAGTACTGCCCTCAACCAGTGAGTACTGCCCTCAACCAGTGAGTACTGCCCTCAGCCAGTGAGTACTGCCCTCAACCAGTGAGTACTGCCCTCAACCAGTGAGTACTGAGACCCCATAGCCAACATCAACCAGTGAGTACTGAGACACCATAGCCAACATCAACCAGTGAGTACTGCCCTCAGCCAGTGAGTACTGCCCTCAGCCAGTGAGTACTGCCCTCAACCAGTGAGTACTGCCCTCAACCAGTGAGTACTGCCCTCAACCAGTGAGTACTGCCCTCAACCAGTGAGTACTGAGACCCCATAGCCAACATCAACCAGTGAGTACTGAGACCCCATAGCCAGCATCAACCAGTGAGTACTGCCCTCAACCAGTGAGTACTGCCCTCAGCCAGTGAGTACTGCCCTCACCCAGTGAGTACTGCCCTCACCCAGTGAGTACTGCCCTCAACCAGTGAGTACTGCCCTCACCCAGTGAGTACTGCCCTCAACCAGTGAGTACTGCCCACAGCCAGTGAGTACTGCCCACAGCCAGTGAGTACTGCCCTCAACCAGTGAGTACTGCCCTCAACCAGTGAGTACTGAGACCCCATAGCCAACATCAACCAGTGAGTACTGCCCTTAACCAGTGAGTACTGCCCTCAACCAGTGAGTACTGAGACCCCATAGCCAACATCAACCAGTGAGTACTGCCCTCAACCAGTGAGTACTGAGACCCCATAGCCAGCATCAACCAGTGAGTACTGAGACCCCATAGCCAACATCAACCAGTGAGTACTGCCCTCAACCAGTGAGTACTGCCCTTAACCAGTGAGTACTGCCCTCAACCAGTGAGTACTGCCCTTAACCAGTGAGTACTGCCCTTAACCAGCGAGTACTGCCCTTAACCAGTGAGTACTGCCCTCAACCAGTGAGTACTGCCCTCAACCAGTGAGTACTGCCCTCAACCAGTGAGTACTGAGACCCCATAGCCAACATCAACCAGTGAGTACTGAGACCCCATAGCCAACATCAACCAGTGAGTACTGCCCTTAACCAGTGAGTACTGCCCTCAACCAGTGAGTACTGCCCTCAACCAGTGAGTACTGCCCTCAACCAGTGAGTACTGAGACCCCATAGCCAGCATCAACCAGTGAGTACTGAGACCCCATAGCCAGCATCAACCAGTGAGTACTGAGACCCCATAGCCAACATCAACCAGTGAGTACTGCCCTCAGCCAGTGAGTACTGCCCTCAACCAGTGAGTACTGCCCATAGCCAGTGAGTACTGCCCTTAACCAGTGAGTACTGCCCACAGCCAGTGAGTACTGCTCACATCCAGGCAGCCCTGGCCCTCCTCAGGGAGCATTTTCCCTCCAGGGACTCTGCCAAGGTGTCCTGTAGCAGCTGCAGCTCCAGACTTGCTCTATTCTGTCACCCAAATTTAAAAAAAAAAAAACAAAACCTTTTGTTACTACTGAAGATTGAATTCTTGAGTGCAGTGTGAATCCTGTGTCAGGATGTATTTAATATAAAGCAGGCTGTGAACCCGTATGGAAAATCCTATAAATTCCCCAGCAATAACCTCACATTCATCCTGCAATAATGCAGTTGTACATTGAAGTTGTTGGAATAGTTAGGAAATGTCTTCAAAGCTGAAAAACAAGTCATTTTTAAAAGAGTGGTTTGCTTCAGGAAATATTGTTAGGAAGGTGATGTTCAGTGAGTATCAGCCCCTGAAGGTTCCCAGCAGCAGGGAATTGTGTCAGTGGATCTCATCCAGCACTTCTGACTGTCCCTGTTGGCTGTGGTTGCTCTCCAGAGTGAAGGGATGGAGGCTGAGCTGGTCTGAGGCTCTTGGGGCAGTTTTTCCATGGATTTAAGCTCATTTGAGGGAAGGTTGTGTGTTAGGATTTCTCCTTTGCTTTTTGTCCTGCCACCTCCCCATTGGGGCAGTTTTTCCATGGATTCAGGCTCATTTGAGGGAAGGTTGTGTGTTAGGATTTCTCCTTTGCTTTTTGTCCTGCCACCTCCCCATTGGGGCAGTTTTTCCATGGATTCAGGCTCATTTGAGGGAAGGTTGTGTGTTAGGATTTCTCCTTTGCTTTTTGTCCCTGCCACCTCCCCATTGGGGCAGTTTTTCCATGGATTCAGGCTCATTGAAGGGAAGGTTGTGTGTTAGGATTTCTCCTTTGCTTTTTGTCCTGCCACCTCCCCATTTGCTGGCTGTGACCTCTCTGTCCCTCCTTGTCCCCAGAGAGCTGATTAAATACGAGTTCTTCCCTGAGGCCACCAGGACTGAGGAGGACCTGAAGAAATACCCCAAGTACCCCTGGGGCAGGGACATCTACACCCTGGAAGGTGAGAGTTTGTGGGGAGCTGAGGGGTCTGCTCAGCCTCTTGCATCATCCCCAGAGAGGTGGAGAATGTTCCTTGTGAGGAGCTGCTGGGTGCTGAGGATTTGGGGGTGCTGTTTTCCTCTTGGCTGCTCACCTGTCCCTCTGCAGGCATTGTGGATGGAGCTCCTTACTCCATGATCACTGACTTCCCCTGGCTGAGGTCCCTGAGGACAGCAGAGCCCAACAGCTACGCCAGATACGACTTTGAGGATGATGAGAGGAGTGAGTAACCTGCTCTGGTTCTTCACAGATTTGCTTCTCTGGCAGTGCCTCCCTTTCCTTCTCAGTTTGCTGCTCCTTAGGCTGGCTTTGGTAGATCTGGTGTTAAGGTGGGCTGGAGAGAAGTGAGAAAACTCACAGAAATTTGATATAAAAGTTGTAAACTGGACTTGGAAACTCTGGCATGGAGATTATGTGGGTTAGAATTTATTGCAGATGTGGCTCTTTCTATTGAGGAGCTTGTCTGCTCAGATATGATGGCAGGCAGAGCCTGGGGCTCAATTAAAAATCTTGCTTGCTAGCAGATGTTCTTCTAGCTAGCAAGTTATAGAAAAATAATGTTCTTCCCTTACTTAATTAGGAACATCCTAGTTAAAAATACCTCTACCTCTACCTCTGGTTAAAAATACCTACCTTCATTAGAGGTATTTTTAATTGATCCTGGTTTGGATAATCTTACCCAGCTCCACTTTAGGAATCTCAAGAGGACAAGGAAGAGATTATTTTTTTTTTGGCTATACTTTTCCATGGTTTTATTTTTTAATTTCTTTTTAAAATTTTATTTTGGACTGATGTAATTTAATTTTATTTTAGCTTGGCTTGATGCCTGTAGTTCAATATGAAGACCAAATCACCAAAGAATTGATAAGTATTTAAGAGCCAGGATGTTAAAGAGTCATGGTGTTAAAGCCATGAAAACTCAGGAGAGCGCTGCTGCTTTATTTGCAGCTTATAACAATTGCTGTTGTTCCTGAAGCATTTGAGTAGTGGATAACCTGGAATTGTGTCAGAGAGGACTCAGGGAAAGGCTTTTGGGTGCTCTGAGGCTCATTCCACCCCCAGCATTTGGAGATGAGCACTGGAGCTGTGGGAAGCCCTGAGGAAGGCACGGTGAGCGTCCCTCACACGCGGCCGCTCAGGGGAGGCTTTTCCTCTCTGGGTGTGAGTGCAGGCCCAGCCTGGCTGGGGAGCCCTTTCAGGAACAACATCTCCCTTTCCTTGCTGTCCCTGCCCAGCCACCATCTACGCCCCGAGGAGGAAGGGGCAGCTCTCAGCTGACATCTGCATGGAGACCATCGGCGAGGAGATCTCGGAGCTGCGCCAGGTCAGGCGGGGCGTGTTCCAGAGGGTCGTGGCCATCTTCATCCACTACTGCGACGTCAACGGGGAGCCCGTGGAGGATGACTACATCTGAGGGGTGTCCCCAGCCTGCCCTCCCTCCCCCTGGCACTGCTGGCCAAGAAAAAGCAGGATTTCTTTTTTCCAAATGCAAAGCATTTCCCACCGAGGCGCCCTCGGCTCTCCCCGTAGCCAGGAGGATGTAGTTAAATGTAAAATGGAAAGTACAAATTGTATACTAAGAGTTGTACATAGAGGAAACAAAAAAAACAAAAACAAAACTTCCTAATACTGAGACTTTATTTCATATGTTTATACAATTTAATTTAAGTTCCATTTTAATGAAGGCCAATAATCAGGAAAGGGGAAGAAGATTTGAACTTTTCAACCCGTACAATTCATAGCAGTATTTTTTTTCCTTATAAACAACAATTCCATTTGCTGTGTTCAAAAGAGTCATCAGAGTCTCTTTTAATCTGTGCCTTTTTCTTGAGCATTTAAGAGTCCAGTCTGAGTAAACCTGGTGAGCACAATCTTGGTGTCTTGTGTGCATCTTTGGAAGGGTCAGAATATTCTCCAGCTGTTGCAAAGAAGGCCAGAAGCAGGAAAAAAAAAATAGAGAATTTGGTGATCTGTGGTAGTTTCTAGAGATATTCAACCCATTTTTTGGGGGAAAGGAAGCCCCCGTGTTTAGCACCTTGGAAGCAGAATGTTCTCAAGCATTTTGTACTGTTAGATTTCATTTTCTCGGTGTATTTGACTCTGTACTATGGAAATCAAGTTGCTGATTGTTGGTTCCACCCTCGTGAGCATCCCTGTGCCCATTGTGGCTGGCTGGGAGCTGAGCTGTCCCTGCAGGCAGAGCAGGGGCTGTGGAGGAGCCTGGTGTGTGTGACACAGCCAGGAGCTCTGGGCTCTGCTCCCTCCTGAGTGCACATTTCCCACTGGGCAGTAAAAACTGCTGCTCTTTGCCCCAGGCGTGTGTGTGTGGTGTATTGAAAGGTGCTCCCAGTGCCCACAGGTGTTTGGTGGGGATTTGCTGCCAGTGGGGTGTGAAATAATGCACATTTTGGTGTGGCACTCCCAGGGTGCCAGACCTTGCAGCTCTGGCCTGGTCTCTCATCCCTGCTGGTTTAAAATTGGTGTTACCAGCCTAGAAAATGACACTTTCTGACGTAAAAGCTGTACAGTTTAAACCATTTTATCCAGTTTTGCTCATCATCCTGATGGTGATTTTCTGAATTTGGGGTAAATGTGGCTAATGGGGATTTCTGTGATGTTTAGCTCTGTAAAACTGAGGTGAAGCTGCTCCACACAGCCAAGGCAGTGCTGGTTTTCTCAGGCTCACTGTGGGAATTCTTGGGATAATGTGGATCTAGAAATGTGTGGGATAAGAGGGGGAGAATGGTGCCTAATGGGAGCATTTCCTCAGCCCTGCTCTCTGCTGACTGGAGGTGGAGCACTAAACACCAGAGAATAATGTGAATGTTACTAAATTTGCTTTAATGCAGGATCACAGTCAATGGTTTATTATAACTCTTCTATTTAATTAACCATAGATCATGTATTCAATGATATTCAGCCAAAACAATTGTGACCCTTTCTAGAAGTGTTTCAAGTCCTCTGAGTCATTGATTCTGTCAGATTTACCATTTTAGTCCAGAAAATGTTACTGAGTTTCTGGAGAACTGCACCAGTCTCCAGCTGGTATCTCCTCACTGCAGCCTTTTGCAGAAGTATTTACACAAATAAAGTGTTTGTTTATATTCAGTATCTCTGGAAGTAATTGAACCTTGCAGTGATTTTGCCCTCTGAAATGTGACACCCGTTTTACACCAGTGCCTGAATCCCCTGTGTCCATCTCCTGAGGGCTGTGGGGAGGGAGGAGCTGGGATCTTCTGGGGGTTTGATCTTTTGGCTCTGAGCTTCTTCCTCTCTCCATTTCCTGGCTGTTTTGGGCACTTTTATTCAATCACCACAGCAGGGAAGGTTTCCCTGGCTCTGCCCAGCTCAGATGTTTGTGTGCCAGGCTTCTCCTCCCTCCTGTGCCTGGTGCATGACTGGAGGAGCAGCTGCTGTCCCTCAGGTGAGGGCACAGTGGTGCTGCTGCTCCTGCAGCACCGATTGCAGCTCTGTGGGGACGGGCTGGGCTCCAGGCCTGTTTGCTCCTGGGTCCCAGAGGGAGCTCCAAAGGCAGCCTGGCCAGCACTGAGCTGCAAAGGTAAGGAATTGATGGAGGAAATGTGAGGGCACCACCTGTGTGCCCTGCTTCCCCTGGATGTGGCTTTGGGGAAAACAGAGCAGGAATTTCTTCCCTGGGTCAGAGCTGACTCAGCCACTCTGGGAGGTGAAATCTTGGTGGGGTTGCTGTCCCTGTGTGCAGGAGCAGAGTCAGAAGGGCTCTTACAGTCACAGGGGGCTCCTCTTGCAGTCCCTGGGGAGCACTGAGCAGCCCAGGTCCATCCAGCTGCTGCTGGAGGTTCCACTGGCTGGGACTGAGCCTGAGCTGACTCTGGTGCTGCTTTTCCCACAGCTCCTCCTGGAAAAGGATGCAGAGATCCCAGCTGGGAGAGGCTCAGGGGCCTGGAAATGTCATCCAAATAGTACAGAAGGTAAACAGGGAAAGGCCAGGGTGTGTTTGGGCCCAGCACAGGGGCACAGCCTCCTGCTCACTGTGCTGGGGCTGCTTTTCCCTCTCCTTGAGGAGCAGAACCAGTGCTTGGGTTTCAGAAAGGGAAGGCTTTTGGAAGTGTTTTTGTTTGAGAAGCTGAAAGGGGTTGATGCAGACAGGAATGATGCCCCTGCTCTCTCTCCAGGCTGCTCAGGGTGTGAGGATCCCCTTGCCCAGGATTTTCACATTTAGCTCCCAGTTAAGCAATTCCAACTTCACCTTTTGTCAGGTGGGACAGGGACACCTTGGCCCTGTGTGCCCTGCATGTGACAACAGGGCAGCCAAAACCAGGGCCCATCCCCTGGAGAGCTCCCTTCAGCTCCTCAGCACTCCCTGGGGGTTGGCAGGAGATAAACTGGGGCTTTGTTCAGGAAGATTTATACAAAAACTGGAAGAACTAAAAGCTTTGGTATCTTTTTATTGAGTCTGTGTTATTATTCCCCTGCAGATTTCTTGCCTTTTGGCCTGGGAGTGCTCAGAGGTGGCTCAGGGGCTCAAATGTGGAGGAAAAGGGGATCCTGAACTGGGGAAGGGCTCCCAGCTGCCAGGTACAGAATGGAAATGCTCTCCTTGCCTTCAGCACTGTGAGCTGGGTGGGAATGACTCAGTGCCTGTGTGGGCTGCCTGCTCCCAAAGCAGCTCCTGGCTGGAGCTGCTCCTGCTTTTCATCTGTGCTGGGAACGAGCTGGACACGATCTGGGCCCCATTGGTTGGTTCTGGGCACGTTATTAAGTCAGGCTGACACAAAGAAGTGCCTTAAATACCTTCAGAGTCTCCCTCCTCTTGCTGAGCAGGGCCAGCTGGGAGTGAACTCCACCCTAAAGCCACGATCTTGGGTGAGGTGAGCTTTAGGCTGGAGATACCTGCAGCAGTCCCTAAACTGAGAGTATTTGGAAATGCAAAAGCAGCATTTATGTAGCTAATGCAGCATTGCTGATTGTTCCCAGAGCTCTGGAGCCAGCAGGGGACAGGAGGAGCAGATGAGGTAAAATCAGAGCCATTTTGAATCAGAGGCAAGGTGAGCATTGTTTACCTGTCAGCTCTGCAGGTTTCAGTGACATTCCCAATGTTCCTCCTCCCTGAAGTGTCCTTTGGTGGAACAGACACCCCTGGAGGAGCAGAGTTTGCCAAAAAAGTGTCTCTGCAGCAGGGGATCCACATCCAGGGGACCCTTGGCTTCCATTTCTCACATGAATCCCTTTGGATGGCTCTGATCCCATCAGCAGCTCCACAGGGACCTGGGAATCCTCCAGGTAAGGGGCCAGGACAAGGTGGGGGCTCCTGGACTGCAAATAAATCCCAATTGGGAATGAACAAATTCCTGTGAGCAGGGGGACAGTCAGGAGCAGGGCAGGGCCTGTCCCCTGTGCTGGCCCTGCTGAGGGGGTGTCCAGTTCTGGGTCCTTGGGCAGGAGGGACCTGCAGGGGCTGGAGCGTGTCCAGGAAAGGAGATGGAGCTGGGAAGGGGCTGGAGCTCCAGGAGAGGCTGAGGGAGCTGGGAAGGGGCTCAGCCTGGAGCAAAGGAGGCTCAGGGGGGCCCTTGTGGCTCTGCACAGCTCCCTGGGCAGTTCCAGTGCCTGAGCCCCCTTTCCATGGGGAAATTCCTGCTGTGCCCACCCTGAGCCTGCCCTGAGCCCCCTTTCCATGGGGAAATTCCTGCTGTGCCCACCCTGAGCCTGCCCTGAGCCCCCTTTCCATGGGGAAATTCCTGCTGTGCCCACCCTGAGCCTGCCCCTGCAGATTCCCCTCCGTGCTCCAGCCCCTGGAGCCTCCTTTGGGGCAGCTGGGAGGAGGCTCCTGCTCCCAGCCTGGAGTGCCAGCAGCACCAGAAATGAGCCCAACTGGAATTCACTGCCACATCCAGAGAGGAGTTTTTATTTGTAGGAACAGGCACTGCAGCACAGACACTGAGCACAGGCAAGGACCGGCACCACCAGCCACGATGGGCAAAGCTGAACGGGGAGGCCACAGGAGCAGCCAGGGGATGCAGAGTGGGGCTCTCCATGAGACCCCTCCTTGTGCAGGGAATTCTCCACTGCTGGGTCACAGAAGCTGTGCTGGGATTGTTGGCTGAGTGAGCAGCAGGGAGGGATCAGAGGTGTCCTGGTGTCCATCCAGGACAGGGACATTTGGTGGTTGGAATTTCATCCACTTGGAAGGGGGGAGCCTTTCCCCAGTGAGAGCCTTTGACCATTTTGGCTGGTGAGGATGGAATTCCTGGTGTTTGGAATTTCATCCACTTGGAATGGAGGAGCCTTTCCCCAGTGAGAGCCTTTGACCATTTTGGCTGGTGAGCCACTGCTCCCATTGACAGAGCCTTGGGAATGTTGTCCCTGGGGAAACTGGGAGTTTGTTTTAAATTAAAAAGAGATCTTTCCCTAATGCACATAAAACAAAGGAGAAAACAATGCCTGAAGGACAAAGCAGAACCAAAGAACCCCTCCCTGTGCTGCTGGTTCCATCTCACTCCAGGAAATTTCACACCAAGATTTGATGCCCTTCAATGGGGACAGAGAAAAGCTTTTTTTCAGGATTTCTTTGAGAAATTGGACACTTGAGGGGAAACCAAGCCAAGCTGTTCTGCAGCCTCATGTGCCCAAAGCCCAACAAACCCCTGTGGGCACTTCCACAGATCACAGCACTGAAGCAGCTCTGGATGTTTTTTTTCCAAATTTTCAATAATAGCTTTTTTCTCTCCACAGTTCTGGTGTCAAGAGTAAAATTAAATTAAGTTTTTTTTGGAAATAAAACCCTGTAAAAACAGGTCATTGCCAACCAGGTCCCAGAGATGAACCAGGAGCACCTTCCACCACAAACACCAATAATTTGTGTCTTTTCATCAGCCAGCAATTTTCTACCTCAGCATTCTAGCTGGGGCTGTTTCTGCCCAGTGTCCTTCTGAATCCTACAGAAAAAGGGTGTGAAGCTTTACCAGTGACTTTGCTGTGGAAGAAATATTTAAAGAAGTCAGACACCATGGCCAGGAAGCCACTTGTTCTTCTCATGCACAACATTTCTCCTACTGAGCAACATTTTTGTTCTGAGCAGGATTTGTCTGTTTGCAGTAAATACCTGTCACATAGCAACAGAAATATTACTAAATAATAATACATAACATGTTAAGCTCCTTGGTCTAGAAGCTTTTAATGAAAAAACCACATGTTCCTGATAAAAAATAATAAATAATGCCAGCTTTTCTTTGTACATTAAAAATATCTGTACATGGTTCCACGATATGACAAAGTACCATTGTATTTTCTAGGCTCAGGGTGGCATCTTGGGGTAGATCTTCACCTAAAAAGGGTCGAGGCTCGTGCTCTTGATCCTGCATGAAAATCCTTTTCCCAAATTTGTGGAGTTCAGAGCCTTGCCCACCCTTTCCATGCAAAGGGGGAAGCAGCCCACGAGGAACGTGGCAACACCAACATGCAGGAAGCAGCTGAGGACTGAGATCTTGGCAAAGGTGAGACTGGAAAGTCTGGAAAACTCCTTGCCTCGACTGGAAGAGACCAGCAACAGATAGAAAAATAAAGGTGGCAAAGGTAAGTAGAAGTCTCTCCTCCAAGTGTAGCTAGAAAAGGGTTTAGGTGGTTTGTTTCCAAGATGGCACTTAGTGATCCATTGGCTCTGGCCAAGCTTCTGCTGCCTCAGAACGCCCAAAGTTTGCTCAGGGAGGGATGGGGACAGCTCTGGGCTCCAGGACACGTCCCATCCCCTGGGAATGGGAATGGCAGAGCAGGGCCACGGCTCTGGGCTGGGCTGCTCCCACTCAGCTCCCGGGCTCCTCCCTGGCCAGGAAACCCCACCAGGGCAGGGCAGGGCAGAGCTCTGCAGGCTCGGGGAGCAGCAGAACCAAAGGGCAGCAAACATTTCCTCTTGTTCTCCTGGAGAAACGCGGGGCTGCTCCTGCCCTGGCAGTGCCCAGGCAGAGCCAGCAGGGATGGGGCAGCTCGGTGCCACCCCACAGCTGTGGCCTGCAGGGTGGGGTGGGCTGGGCAGGGGGCAGCAGGAGAGGAAAGGAGCAGCAGAGTCCCTGCACGGGCTGGTTTGGAGCTGTTTTGGCCCTGGCTTTGCCAGGAATGCCTCACTCCTGGAGCAGGGCTCTGGCACAGCTCCAGCTGCTCCTGCAGGGACAGGGACAGGGACAGCAGTCCTGACCATCCCCGTGCTCCCACCCAGCTCCCACAGCTGGACATTCCTGGGAATTCACTGCAGGAAGCACCAGGACAATGCAGATGGATGGGTTTTCAAGTGCAGCTGTCTGTGAATCCTTGGGATATCCTAAAATGCCTCTGTTCCTCCTCTTCTGGGCCAGGACTAGAAACAGGACTCTTGGGATTCGGGGTCGGGGTGGATGGGAAGCTTCTCTTGTTCCTGGTGGTGCCCGTTGTGTAACACCTTGTACCTGGCAGGGGAACACAAACCTTGGTCAGTGCCAGCTCAGAGGCCAAACTGATGGAAAATGAGATCAACAATCCCCAAAGTGTATTTAGGAGAGTGATTCTTCCAAATATCCAGATTCCACATTAAAAAGTGTGAATCCCGGCTTTGGGAATGAAATCTTCAGTGTGGAGCAGTCAAAGCAATCCCTGAAAACCAAGAAGCTGTTGGGTTTCAGGTGTCTGAGGTGAGCTGCGGTGCCTGAGTGTGGGCCGAGGATGCTCCTGCAGGAATTCCCAGCTGGATGCTGGCTCCCAGCATGGCCAGGACACTGAATGTGCAGGTGTTTCCCTCAAACACCCCTTGGAACTCCAGCACTTCAAACAAGGACCAGGAATTTTTAAAATGTGCTCCCAACGAGTCACAGACTGGATGTCAGAGACAAGCAGAGACATTTTCACCTCACACTGAACAGACTCCAACGAGACAGCCACGGAGAGAGAACAGAGCTGGGACTGAGGGACCAGGTCAGACAGGGACACTGTGGGACACAATCCAGCCAGGACACCTCGGGAATGCCAAAGGCTCTGCCATGGCTGGGACACGAGAGAGCCCTGACAGCCGGGGCAGCTCAGCACCATGGACAGGGACCCGGAAATCCAGAGATCCTGATGGACAAGGACTGGGATATCCAGAGATCCCAATGGACAAGGACTGGGAAATCCAAGGATCCTGATGGACAGGGACTGGGATATCCAAGGAACCCAATGGACAAGGACTGGGATATCCAAGATCCAATGACAGGACTGGGATATCCAAGGTTCCAGACAGACAGGAGACTGGGAAAGTCCAAGGATCCATGAACAGGACTGGGATGTCCAGAGTCCAGGACAGAGAGATATCAGGGTTCCAGGACATGAAAATGGGACTGGGATATCCAAAGGTCCAGATGGACAAGATTGGAATCTCAAGGTTCCAGGACAAGGGACTGGGATATCCAGGGTTCCAGATGGACAAGGACTGGACACCCAAGGATCCCAATGGACAAGGACTGGACACTCAAGGATCCTGATGGGCAAGGACTGGCACACCCAAGGATCCATCTGGACAAGGACTGGCACACTCAAAGATCCCAAAGGACAAGGACTGGGACACTCAAGGATCCATCTGGACAAGGACTGGCACACCCAAGGATCCTGATGAACAAGGACTGGGACACTCAAGGACCCTGATGAACAAGGACTGGGACACCCAAAGATCCCAAAGGACAAGGACTGGCACACCCAGGGATCCAAACCTTCCTCCGTGTTCTGCGGCCGTCCCAGAGTGGAGCAAGAGCAGCAAGAGCAGGTGGTGCTGATTGTTAGAGGTTCATTAAGCTAAAGAGGAGTCATTGAGGTGTCCCAGGATGTCGTGTGGCACAAAGTGTCTGCCTGAAGCCTCTGGCAGTGAGTTCAACACTTCCAGCTGTTTACCCTGTGGGGAAAGAGGACTGCTAGCACAGGAGGGAAGAGCATCCCTGGCATCCATGGCTTGCTCAGGTACCAGCACATCGTCCCTAAAATATTCCCAACATCTCCAGGAGTCTGTTAAGGGAGTCCTCTGCTGCCAGGCCTTTGTGTTGTGTGGGGTTTTCCATACCCTGCAGCCTTTCCCTTCAAATGTAGGTTCAGAGCCCCCTGCCAGTTGTAAGGCACTGATTTAGTGCTGGATAAAAGCTGGGATTTTACAGCCCTGCTCTTGTTCTCACACAAAGTTTTTGTTCTCTCTCTTTCCCTGTGCCTTCACTGATCTCTCTCTGAAAACACACCTCGTTTCTCAGCTCTTGGTACCTGTGGGGAGCAAGATTTAGAGAAATTCTCATCTGTGCCTGAAATTCAGCTGCTTCCCCTGCAGGAGCACACCTGGTGTGCCTCAGCCAGGGATTTATCCTACAATGCAAGGAGAAAACAGCACTGGAACCCTCCCTGTGAGGGCTGAAGGCTTCCAGAGAAAGCAGCCAGGTAGGTGTGAGAAATAAATACATCTGAGGGAGCTGGAATATGTGTGCAGGGGAAAAGAACATTAAAAGGGTTAAGTGCATTAAGTAAATTATCTACAGCAAATTAATTGTGCTGTTTTCCTGCCCTGATGGGCTCCTTGGTGGGATTTGTGCACCCCCCAATAAATAAATTATAAAACAATAAATCCCAACAATGGGAAGGCCCTGCCCCTCCAGGGACCTGCTGCTGTTCTGAGCTGTTCACTTTGTTTGCTTTTCTCACTCTCCAAACTTCTCCATTTTCAGATATTTTCCCCTTTTCTGATCTGGAGCAAGTCTTCAACTCCTTGTAAGATAAAACAAAGAAGAAAAAAGCAGAAAAGAGCAGACTCCAATTGATGTTCAATGCCCTTTGCTGCTTTTATCAGGGGACTGATCTCCCCACTGTGATATTGGCAATTTTGGGAGTGAGCATTCACTGCCTGTGCCTTTATTTTCTCCTTTTCCAGTTGCTGAAGCCCAGCTCCCAATGAAACACTTCCAAACTCTTTTCTTCCTTCACCTACAAGCAGAAACTCCCCCAGGAGCAGCCACCATCCCACCTGAACAGATCTCCAAGGAAAAGGCAAGTAGGGGATGTATCACAAACCTTTTGTTATTTGCAGGAGCAGCCAGGAAAGATTTGCTGGGACCAGAGGAAAACAAGATGAAATTATGTAAAATGGATAAACTGAGAAGATTGGCACTTGGCTTGAGCAGAATCCTACTCTCAACAATTTATTTTTATACCATTTTTCTCCTCAGCCACCTAAAATAGTGGCAGGTAGAAGAGGTTTTGAGGTAAAAGTTGGCTGAAGCCACATTTTAAATGGAACTGAGCTTCCAGACTGAATGAAGGATTGAAACTTTTCCAAGATTTGACAATTGTGCTGCTCCACAATTTATATCTTCCCCTGCATTTTCCTTTCTCTCCCAAAGTGATTTTCCTCTGGAATATTTGCAGCACCACTGCTGCAACTTCACCCTCCAGACTGTGTCCATTCATCTGAGCTCTGCTGCTTCCAGAGGGACTTGCAAGAGCAAGAACAAATAATTGCTCTGCAGTGGGATTGTGGTGAACAATCACTTGGCAGAGGTTATTTCAATGAACACATCCCTGAAATCAGCCTTGCACCATCTGCTCACTTCCAGAATTATAAATTCTGAATTAGAAAACAACAGAATTCATGAACCACGACAGAAGTGAGGGGAAGAGAGCAGCTTCAGATGGTTTTTGTGCTTTATCCCAGCCTGTGCTGGCTCTGCTCTGCTCCATCCCTGTGTCAGGAATGGGTGGAAAAGAGTTGTGTTTTTTTTTTAATTTCTGTGTTTTCTGGCAGCCCCCAAGCCCCAGGAACCAAGGCCTGGAAGGGCAGGATGGGTCTGGGAGGCACCAGGAATTCCAGGAGCACCAGGAGAGGTCCCACAGGAGGAGCTGCAGAGGGCCAGGAGCAAAACCTGAGCCTGTCCTGCAGGACATCGGCAATGTCCCCTCCTGCTGCCGGCCTGAAAGGGACTTCTGGTATTTTTGGAAAACTGGGAGATGCTGGGAAACAGAGAACTGAGAAAAGGGTGACACAAAACCCAAGAATCTCTGGAATTCCCTATTTTAATCTGTGATATTTTTCCACTTTGAAAGAGCAAAACCCTCAAATCTGAACTCCACCAAATGTCACAATGAACTGGGAGCAACATGCATTGCTCCATTTCCCTCTTCTGCTGAAAAAAGGAATCCACAGAGGCCAAATTAAATGGAATTTCACAAAACATTTGCTTTTAATGCAGCTGCATATGAAACTTCCACAAATGAGAGCAGAATTATCCCTCTCTCAGCATTCCCAGGTTCACAAACTCCAGAAAATTAAAAGCTTCCCAGTAACTCTGTAACCTCTGGGCTGAATCTGTGCTGCTCCCATCCCTGCAGTGAAGTTCTGCACTTGGCCATCAGCATAAAATCATTAGAGCAGGGTAAGAATAAATTGAATTATCCCATTACAGCCCAATGTGAAAACCCAGATCTTGGGAAAACGTTGGAATTGCTGAATTATTTACATGGCTCTGACAGCAGTGTTGATTTTAGAGCCCTTTGTAGTCAAATCTAAACACAAATCTCTCTCTATCTCATGACAAGTGTTTATTTTCCCACTCCTGAGCAGTTAAGCTGAATCTCTTAATTATCTTTAAATCAAATAATGCTGTTCTGACCTTGGGAGCTGAACTCAGCCCTCGCCATTCTTTGCTAAATATCAGGCAGAGGTTTTATAAAACATCTGTCTCCAGCCCACACCACCCAGCTTTCAGTGCACTTTATAGGATTTCTGAAGAAATCCAGATTTAAAATTAGCATTTCTCAAGTAAGTCAATACTTATTTCTCTTGAATAAGAGGAACATTAAAAAAAAGATAAAGAGGAGATTTTTTTTTTCTCTGACAAATCTCAGGAAACAAAGAGAGCATCTCCCAATATGTTTGTGTCTCTCCTTTTTTCCCCCATTGTTCCATCATCTCTCTTTTTTCTGGCAAACCAGAAAAAAGTCCCTTTATTTTTGTGTTTGCAGGAGCTGTGGATCCTTTTCAAGAAGGATGTTTAGAAGTGCAGGCAAATAATAACCTGAAATAGGATCTTGAAATGAAATGTCCAAACCCTTCAGCATCTGGTTTCCTTTTGGTTTTCTCCTGCTGAATTTCACCCAAATTTTGTTTCCCTGGGACTGCAGGTGCTCATTTTCATCTTCCTTTTTTATCCTCTTTATTCCAGGCTCAATTAATGAATTTCTCTGTGGTGCTTTCCAATCCCCCTCACCACAATTGCTGAATTTGATCATTTTTCCCTTTTCCCACTCTCCTGCTTTCAGCTGCTCCACCTGGATAATGTTTATAATTTTCCCTATTTTCCACTGCAGGATGTTTTGCTCAACTTCAGCTGAAAATCCTGAATTTGGGTATTATGAGGAGGAATTGGTGATGGAAACCAAGGGATCCACACAGGAACCACGAGGTGGGGATGGCCCAGAGCTGCTGAGCTCTTCTGCTTTAGATTTGTGCCATTTTAATGTTGCAGGAGTTGATGTTTCCACAGCAGAAGCAGCAATTTGGGCACCAAAGGAGAGAAATGAAGCAAATTTGAGAATCAACGAGGAGCTCCTTGTTTGCAGTGAGTGAAATGCATTTGCTAATTATAAAGCAGGGTAAACAAATAAACAAATGAGAGAGGCCACGCAGGGGATGTGGGGAAGAGGAGCCCTTTCCCCTTTTCCTCCCATTAACTCCCTATTTCCGTTTCTCTCTCGTTAATGTTAAGCTTGGCACTCCATTACAGGCACTAATTAGCTCCAGATTTTGGCCTCCAGTTGGTTTTTGCACCATAATGAATGCAACAGCCACAAGAGCCCCAGTCTGATAATGAGGAGAGCACTTGGAAGTGCTCAGACGCAGCAGAAGCACAGAGCAGCCCATTAGAGCAGCTCCCAGCCACCCCCAGATGGGAGCTGCTGGCTTTAAGTGTTTCAATTAATGAAACACAAGCAGGATCAATTAATAATATTCAAATGGAAGAGAAAGATTTATTTTTTTTTTAATGGAGGTTTCACCACTGGCATAATTACATCTTTTATCTGCTGGGGAAAAAAAAAAACCTACATTTGTTAAAGCTGTGGAGTGAAACGGTGGCAAAAGCTGGAGCTGTTCAGTGGAGTTTGTCAGGTTTTAAATGTGCCACAGTGGGAGAATCCCAGAATTTCAGGCTGGAAAAGCCCTCCCAGCCCATCCAGTCCAGCTGTGCCCTGTGCCCACCTTGTCCCCAGCCCAGAGCTCTGAGTGCCACCTCCAGGGATGGATGGGGATCCAAACCTCCCTTTCAGTATTTACCAACCCTCTCCCTCTGGGAATTGATGGCTTTTCCCATTGAAATACCCAGTGGAAAAATGGAATTACAGCTCATTGAAATCTGGCAAATAATTCCCCCTCCTTCCCTGCTTTGTGTGTGAACAGCAGAGCTTTTTTTTAGGTGTCAAAAGCAGATTTTGTGCGCAGCATCATGAGTTTGATAACAAAAGGCTGGCATGTGCACATTGTTCCTGTCACTGCTTTGGGCTGCTCAGGAGCAAATGGCACCAACTCCCCCGGAGCAGCTGGGTCTCCCTCCCACCCTGCAGGCTGAGGGAGAGCTCTGCTCCCCAGAATGGCTCACCCAGCCCTCCCTGCCTGTGGTCCTGCCAAATCCACGGCTTTGTGTCCTGGGAACTTCTGTACAGCCCCAAGGTGGTGCTGGGAAGCTGTGCTTGCCTAAAGGTATTTAATTTAAGGGCTGAAAATTAGATTTTCTTGTAATGGAGTAATGACATAAAAATTAAATAACAAAATACCAGTTAAATAATAGTCAATTAAAACCTGTTAAATTTAATAAGAAAAAAAAACCAATTTAAAATTAATAATAAATAACCTTGTGATGCCTTTAACATCTCAACTAGGACCTGGTGTAGGTTAAGCTCAGTAAATCTTATGCATCAATCTTATCAAAATTTTATTTGGCTGCCTTTCCTCAGGTCCCCATCCTGCTGCGAGAGCAAACACCAGATTCCACTGTGCTGTGTTCAGTGGGAGTTTCTTCTCCCCTCTCCTTCTGTATCCAGATTTTCCAATTAATAATTCTATGATGTGATTAAAGGAGCACATTCCTGCCTTTGGACTTTCTCCCTTACAACCCACTGGGTGTGAATTTGTACAGCTCCATCCCTGAGACTGTGAACAATATTAATTAATTGTGAGCTGTGCTCCCCACTCCTCATCCTCTGCGAGCCTTTTATCAGGATTAAATGTCACACCACAGATGGGGACATTGGCAGTGGGTGCTGAATTTAATAAAATCTCCAGATCCTCCCTGCACAGCCGTGGTGTGGAGCGCAGGCTGGGATTTCAGGCTCCCAATGAATCCCCGGGCAGTTTCAGGCTGTGCCGGTTCCCAGCCAAGGAGCACAGCTTGCCGGGGCTCTGTTCCTTCCCCTGTTCCTCAGGAAGGATGATGCTGCCCTGGCTCATCCCCTTCCCTGCCAAGAGCTCTCTCCCAGCAGGGTCAGATCCTCTGCAGGAGGGGGACAGGAGCTGCTGCCTCATCTTGCTGTGATTCAGAGGCTGCTGAGCCCCCACTTTCTGTCACCCTGTCCCCAAACCTGCTGTGCTGCTGATCTTATCCCGCCTCAGCCTCTCCAGGAATGCTCCTGGGGTTTTATTCCAATTAATCCCGTGAGGATCTGTGCAGGTGGTGCCAGGCCCTGCTCCCTCTGGGATTTCAGGGACCCTCTGAACCTTTCTGGAGCAAAGACCTGAGGAAAACCTTTTATTATTTTCCTCTGAGCCTCAAATCTCCTGAAGGTGCCCCAAAAAAAATGTCAAGCTCAACATCTGAGTGTGCCCTGTCCAGGGCAAGGAGGGGCAGAAATCTGAATAAAAGGCACAGCTTATTTTGTGGGGAGGATGAGGGGAACCAAAAAAAACAAGGGACTATAAACAAGCAGATATTTATCTATTCTCTGATGAGTTTGGGGTTTCCTTTTACTCAGAGTAAAACCAGCTCTCAGCAGCTCCTCTGGAGATCATTCCTTAGAGAAATTCCCTGCAGATGACATGAAGAGTTCCACTGATCAATGAATTGATTTTGAGCACAGCAGGAGGCAACCAAGGCCATCAAAACACCTGTGTATGTGTAAACCCTTTATTTCCATATCCCTGCTGTTTACACCAGGTTATTTCTGATATTTTGTGCTTTCTTCTGGTCCTTCTGCAGATCTGAATGTCTTTCAGGGCCACCTGTGAGACCCCACCTGTCCAATTCTTTATACATTGCCATCAAATTTGCTGTGCAGAGCAAACAAGCAAGTTCAAACTTCTGAAGGTTGTGCCATCCCTTGGTTGCCCCTGGGCCTGTCTATTTTCTGCTCCAGAGGAGATGACACAGTCCATAAATCTCTGCCCTAGTCCCTGCTTTGGTAAATAAAATCTGCCCAGATTTATGTCTGCTCCTTCCTGAGGAAAAGCAAAGCAGTGATACATGTGGCAAATGGAACAGAAAATTGCTTTTCACCCATCAAGTTTCCAGTGTAAGTGCCTAAAGTTTGGGCTCTCCTACAGCAGTAACTGATCTCACAAAATAAACCCAATTTTGTAGCACAATTCTTTGTGTTATGTGGAGGCAACCAAAGATGTGCTTTGCCCAATAATTTAGCAAATGGCTTCAAACCATTTTAGATTTAGGTTGGATATTGTGGGGAAATTCCTGCACAGGTTTGATAATGGGGGTGGGAGCAGCCTGGGACAGTGGAAGGTGTTTTGGGGTTGGAACTGGATGAGGTTTAAGGTCCCTTTCAACCCAAACAATTCTGGGATTCTCTGATTCCAAGGAATGAAGATGACGCTGCTGCTTCAGAGAGGAAGTGAAGGAAATTTGTGTTTATTTTGGCAGAGCTTTATCTGTGCTACAGAACCTCCAGAAATCCAGACTTTCACTGCTCCAGCTGCCCAGGGATCCCTGGGTTTGGCCAGGAGAATGGGGCTGCTCCAGGGCTAAACCCAACCCTTTGGAATCAACTTGGCTTCTGAAAAACAATTTATGAACCCAGCATCCCACCCCTTTGCTGAGCCAGTTCTGAATTGCTCCCTTTCATCCTCTCCAGCTGTAATTCATGTTGCTTAATTAATCTTAATTAAGTGTTGTGGGCATCTCTGGAGCTCAGTTCTCTCTTTATTTAATTACACTAACACACCATATAATGGTCTCTGTTTGATGGGATGTTTTGCACAAGAGTTTAATCCAGAAGCTGAAAGAATTAATTAGTTCTTAGAATGCCTCCAGAGGGTTGGCCAAGCAAACTGTGTGTTTGTCACAAATGCCTGGACTCTTCAGTGACCAGAATCCACCCCTGATGCTGCACACCTTGGGCCAGAGACACATTTCCCCTTGCTGGGGCTCTCAGATCCCTGTGGGATCTTCTGGAGCAGGATCAGACACAGGGAGACAGGGAGATTTGGGATTTGCCAAGTTTACAGCTGGTTCATGTTCCAAAAGCTTTGCCCCCCGTGCCCTGGCTGCTCTCTGCTCACCCACAGCCTGAGCCAGCCCCAGAGGGGATCGGCTGCCATGGAATGGGAATTCCAGCAGGGAATGCTGCCCCTGTTTGCCAGGGCTTGGTGGGAATTCCCTTCCCCAGCACCTCCTGGGACCTTGGCACATCCACGCTGAGTTCTTTGCCCAGCAAGGCCTGGAGCTGCTGAGCCTCCTCCTGTGCCAAAAAGAACCTGGGATGGCAAAACACAGAACCCTGCAGGGAAACTCTTGGAGCAGGGACAAAGGCAGCAAAGGCAGGGGCTGGTCTGTGACCCCGGGGCTCCTGATGCTCCTGTTCTGCTTGACAGCTCCACTTGTGAGGATTTTGTCACAGGATCTTCTCTCTAGCTGTGATTCCTTCAGGGCACCACAAGAGTTCCACAACCACCATCCAAGGGTGAGCTGCTTAGGATGAGCACGTTGTCCCCACTCACCCAAACTCATTGTAGAAGTACAGCTCTTCCCAAAGACAGACAAGCAGAGCCTGACTGGCGTGCTCCCAACATTTCCATGGACTTTCTGCTTCTTCTTGGCCCAAGCAGGGAGGTGTGGATGCATCAGCCATCTCTTGTGGGTCAGGAGAGCGTGATGATGGTTGGACACTTAAGTTCTGAGGGCCAACTTCCATCCATCCTTCAGGAACCAGCTCCATCCCAACAGAGGGAGATTCCAGGTGGGCCAGGCCCTCCCGAGCACGGCAGCTGGCAGTCCAGTGCTTATGGCAGAACCATTCCAAGAGCTATGACAATGACACTGTTGATAGCTCTGGAAATGGCGCTGCCATCGGCACCACGCGAGGCTCCGTCCCCCTGCTCCTCCTCGTGCTCCTCAGGGGGAAGGAACGAGGATGGAGGAGCAGCTTCAGCTCAAATCCCTGGAATCTTGAAGAAAAGGTCCCAGTGAGGGTGTCTGAGAAGCCTTCAGAGGTGCTGGCTGCATGTGCTGCTGGAATTGTGCTTGGGATAGAGAGCACACACACACACACACACGTGCACACACATGTGCCTGTTTCCCCTTTATCCTGGGTTTAACTGGAATAAAAGGGAAAGCCTCCCTCTCTTTCCTCATTCCCCCATGGCAGTTTGCTGTCCTTCCCTTTGGATCCAAGCCAGAGCTGCTGCCCAGCCCTGGAGTTTCCTGTGCTGGGAAAAGCACGTGGAGCTGCCTGGGCACCCGCTGCCCCTGCCCAGCTCAGCTCATCCTGGAGACACTGCCAGTGAAGCACTCACTGATCATCCTTGCTGTCCTTCCAGCTGGAGGCCTGTTCCAGGCTATTTCCATTGGTTCTGTTCTCAAAACTGAAGGATTCATGCTTTGGAAAGTTGGGCAGCCCCTGGTTTCTGCTGCTGAGACCTCTCTCCAAGACATCTCTTGTACCACTACAGGCAGAACTCCCAGCAGGGATGATCCTCACCACACCAAGGGGTTGTTGATGTAGGAAAAGAGACAAAAAGGAGCTTTTCCTTCTCCTTCCAGGCACGTCCTGCAGCCTCCAAGGACCATTGTGGGCAAAGGTTTGAGTTACAAGTTGAAAGCACTTTTGCTGATGCCTGAGGTGTTTCAATCAGCTGTGCTCCTACACCAGGCACTGACAATTCCTCTCTCAGTGCTTCTAAGGCTCAATAAAACCCCAGCATGATCTCCAATAACTTTTGTGCAGCCTCAACAAGGATCTCATCAATAACAGCTGTGACAAAATCAACTGGGGGACACAAACAACGACAAAGAGAGGAGCAGAACAAGAAGCAGTTTTCTCACCCCAGTTCTGTCTCCAGACCAGGGAAAATTGGCCCAGAGCATGGAAGGGGCTGCCCAGGGCACCTTTTCCCAGTGCATTTTGATTTTTTTTGTCCTTGCTCCTTGTTGCTTCCTGAATTTGAATAATTTTGCTGCTGTCCTGACCTTGAGGGAGGCATTTGTCACTTTGACCAGGGAAGTGTAAAATCCTACCAGACCAGATGGGAAAGGTTTTGTAACTACTTTGCATAGATATGATGGAAAAATCAAGCTTTTCCTCTCTGTGCCCAGCAGAACCAGGGGAGAGGTGTTATGTCCAAGGGTCACAGGGTTTGGCAGCAGCTCAGCTTGGATTGTTCCAGACAGAGGTAAAACTCCCCTGGAGAGCAGAGAGAGCAGCACACCCAGCAGAGCACACCTGCAGCCTCTCTCCAGGGCAGCTTTTGGGGAAAATTGCAGCCAAGATGGATCACAACAAAGGGACAGACACAGGGATGCTTCCAGAGGGGTGAGAGCACACAGGAACACTCACAGAGGACAATTCACAGACACCTGGCACAAAGGACTGAGGGAACAACAGCTGGGTGCAGCTGCAATGGAGACCTTGGAGTGCTCAGTGAAGCCTTAGATCCCAAAATGTCCTGAAGTGTCCCAGGCCAGGCTGGACAGGGATTGGAATAAGCTGGGAGGGTGGAAGGTGCCCATGACAGTGGTGAGCCCTAAGGTCCCTCCAACCCAACCCATTCCATGACTCTCTGTTTCCTGCAGGCCTGGGAGGGATGGTGGCAGCTCTCCCCCAGGGCTGGGTGTTCTGCAGAGCAGCTCCAGGGAGCAGATTGCAGCCTGAGCTCAGCTCTGCCTCCCCCTGTGCCCAACCCTCCCTGGGGAAACTTCCAGATGGAGGGAGCAGAAACTGCCCTGAGCTCTGCTGCTGTGAAGGAACTGCTGAAATCTGTGCGCGTAGTTAGGAAGAAACAAAAGCCCTGAAGGGAAAAGGAGAGGGAAGCCCCTGCCTGCCCCAGATCTGTTGGGATAATTCAGGTTGGGAGGGAGCTGTGCAGTGTGCCCAGGTGAAGGGACGGGTGCCTGGGGATGCTGCAGCTGCTGGGGGGTGGCACTGAAGGGAGAGGGGCATTCCCTGTGTCCTGTCAGTCCCTGTGACTTGTCACAGACAGGGAGGCTCTCACTGTGACCACCAGGAGTTCCTCAGCCCTGGGGTGAGCCCTGCTCCTTTCCCCTGCCCTCGTTCCAAAACCATTTTGAGGAGGAAGCAATTCCACACTTATTCCACTCTGCTGGAGCTGCATGTGTGGAAGTGCCTGGCCCTGGAGCATTCCCAGGGTGGCAGGAACACAGACCGTGTTCCTGGAACCTCTGAGGGAAGGGGAACCCTCTGAGCTGTCAGGTTTAACCAACTTAAACCAGGTCTTGGACACTGCCAGGGATCCAGAGCCTCCCCACCCTCCCAGGGAAGAATTTTCCTATTATCCAAACCCACTCTCTGTGTCCTGCTTTTCTCTGTGTGCTGCCCACTGAGGAGACCCTGCAGTGCTGGTCCTTGGAGTGAGAACAACCATCCCTAAGGGAAAATCCCTGTTATCCACATTTCCCTGCAGCCAGGAGCCCACTCCCAATGCCCTGCCAGACACCCCCATTCCCCTGGGGCTGCTGCCTCCACCCCACAAGTGGCAAGCCATAAATCAAGGAGGGTTTACAGTGGGTAGCAATAAACAGTGAACAGACAGAGCTGCAGTAATAAAAGAAGGGACTTACAGAGCATGGTCATGGCTAGACAGGAGCTGGTCTGCTGCAGAAGAGCAGGAGGAGCTTGGAGACAGAGGAACAGCCACTTTTAGTGCAGGAAGGAGCAAAGACAGACACAGTGAGGGAGTTAAAGGGGAAAAAGGAAAAAACACAGCACTGGTTAATTGGGAAACAGCCCCACATCAAACACTGAGCAGTCAATGGCATCAGTCAGAGCTACATCCCCAAACCTCCCACTGAATGGAGCCTGAGTTTCACTTAGAACCGTCTGAGCCATCAGCTGGAGTCCTTTTCTCCATAAACCATTCTGGGAATCATCCTGCTTTTCAAGAAAATCTCCCCACAGGGTTTTAGGCAGGAATTCTCTGCTGAGCCTGTTTTCCAAAACCTCTCCAGCATTGCTCTGGAAGGGATTTGGGAGCTGGGTCCTGCCTTGCTCCCAACCATTCCATGAGTACCAAGCACCCCTCTGCTCTGAGGATCCTCCCTGGAGGAAGCCACAGCTGGCTTCAAACCAAAGTCCAGGGAGTTGTAACTTGGCCACTTCATTTGTCCCCATGATTTTAGCAGCCATGCTCACTGCTAAAATATCTGATTTATGAGGCAGTGCAGAGCTGCTGGAGATCTCTGGCTGGTGCTCCTGGAGTCTTCTGACAGCTCCAATTTGCTGGAAATGCTGGGTTGGGTTTTTAGGTACAGATGGGAGAGCAATAGCTGAGCTCCCTGACTCAGTCTGCAGTGCAGGGGGACAGCAGTCACCCCTTCACCTTTACCAAAGCTGGATCCATGCCTGCCTGCAAGGATGAGCTTCAAAATCCCCCTCTGTGGGCTGCTCACCAATCCCCTGGAGTGCAACAGGGAATTCCAGGGGATCCTAAAACAGCTGTAACCCTTCCCTCATCCTGCACTTTTCTCCTGAGCCAACAGGAGCCTGAAACAGGGCACATGGAAAAGAAAATTCCCCTATAAAACAGCAGTCCTGGGCTGGAAGAAATCAAATTGCAGGCATCTACAATTCCTCAGAGTTAAACAGCTTTCCTTATGCCATGAGAGGATAATGGAGAACTGTCCCTGAGTGTGGCTGAGTCTGAAGCAGCAGCTTGGGAGCTCTGTGTGTGCTGTGCCTGCAAACAGGAGAGCCCAGGAGGGAGGAGAGGAGGGCAGGGGGCTCCAGGACTGCCCAGCTGGGTGCCCAACTATGAATTATGGGACAAGAAGAGCTCCAAGGTGAGCAGACAGAATTTTACAGCCAAATCTCCCCAGGCAAACACATGTGAAGCCAAGCATAGGGGGAAAGACGGTTTTAAGGAAATTAATTTAGCTTGCAGCTTATTTTAAAGGATTTTATGGGCTGGTTTTAAAATTTATCAAGGACAAAGATCCCTTCAAAAACAGAGGAATTGGTTTGTCACTGAAGTGCATCACTCATTTCCTTGAGCTGCTGTTTTATGGGGTTCTCTCACAGAATAGAACCATGGAATATCCTGAGTTCCCACAGGATCATCCAGCCCAGCCCCAAAATCTCACCCTGGGCATCCTTGGGAGCAGTGTCCAATTCTGGGGAGCCTGAGCATTGCCAGCACCCTCTGGGGGCAGAACCTTTCCCAAAATCCAGCCTGACCCTGCCCTGGGCGCTGTCCCTGTCCCAGAGCAGAGATCAGAGCCTGCTTTTCCTCATTCCTACAAAGGCTGTGCCCAAGGAGGGATTTGCAGGGATGCCCAGGAGCTGCACCCCTGCCTGGGAGGTGGGTGGGACACTCCTGCAGGATAAAACATCCCCCCTCAGCTCTCTGCAGCTCTCCTGGCAGCACTTGTGGCACTGTCACTCCTAATTGCTTCCCTGCCTGCCGAGCAGTTGCTTTGTGCAGTTCTTGTCTCAAAAGCTGGCTCCAAGTGTTATGAAGTGCTTTCAGTGCTAATAAACACCAGCTCTGGTGCTGTAAAAGCCTGTCACAAAAGCAGCACAGGGCATGAATCTCCCTGAATGCATTAATGTGCCTTTAATACATCAGTGGAAAGTGGGACTGCTCCTGTGCTCTGACAGATCAATCTGTGATAAAGTTACTCATAGATAACATTAATGTGAGACATGACCAGTTTCTTGAGTTTTTTTCTTGAGTTTGCCTGTTTGGCTCTGCTTTGTTTCATGCAGCTTTGCAAAGGGATAAATCCATATTTTTTTCCTTCAATTCTTAAATAAATCTCCACAATTTATTGCTGTGCATTGCACTTAAACTGTTGTTTATGTGTTTTTCCAGAAGTGGCTTCACTTCGGTGGTGGAAAAAGCACTGCCAGGACTCAGAGCTTGGAAAACACAGAGGTTGAAGGAATTGTGAGACTTGATTTTGAGAGAGAAAAGGATTTCAGAGCAGGAGAAGGCTCCTGTGTGGATGTCACATCTTGGGGCTGTGACATCATATCAGGGAAAAGTACAAACAAATAGAAGGGGTACCCAGGGAGGTTTGGAATGCCCATTAAAAAATTGGAAGGGGGTACCCGGGGAGGTTTGGATCCCCATCCCTGGAGGTGCCCAAGGAATTCCTGGAGGTGGCACTCAGAGCTCTGGGCTGGGGACAAGCTGGGGATGGGGCACAGCTTGGACTCCATCCTGGAGGGCTTTTCCAGCCTCAGGGATTCCACGATAACACAAACACTCCAGAGATAAAGCAAAAAGCTCTTTAGTGCCTGAAGCGCTTTGATGGCTCAGAGGAATGACACAAATTAACAGGCTCATTAACAACCCCTCAGCTCTGAAGGGCTGTCAGTGACAGTGGCAGACACAATCCACACTCGGGACGTGATTGACTTTGACACCACAGCCAGGGAAGGCTGAATGAAGCGAGATGGGGATTCTGGCGGCTCGGGGGGGAAACAGAGGGAGGGAGGAATTCCGGATGAACCGTGAATGCTCCTGTTCCCACCCAGGACTGCCAGAGCGAGGAAAGGGCACACAGCCAAGGCTAGCCAAGGGTTACTGTGCAAAACTCATTTCAGACCGGGCCTGCAATGTGGCTGTGCCTGCAATCCAATTTAAGGGCAGCCCAGCAGAAGGCCTGGGCAGGAGTCCCTGGGGAGTTCCCCAAGTGCCTCCTAAATCTGGTTCCCTGCATTTCCAGACGCTCTTTGCTGGGTGCCTGCAATGGTCTGCCACAGCCCCAGAGCGGATTAATGCAGAAGTGAGGGCTGGAAATCATCAGCTCCTGCAGGAGCGGCCTCAATCAGCTGGATTTAACAGGGATGGAATATTTGCAGGGCAGGATGTCATTCCCACATTCCCATAGCAAAAGTGCAGCTTCACTGAAGGCAAACCCAAAGCAAGGCTGGCTCTGGATCAATCCCATGCCAGGTCACCCACTCAAGATGCACCAGCAGCAGATGGTGGCAAGGATCACCTTTGCTATGCCAAATAAATCAAACCAAACCCTCAAATGCCAATTTCCTGGTTTGAAATGGAAAGTTGAAGGTGGAAAGATGCTCAGAGCTGCCCAGGGGCTGGGCTCACAGGTGGGTGAGCACCACAAGCAATGGAAGGGATCCCAAAAATGGGAAATTGTTCAAAACCAATCACATCACAACAGATGTGCTGAAAGTCCTCAACACCTTCCTGGAAATACCAAATTTCTGGCCAAAAATCTTCGGAATAACGAGGTTTTCTCTCCCACATACATTCCAAAAGCCCTAAAAGCAATTTTAACAGCAACAGGGAGCTTTTCCACATTGTGACTTTACAATGGGGTGGTGCATACAATGCTTAAATAAATTCTCCTCTAGCAATCAGAAAGGAAGAGAATTATTGAAAAGAAGAACAAAGAAGTGAACCTAAAATTAAAATGCACTTACACAATTAGCTCTGAGTTGTAGATACTGCTGCCCCAAGGAAGAACAGAACATGACAATAATTGCTGAGGTTTCCATAGAATTTCTAACCCTAAGGCATGTGGAGCTCTTTGCACATGCTGATTTGCATTGTCTGAAAACACTTTGCTGATAAACCAAATTAATCTCTGGAGAGGTGAGAACCAGCCCAACACATTCAAAGGTCAGTTGAAACAGAAGGAGAGTAGGTGGAGAGCAAAGTTCTACCCATAATGGAGTTTATTCAGGTACCAAAATTAGTTTTAAATCCTGCTTTGGACCTCTGGAATGAAGCAAAGGACTGGGAGTTGGATTCAATAGGTGCTGCATTATGAGGCATGGCTGTGTTTATCTAAATGGAGTTGGAATGTGGGGAATGTGGGGCTGGGGGCTCTCTCTGTGCCAGGAGGAGCTGCCAGGTGTTCCAGGTGCAGGAATGTGGGGCTGGGGGCTCTCTCTGTGCCAGGAGGAGCTGCCAGGTGTTCCAGGTGCAGGAATGTGGGGCTGAGAGCTCTGCCCTGTGCCAGGAGGAGCTGCCAGGTGTTCCAGGTGCAGGAATGTGGGGCTGGGGGCTCTCCCTGTGCCAGGAGGAGCTGCCAGGTGTTCCAGCTGCAGGAATGTGGGGCTGGGGGCTCTCTCTGTGCCAGGAGGAGCTGCCAGGTGTTCCAGCTGCAGGAATGTGGGGCTGGGGGCTCTCTCTGTGCCAGGAGGAGCTGCCAGGTGTTCCAGGTGCAGGAATGTGGGGCTGGGGGCTCTCTCTGTGCCAGGAGGAGCTGCCAGGTGTTCCAGCTGCAGGAATGTGGGGCTGGGGGCTCTCTCTGTGCCAGGAGGAGCTGCCAGGTGTTCCAGCTGCAGGAATGTGGGGCTGGGGGCTCTGCCCTGTGCCAGGAGGAGCTGCCAGGTGTTCCAGCTGCAGGAATGTGGGGCTGGGGGCTCTCTCTGTGCCAGGAGGGGCTGCCAGGTGTCCCAGCTGCAGGAATGTGGGGCTGGGGGCTCTGCCCTGTGCCAGGAGGAGCTGCCAGGTGTCCCAGCTGCAGGAATGTGGGGCTGGGGGCTCTGCCCTGTGCCAGGAGGAGCTGCCAGGTGTCCCAGCTGCAGGAATGTGGGGCTGGGGGCTCTCTCTGTGCCAGGAGGAGCTGCCAGGTGTTCCAGCTGCAGGAATGTGGGGCTGGGGGCTCTGCCCTGGCCATGGGTCCCTAATTCCAGCTGCCAGGCAGACCCTGCCCCACCACAACACCCTCACTGCCCAAAGCACAAATCATGCGATTAAAGCAGACAAAGATGGGTTACATCTCAGTCCTTCCAAAGCTCCAGGTGCTCTGCAGAGCCTCAGCTTCCTCACCAGACACAAACTGATGCAGAACTTCTGCTCCTAAATCTCGTATTGGGCCAAAGAACAAAAAGAGGTTCAGCTGCACTGTAATCTCTTTTTCCAACATCCAGGCACCTTGAAGGAGATTATCTTTTGAAAATTGAAGGAAACTGTGCTATTGTAAACCTCTAATCCCCTCTCTCCTTTGTAGGAAACAAGATAAATATCTTGATTTCACTCAGCACAATTACAAGAATCTTTTCTCTTATCAGAAGGTCTCTGTTCCCTTCAGGGAGGCGTTTTTGGAGCTTGGACAAGGCTCCAGCAGTTCCTGCTCTTTGGGGAGCAGGGCTTGGGGGAAGGAGGCTCCTCTGACACAGGGTGGTGACTTGGGCTTTGTGGAACTCCCACATTCCTGCACCTGCTCCTGGACCCTGCAGCAGATCCCAAATCTCTCCTAACTGAGCCCAAATTTGTCTGCAGGACCTCAGATGGTCACAGCTCCCTGTGCCCTGACAGCCCCAGCCACAGGGAATGGCATGTGCAGGCTGGCACTGATGCCAAGCTGGGAAACCAAGCCAGGGAAGTTGGAACATAAGTTTGGTTGTAAATATTGGCAGAGCTTCATTAAAAAATTAAGAAAGCTCCTTCAAGAAATGACAAAACTCTTTTTTTAGTTGTTACTGAGTCTAATCATCCCCCATATTTTTAGAGAATTCCTTTCCAGGTTGGCAGCTAATGAAATTTAGGTGAAAATCAAATTACCTCCTGTCTATTTAACAACATTAACATTTCCAGGCAGCAATCAGATCCCCTCAGCTTGGGCTTGGTCTGGAGCCACTTCTGCTGGCACAGGGAGCTGATCCCTGAACTGAAACCTCTGGAGTGGAAAATACATCTTGAGCAACCTCTGGCTGCCCTGCCCTGGGCAAAACAAATGAAATATCACTGAACTCACCATTTTTAAATGCTCATCATTTGCTGTGTCTCTCAAGCTTTTGCTCAGGCATTTCCAATAAAAAAAATTAGTGGGAATGTGCTTTATCAGCACCTTGGCAAGGGGGGAAACTCTTCCCTGATGGTGCCATGAATAAAGGAACTGCTGGGGAAGGGGCAACTCAGACCCCAAAGCTCTGCAGGTGCCGCCAGCACAAAAACTCCACACTTGCCTCCAAAATACCTCCAAAAATGCCCAGGGCAAATCCAGTGTGAAACAGGGAGTGCAGGGAATGGAGGGGAGGGCAGAGCAAGCCCAAAACATCCACCTGGCGCCCATGAACTTGTCCTGAAGGAGACAGAACTTCTCAGAGCTCTGACTCATCTTGCAGGATCATCAAAATTCCCAGGAATTTCAACCCAGTTCAAGAACAGGAGGAGATATTTTACCTGTCAGCCCAGATCCTGAGAGACCTTCTGGGTGCACCAGGAACAGCTCTGAGGGACAACCTCTGCATTTCCTGAGCTGAGCCACAGCTGCAGCCCATGAAATCCCACCCTCAATGAAATCCCACCCTCACAGGTGGGGTGGGGTCACTGCTCCACCCCCAGAACACCTGTGCTGTGGGGGAACCCTGGCTGAGAGCCACGCACCACAAACCATCCAAAAACCATCACAAACCATTCAAAAACATCAGAAACCATTCAAAAAAACCACCACAAACCATTCAAAACACCTCACAAACCATTCAAAAAAACCACCACAAACTATTCAAACACCCACATAAACCATTCAAACATACACACAAACCATTCTATGGTTCCAGGACTCTGTGATCACTCATCCTTTTGCTCCACAGCAGCTCTGACAACTTTCCTACCACCAGGGATTTATTTTTATTCCACTGGATCCATGGAGCTGTTAAGCCTCTCAAAACTGGAGCCTGAGCTGCTGCACCCCTTTTCTAGGGGCAGCAGGGAGCACTGGGGCTCACTGCAGTTCCAACCCCCAAGGTGCTCATTTCTGCTTTTTCCCACTTTGCCTCTCTTGGCTCATTCAGGAGGAAAATCAGGAAGTGTTTTCCTTTGGAGAAATCCTATTGACATTTGGAGAAGATCTCTCTGGTGGAAAAGGAGTGGTAAATAAACCTCTCACCAGAGCTTTCCCTGAAGAGAGCAATGCAGTGCTCTGAGCACTTCTGAGAGGAAATGGGAGCACAGCAGGGTGACCTCCCTGACCCAGATGTGCCAGAGTCTGTCTGCTCTGATCACTGCTCAAATACATTTCACCCAAAGTCATCTTCTTTGCTCTGGCAAAATTTCACAGCTTGTTTTATCCAGGAATTCCAGCAATGCTGACCTGGCTCCCCATCCACTTGTGCTGCACAAGAGTTCAGTGATTCATGGAGGCAGGAGTTTGTTGGTTTGTGTTGAGTAAATAGTTACTGGTGACAGAAGAAATGCAAACACTCTGTTTCAAGGGGAGCACAGCATTTTTCAGATGATTTTGGCTTTTTCAGTCTGGTGTTGCACAGAGCCCTGAACACCCAGAAATCCCCATTTATTTACAGCTCATTATTGTGCTAACTTGTGTCATAGCTGAGTTCAGCACAAGGTCTGTCCCTCTTGCCACTGCTCTCCCTGCCAGGGGACAAAAAGCAGCTGTAAAACCCCAGTGCCATAACCTCCCCATTTGCAGAAACTTTTGGTTCCTTTCCTGAAGAATATGCAGCAGGCAGCATCCAGAGGGTCAGGTTGTTCCCTTTGGACCAAATGATGCCAAAATTCACACACAACTTCTGCGTTCTCCCAGCTCTTTCTGGGCACACCTCTAGAGGAACTGCCCACACCTGCTCCCCACAAACTCTGTCTGAGCACCTCAGGATTGTTTTTGCCCCATCGCTTTCTGAGCACTGATACCACCAAGATACTGCAAAATGAAGGCAGTCCTGTACAAACTCCTCTTGCTGGTGGCTGCAGGCTCTGGGCAGCCCTGGGCTGATGCTTTCAATTTGAGCTTTCCTATTTTCCAGACTCAGTACTGTGTTAGTTTATAACTCTGCACTCCACATAAAGTGTCAGCAGTTCTGCTCCCAGCTCAGCCCCACAGAACAATCCTTTTCCAGCCCCACAACCAAGGACACCGCTGCAGCTCCAGCCCCAAAAGTGCAAACAACAGGGAATGGAGGGGAGCAACCTGGGAGGGTGGGACTGCATCACCTGGAGCTGGGATTGGACACTGAACCCCAGCATGGAAATGGACCCAAACTTATCAAAGTGTGAGAACTCGTGGCCAGGATCCATCTGGGGTGGAGCCACGGCCGGGCTCTGGCACTGCCCAAGGTGTAACCTTTGAAGATCAATGAATCCCAACTTTATTCCTGCCACACTGTCACCTAGGTGGCCTTCCAGGCAGCCTCTGAAGGCAGACTCACCTCAGCACGTGCGTGGAGCCGTTGATGGTGGTGGTGGAGCAGGGCACGGTCTGGCCCAGGATGGAAGGCCTTCGGTAGCGCTCGTCGCCGCAGCAGAGGATGATGAGGAAGGCACGTCTGAAAGCCTTGTTGAGGAAGGCGTAGAGGAAAGGGTTCAAGCCCGAGTTGATGTAGCCCAGCCACAGGAAGGCCGTCCACAGCTTGCCGGGCACCGTGTAGTTAATGAAGGGATCCACGATATTGGTGACAAAGAAGGGAGCCCAGCAGAGGCAGAAGCAGCCCATGATGATGCACAGGGTCTTGGCAGCTTTGGTCTCTGTTTTCATGCGGTGGCTGCTGTGCTGGTCAGGGGGGTGCTGCCGTGGCTCCTGCAAGCCCTGATGTGGCTCCTGGGGGTGTTGCTGTGGCTCGTGAAGGCCCCGCCATGGTTCCTGAGGGTCCAGCCGTGGCTCCTGAGGGCCCTGATGTGGCTCCTGGGGGTGTTGGCCCTGCCGTGGTTCCTGAAGGCCCTGATGTGTCTCCTGGAGGTGTTGCTGTGTCTCCTGAAGGCTCTGCCGTGGCTCCTGGGGGCCCTGGCGGGGCTCGGCCGGGTTCCCCGCGCGCTGCAGCAGGCGGATCTGCCGCGCGTGCGCCCGCGCCGTCACGTAGATGCGGTGGTAGGCCAGCACCATCAGCAGGAAGGGGATGTAGAAGGCCACCACGGAGCAGGTGATGGCGTACGGCTTGTTCACCATGAAGATGCAGTAGGTGGAGTTGGAGGCCTTGTTGAACTGCCTTTGCTGGATCTGGGGTGCGGAGGGGAGGTGAGGAAAGGAAGGAGGGGAGAAGTGGGAGTCAGAGAAACGGGTTGGGTTGGGAGGTGTCAACTACACACTCATAATCTCAGCGCTATCAATCAATTTAGGAAGCTTTCCTACACCTCAGGTCAAATGTAGTGCTCTCTTGGGAGTTAGAGTCTGTCAGCACAGAAAGTCTAAAATTCTCAGTGTCCAGGACCCCAACAGGGAGAGACCTTAAAAATCATCTTGTGTTACCCCCTGTCATGGGTAGGGACATCTTCCACTAGACCAGGTTGCTCCAAGCCCCATCCAGCCATCCTTGGACACATCCACAACCTCTGCCAGGGCCTCACCACCTTCCAGGGAAGGATCTTTTCCTAATATCCCATCTAACCCTGCCCTCTGCAGTGTGCAGCCACTCCCTTGTCCTGGCACTACAAGCTCTTGCTTTTTCTACCAAGAGAATAATCCTGCCTCTTATTTAAATGAGAGCTGCAAAGGCCAAGGGGACCAAGGACTCCTGAGGTGTTGGCAGGGGCCAGCTGGGCTTGGCCTCTTTTCCAAGGATTCCTCACTGAACTGAGAGTGAATGTGGCCAAAATCCTGTCCCAGGCCACGCCTGTCCCTGTGCCAGTCCTTCGAGGACAGAGCCACCTCAATCCCCCTAAAGACCCCTCCAGAAATTCAGCAGCCCCTCTGCACTGGCGACAAGAAGTTTCTCCTTCTTTTCCCCTTTCCCTGAAAATTGTTTTTTAGGGAACACCCAGCGCCCACCCAGCAGATTGGACTGGTGTCCCTGCTTGGCCACTCACCAGATCAATGATGCCTATGCTGTTCCAGCCCTGCATGATGGGGAGGAAGGAGATGAAGGTGGGGATCACCCAGCAGCCCCCCAGCATCAGCGCGATGCGCAGCGGGGTCATCTTGTTCCTGTACACCAGGGGCTGGCAGCAGATGGCATAGTACCTGTGGGGCAAAAACGGGTCAGAAAGCAGGCTCTTCATGCACTAAAGCCAATTCTTTATTCCCTATTCTTTATTTTTCATTCATTTTTCTGTAGTTTTCACAGACTTTGTGTTCAATCCCAATTGGGAGTTTTCCTGCCACTCAGTTCATTGGTTTTTGTGTGTACCTCTTAAGACTTTTTCTATTCACAGGTGTTTATATATTTTCTTTGTGGAATTTCATAGGACAGATCTTTTGTTATTAAAGGTGCAAACTGGTTTTCTTCAAAAGATGAACTTGTTGTGTTAACTGGCTTTCATGTGATTCTTTCACATGGAACTTAGCTAGCTGCTTAGCTGTACTTAGAAAAGTAACAGGCCTAAGCCCTGATTTGATGAAGCTTTTCTCCTATAAGATTCCTACCTGTATGCAACCAAAAAACAGGACAGAAACAGTCAGAAGGGACTTCCAAGCCTTTTAAAAATTAAATTGTAAAGCCCTTTCTCCAGCTGCCTTTCAAACCAGAGAGAAAACAGGGGTCTGTATCCTGCTTCCATGGAGCCCCTCACACAGGAACCTGGGACATTTCCCCAGGGTTCACAGTGGCTGGCGAGGAAAAGGCAGAGTTTTCTGCTTTCCAAGGAGAATGAGGCCCAGGTAAATGCTGTGGGCTGTCTGGGGTGGCAGGGCAAGGGAGAAATCCCATACTCAGCCCTGCTCTCCCTCTGCACTGAGGATGTCCCCACCCTCCAAGAAACATCCCTTCCCTCCAGGCAGCCTTAGCTCAATTTCCTGCACTGGACATTTATTTTGACAAGCTGCAAAAGCTGTTAACACAAATTAACAAATTCTCCCAAAGCTGTGAAACTGGCAGTAAAATGAGGTGTGTTCTTCCGTTTCCCAGGAATTCACCTCTTTTCCAGCTGGGCTTTAACCTTCCCAAGGACAGGGCAAAACATTTGCACCATCAACGGCATGTGCCCAGAACTCCCCTCCCTCCTCCTGATCCATTCCAAATATCCAAAGTACAACAGGTCCCTGCCCCTAAAACTGTTATGACCTAAAAATGTCTTCTCAAAGAGATAAAAAAATCAAATTTTCTGTTTGTTTGACCCCTGTGCCACTCCCTGCAGGTGGATCTCTCCATCAGGAAGGAGTAGCAAACCTAAAACTGGAAACCTCTGGCTCTGAAATTATTGTTTATTCCTAAGAAGACCAGATCCAAATATCCAATTGCAGACTTTCACTGGTCCTGACCTGACCATCAGTCTCAGGTTCCCAATAAAATATTTTTTGCTCTTTAGATTTTTGGATTTCAGCACACTCTGTAAAAAATTTTATGAGGGCAGCAGAACCAAGAATTAGAGGAATTAAATTAGCAAACACATATGTGTGTATTAAAGAGCTGCTCTTTGAGATGTGCATTTATTTCACCGAGATTTGAGTGGGAACCAAGAGCTTTGTCCTAAACAGGCGCAAGAATATAAGAATTTCCATTTTTTCTGAAGGTTTTTTTTTTTTTTAAAGTCATGTGGAGTCAACCGAATTGCTTTATTTTGATAAAATCAGATGATATATTCCACACAGAGGCTTGAAATAATATCAAAGTGTCAAAAGAAAACATTTCTTAAAAGTCTCTTTGAAACAAGATTCAAAATGTCACAGGGGAAAAACGCTGAAACAGGCATTCAACTCCTGCAATTTGATAATTCCTCTGTTCTCCTCTGGTTTCCTGCGTGCATGAAAAATCAGCCTGTTCCTCTGGAAAGCTGCACTTCCAACAAATAGGATTTGCCAGGAGCTGCTCTTTTAGAGCTGAGGGTGAAATGTTGCTCTGGTGGAGCTCCAGCTCCCCTGGGGCTGATCCCTGTCCAGGAAATGACCTTGGAGTTCCAACAGGAATTTTGGGGAGGTTTTTGGGGCAGAGGGAGCTTCAGAGCTGCTCCTCTGACTCTCAACACAAAGGATCTATATTGAAAAATAAATTTAAACTATTTCATTGTTTCTTCTCTCAAAGTCACCCACTGGAAGTGCTGGACATCAAAGGCATCAAAGGCAAGGCACGAGAGACTCCATTTCTTTGCAGAAAGGGCAAAAGAAGAAATCCAATAAATGAAAGGATAAAACCAGCCAAGCCAGCAGCCAGCCTTTGACAAGTTGGATAAGCAAACAGGAAGAGAAAACCACTGTACACTGATAATTAACTGCAGCAGGAAAACAATTCTTGCCAGCAGTTTGAGTGATCACATTTCTCTGCTCCTCTCCCTGCTGCAGCTGAAAGAATTGCACTGAATTGTTCCTGCTATTAAAGGCCATTAGAGTAAAAATTATGCCTGTAAAAATGACACCTTAAGCTCTCATATTTCTTCCCTCCCAGTGATTCAGCAGCAATTTTCCTCCACTTTCACGTCAGAAGATTTTATTTTATTTCACTTTGGCTGCTACCAGAACTTCCCCCGTGCTCAAGCAGCCCAGCTGGGCTCCTGCTGTCACTGTTTTGGGTGACAAAGTGCCCTGAGCAGGGTGTGGGTGACAATTGTGTGATGGGGAGGGAGGCAGAGGAGCACAGCACCCACGCCTCAGAGCCCAGCAGGGTTTCCATCCGGGGAATCAGATGTGACACAGCTGTGGGTGCCACCAGAAGGCCTGGATGTCACAGCTGCTGCAGGAGCTGCTGGTTTGATGGATGTGGTGGCCTGAGCATTTTAGCAGCTATTTATTCACTGGGAGAAAAGTAATTATATCTGTGAGATTGTCAATAGTCATAGTCAGAGGCTGGGATAAAGACAAGCTCTGTGCTCCTGCCCCTTTCCAAGCAGAGCTGTTTGCCTGGGCTCCCAGGGAATGTCTGCCACGTGCTGCTGTGGCAGCGTGATGGATGAACACAAAATGCAATACATACACATGATTAATACCGTGTCCAGGCACAATTAAATATTAATTCTCTCTATTATCAGTCAAGTTCCTCGCAAATGTTCACTTCCCTGTTCCCTCCAGCAGAGCAGCTGATGTGAAACCTCCTCTCCTCTGCAATGACATTCTCCACTGAAGGGGAAACACAGGAACCCCTTCCCAGAGCTGCAGCTCTTCCAGTAAAGCAAAGGTTATTAAAATACTTCTCCTTTTCCTTATCAGACATTTGCCACAGGAATGAATCTGGTGCTGACATTTCACAGGTGGCTGAAAAGAAGAAATCCATCATTTCTCTGGCCTTATGGCTCTTTGGCCACTGAAAAACCCACAGAATCACAGGGAAGGTGAGGAATCCTTTGAACTACAGGAAAGGAGTTGGGAAGGGACCTTAAAGATCATTTAATTTCACCCCAGCCATAGCAGGGACAACTTCCACTTATCCCAGGAGATCCAAGTCCATCCAGCCTGGCCTTGGACACTACCAGGGATCTCTGGGCACCCTGTGCCAGGGCCTGCCCACCCATCCCAGCCAGGAATTCCTTCCCAAATCCCATCCATCCCTGCCCTCTGTCAATGGGAGCCATTCCCTTGTCCTGGCACTCTTTTTCCATCATTCCCCAGGCACTGGAAGGTCCCAGCTGGGAACCAGTCCCAGAGTTCCTGCAGCTCCTGGATCTGCCTGCATGGGCTGTGGGCCATGGCAGGGAATTATTGATTTATCCCTCCTCCATCCCCTGGCTGTGCCAAAGCTGCCCTGCAGTGCTCAGCTCCTGCAGATATCTGGATCTATGATTATATCCTGCCTCAGCCCCACTGAGGCTCTGGCCACAGCCCTGCTCCTCCCTGCCTCCTGGGCACTGCAGAAATGGAATTACCGAGCTGCAGGAGACCATTCCCTGCCCCTGGAGAGAAATGAAAGCATCTCCTGGTTTGCAGAGCAGTTTGGAGCCGGCAGCCTGCAGGCACCACCCTGCAAGGAGCTCTTCAGCTCTCACAGACAGACAAATCCACCCCCAGCCTTATTAGCAGCCTGCCTCTGGGGGTGGCCCACACTTCAAAGCATTTGGTGTCATGTGCATATGGAAAATGATGTACAGAGCATATGCTGGATCATCCTGGGGCCAGGATGAGCCACAGAACACTCACTGAGCACTCACACTGAGTAATATTTCACCCCCCTTAAATCATCCACGAGAAAAGAAGCCAAAAGATAGGAAAACTGGAAAAAAGAAGACAAAAGGATGGGAAAACTGGATGAAATAAGGCAAAAGGATGTGAAAACTGGATAAAAGAAGGCAAAAGGATGGGAAAACTGTGGGTGCTACTGGCTCTCTCCCAAAGTCAGGGTGCAAGTGTCAGTGGGAAGTCACTGCCCTTGTCCTTGTCCCTCAGGGAATCCAGACTGGGACAGAGTCTCCAGCTGAGCCCTGACCAAGTGATGAACCTAAGGAGCCACAATTTCAATTTATTTGCGCCTTTGGGAAGTTAATCCCACACTGCTGTTGCTGATATTTCAGTGAAAACAGGTTCTGGCCTCTGTATAACCAGATTTTAACATTTTTTGGAAAGAACAGCTCTTTCTATTTTCCTTTTTCCCACTGAGCAAATAAGCTTTGGGCTCTCATTGTGCCAAAGAAAACAAAGTTCTGCATCATTGGTCCAGAAAAAGAAAATGTCCTAAAATGATTATATCTAACAAAATTAAATTCTTATTAGAAAAACAACGGCCTGCTGGTGTTGAGATAATTACACTGAGAAAAATGCTAAAGAGAACAGTTAATTGGAGCTGGATAAATTTAGCAGGGAACACAAACAAATGTATGTTGCCAAATGCAGAGAGAGGGGGCTCCTGATGGTCCCTGCGAGGCTGAGGTGTGAGGGGGTTATTGGCAGCAAGGGTGGTGCAATAAATGAAATATTTCTGGAGGGTTTGCAAAGATGAATAAAGGGCAGAGCGTCCCTCAGCCTGTGCTGTGGCCATCTGCTCTGGGATTTTCCTCAGAGCTCCCAGAGCTGCGTTCTGCAGCCCCTGCCTGGTGTCCTGCCTGGCAGGGACGGCTCCACAGCTGTGTCACCTCCTGTGTCACCTGCCTTGGGGACAGGCCCAGCTGTCCCTGCCTGCGCTGCCTCTGTGCTCCCACCTGAGCTGTCAGATCCTGTGAGACAGGCACAGGAATTCACAGCCTGGAATTTGGGGCATTTAATCAGACTGTAGCCATTAATTACTGCCAGTTAGGCAAAGTTTAATCACTCTCCCCACTAACAACCTCCCCATGGCCCTGGGCAGGCAGGGATGTTCTATAGGGCCCTGCAGCTTCCTCCCAGCCTGGGCAAACCCCCTGTGCTCCCAGGCACAGCCTGGGCATCCTTTGGGCACCAGGCAGTCCCTGTCTGTGATCCGTGGGAAGGGGACAAGCAGGGAATGCTGGGCTGGCAGGAGCAGGGCAGTGCCCGCAGCGTCCCCAGGGCCACTCTCTGTGCCCTGGCACCGGGCTGCTGTCACAGGATGGCACCACAGGGCTCGGGAGGCTTTACAGCATCACCTCTCCCACAGGGCTGAGCTAATTTCCTGCCCATTAATGGTAATTAATGTTTGCAAGCAGCACAAGGAGCAGCTGTCACTCTCCGGCTGCATCTGCTGTGTTTAGCCCTGGCTTAGCAGGGATTTTGGGCTGTAGGATCACTTTGGGATCAAAGGACACACCCAGGGCTGGTTTGTGGTGTCTGAGACACCCCAGCAAACAGAGCAGCCACAGGGACACAGCCCTGAGGGGACCTGGGGCAGCCAGGAGGGGCAGGAGGCAGGCAGAGGATGCTCCCGCTGCACCCAGAGGTGCCAGATGTGCACCCAAACCCAGACCCACGGACATCTGGGACCTGTTTGTTTCTCTGCTGTTCTCTCCACCCCCCAAAGACTCTGAGAAGTAATTGCATTGCAAATTGGACTGCAAATATTGGAGGAGAAAATTGCCTCTCCTGACAGGTTCGCTGTATTTGGAGACTCCATCAGAGCTTCTGGGTCTGTTTGTTTGCAGTGCAATTATTTTTTATTGCACTGGCACAAAGAATGGACATGTATGCATAAAACATGCGATAAATAAATATTTCAAGGGTAAATCTCTCTAATATATTAGAATATCAAAGAGATTATGAAAAAGCTTAAGGCAGAGGTAGCAAACTTCAGATTCAGTGAGCCCTGAGATACCTTTGCTACCTTGGAAAATCTCTTTTTCCACTGAGACTGGCAGAGGCTGTCTGCAGTACTTCTCTCCCTGTGTCTGAGCAGGAAAATCAGTTTATTATGTGGTGATTTCTGCAGATTTTCTCCAATGCCTTTGAGAATTCAAGCCTCAGAGCTTGTTTCCTTCTTTTCCAGAGGCAGCAGTGGAAACAGATACAAGACTTTATCAGATAAAAGTCTTTGCAAGCAACACTCTGTGAATATGCTGAAGGGAATGACTTTCAAGCTGAGTCTTTAGGATTAGATTAACCACCCAGTTTTCTTAAAAAAAACCTTAAAACTCACACCTGCATGCCCTGAAATAAAACAGAAGGCAGGAAATAGATCAGAGAAAAGCTACCAACTAGAAGCAGCACTCTCCCATAAATTCTGAATGAACACAAGAGCAAACAGCTGAAAACACTGAATTAAGCCCTGGGAAGGAAGCAGTGCTGTCCCTGCAGCCCAGGGAGGATCGATGCTGGGCTGACTCATCCTCCCCTCCACAAAAACCTCTCATTCATCCACCTGCTCTGCCCTTTTGGGGTCATCCACCCCCTTCTCCTCATCTATTCTGGCCCCTTCGCACTGCTCTCAATCAATCCTTGCTGTGGAAAAAACCAACCCCAAACCAACTAAAAAATGTCAGAGAAGTTCAGGTTAATGCCAAGGGCTCAGGTAGGGGTGTCCCTAAAGCATCAGCTCCAAGGCCAGGCTGTCCCAGGATCCTGGGGACAGATGGGGACAGGCAGCAGCAGCTCTGGACATGGGGATTCTCCAGGAGGAAGGGGGAACCTCCTTTCTGTGCCCCACACAGGAGGTTCCCCATCCCCTGCTGCAGATCTGGGGCTGAAATCCCATTTTCCCTTCTCTCCACAACCCTCTCTATTTAATTAAGAGCCTGGAGAATCAAACTCCAGCATTTCAGAGAGCAAGGTCGTGTCCAGAGCACGGCGCCCAACATCTGCTTTCCTGGTAATTGGCCCAGAGTGGCAATTTGTCAATGGCTTGAAGATAACGAGCTTCCCATTTGTGTTCCAGCCATCTAAACTTGCAGATAAGGACAGGAGCTGCGGCTGCTGGATGTCAGCTTCACTCTGGACACAAAACTGCCTCTGCTGCTGCCCTGCCTCCCACCCCACAGCACTGCTGCCCATCAATACAGAGGTTAAGCAACTTTTTTTTGAAGTCTGGCTGCACTCAGACTCTCAAGGTACTGAAATGTCACATATTTAAATATCAGCTGTCACAATAACAAGAATAATTATGGTTATTTTGGCCCTGTTAGCAATAGTAAGTAACAGGGGTTTTCAAAGGTATTGAAATCTCCACACAGGAGACAAAAAAAAACCCCAAAAAACAAACAAACAAACAAAAAAAAACTTCCAAAAATATTATCAGAATAGCCAAAATGTTTTCTACTGAGTGTTTATCTTGTGAAAAACTCCTATAGAAATTCTGCCATTTACCCAAAAATCTGCAGACAGCAGTTAAACAGAATTGCTCATCATAAATTATTGAGGCTTTGGGCTTCATTCTCTGGTGTCAAGAAAAGTTTGAAAGAAAGGCAAGTTTGAAAGAAAGGAAAGTTTTCAGGATCTCCCAGGAGATTTAGGCTGGAGAAGACCTGTTCCCAATCCCCACCTTGGCACCAAGAGCACCGAGTGTCACATCCAGGGATGGGCTCTCCAACCCTCCCTGGGCAGTTCCAGTGCCTGAGCCCCCTTTCCATGGGGAGATTCCTGCTGTGCCCACCCTGAGCCTGCCCTGAGCCCCCTTTCCATGGGGAAATTCCTGCTGTGCCCACCCTGAGCCTGCCCTGCTGCAGTTTGAGGCTGTTTCCCCTCATCCTGGGAGCAGAGGAGCCTCTTTGCCGGAACAACCCCTGTGCACGATGTCCTTCTCTCTGCCTCAGCTCAGCTCCCACCTCTGGACACATTCCAGGTGTTGTTACTCCAAAGGAGGAACAGAATCACACCTGGTCAGTGCTGCCAGCAGAGCTGGGCCCAGAACAACCAAAGCCTTCCCCTAAATCTCATCCCATTCCAAATTTCTCTGCCCTCAGCAGGATTCTCTCCTAAATCAGCCCCTGGGAGGGATTTATTGCTCTGCCATTGCCAGCAAGTCCATCTTTGCCCTCTGGCAGCTCAGGATAGCCCAGACCCCTCAGAGCCTTCCAGCAGTGCCCCTGTGCAGCTGTACCTGTCCAGGGAGATGCAGCAGAGGTGCAGGATGGACGCTGTGGTCAGCAGCACGTCCAGCGAGGTCCTCACCAGGCAGAACATCTCCCCATAGATCCAGTTGTCCTGGACCAGCTCCATGGCTCCAAAGGGCATCACCAGCACCGACACCAGCAGGTCAGCAAAGGCCAGGGACACGATGAAATAGTTGGTCTTGATTTTCCTGCAAGGCAGATCACAAAATTAGGGTGGGTTCAGTGCAGCCTCCACACATGGACAGAAATTCCAGCTTGAATTTGGGTTTAATCTGCTCCATCACACTAAAAGCTTCTCTCTATCACACTCCTCACTTTATATGGTCGCCCCTGGCTTTCTCCTGGTTTTTAAAGTTAAATATCCCCCATTTTCCTGGCCTAAATCTTTCTGCTCACCCAGAGGAGGCAAATGGATGCTCACAGGCCTCTGCATGTGGCTCAGCCTCACAGCTCGCACTGGAGACTCTGGGGTGGAGGAAAGGGATTTTATTTTAACTTGTAAATGGAGAAAATCCTTCCAGAAAGCACTGAGAATAATCTAGACTGAAGCTGTAATTTTAACTTGAAGAGTACTTTTTAAATCACAACAATAAAATAGAATTAAATCCATTAAAAATCCCACGCAGCACATGAATAGAGGCTGTTAAATCTCTCTCTCTGCTCCTAAGGCTAGGCTAACAATTCCCAGGGTTAGCAGCAGCCTTGAGACAGGAATTGTGCCTGTGACCCCCTCAAATCATGGGCAACATTTGCTACCAGACCTTGGTCTGTGTGCTGCTGATGAGCTCATTGGGAAATCTGAGACGGAAAAGGGCCAGAGCCAACCTGGGGTTTGCTGCTTAGGTGTGCTTTTCACTGATTTGCCTGGTTTTCTACAGAGAATGCTAAAAAATGAGGATGGGAATTAAAATGGTGCCAGCGCTGTGGGATGAGCTGAGGGCAGGTGTAGCCATGATATTTTCTGAAAAATCCCTTTGCCAGGATTTTTCTCCAGAGAAGCTGAGAGGCCTCAGAGGAAAAGACAAACAATAATTTTCTGCTGCTGTGGAATGCAACAGGTGCATCTTTGATTGGTCTCATGTGGCTGTTTCTAATTAATAGCTAATCACAGTTAGCTGGCTTGGACTCTGAGAGTCACAAGCTTTTGTTATCATTCTGATTCTAGTCTTTTTCTTTCAAGCCTTCTGATGAAATATTTTCTTCTAGTCTTTTAGTATAGTTGTAATATAATATATTAATTATATTATATTTTTATAATTATATACTATTATAATATATAATATTAATATAAAATAATAAATCAGGCTTCTGAAACATGGAGTCAAGATTCTCACCCTGGGACCCCTGTGAACGCTGCCAGAACCCACAGCAGATCCCAGTTGTTCAAAATCAGCCAAACAGCCTGATTTTGCAATTTTTAGTTGCTCCTGCACAGCGTTTACAGGCAATTCAAACACTCCCAGTGCTCCAGAGCCATTGCTCTGGTCCCTACACCCCCAGCCTCTGAACCAGCCACATTTCAGGAGAGCTGGTACTGCTTGGAGCCTCTGTCAGTCAGCCCAGACTGGTTTATGGAGCCGGGCTGCATTTCCTATTTATCGCGGGATTAATGCATTAAAAACCCCCAGCTCAGCTGGCGCTGCAGCAGCAGGAGGGGCTCACCGGAGCTGCCTGTCCCGGCACACGGCCACCATGACCAGCAGGTTGCCCAGGATGGCCATGAGGATGACGGCGGAGACGAAGGAGAGCAGCAGGATCTTCTCCGCGATGCCGAAGCCCTCACTGGAACTGGGGAACCAGAGACAAAGGTGTGAGAAACAAGGCTCGCCCTTCACATTTTTCAAATTTTAATAAGGGACAAAAGGGACAGGAGACAGCTTGACAAACTGCCCAGAGCACACCAGTTGGTTAAACCAACTTTCATTATATGCTTTTTTCATTGCACTGATCAGATGCATATTTATGAAGATTATACATATTCAAATATTCCTTTGAGTTCTTTTACATGTTCTGGGAATTCTTTAGTTTTGTTTGACTCCTGACCCGTTGTGCAATAGTGCAGATTTGAGTTTTGGGAGTCGTGTATTTCACTTCCTCACAATGTACATAACATTTCCTCACAGTTTATATGTCATTTCCTCACATCTCCATTCTCTTTACACACAAATAGTTATTTTCCATACAGAAGCAGTTTGGGCTTTTTTTTTTTTTTTCCTGTAGCTTTTTCCATTTTTTTTCACAAGGTTTTAGTATTGTAAAATCACAGAATGGTTTGGCTTGGAAGGGACCTTAAAACTCATCTCATTCCACACCTTCTGCTGTCCCAGGTGGCTCCAAGCCCTGTCCAGCCTGGCCTGGGACACTCCAGGGATGGGGCAGCCACAGCTGCTCTGGGAATCCCATCCCACCCGCACAGGGAAGGATTTTTTCCTACCTGTAACCTCAATTTCCCCTTTTCCATTCTGAACCCATCACTCTTTGTCACTACAGTTCCTGATGTGACAAGGACTAATGGGTTCAAACTTTCCTCCAGACAAGCATTTTACATCTTCAGTTTTGAAATCTACATAATGTTTTGCCTTTTTCTCTCTTCACTCTGTGCTACAGAACAGTCTGGCTTTTTTTTACCTCCATTTTTTTTTCTTTTTTTACTTAGTAATTTTTCCAGAGTTAGGAAAAGGAAATAATTTTTTTTCCAAGTGCTAATTTTCCCCCACTCTGAGATCAATAATTTCTTTCAGTTAACAAAGAGGAAGAAAAGAAAAAGAAAGAATAACACAAAACCCCCCCACACAATGTCAGCCGTATTTTAAATCTGCATTTCTACAAATAATTTGCTGCATCAAAGAAAGTTGTTTTTTTTTTTCAGAAGGTAACACCCAGCATGCAATAAATTCCTCCTAAACCTGATTTTATTACAAATTTTTGATATTTTTGTCCTAAAGCTCTTTCTAATGAAATATCTTGAATAAACTGCATCCTAAACCTTCACCTGCTTGTGTGACTTTACATTTGCAGGTGGGGAAGGGGGTTTTCCTGTTATCAATTGTGGCTGGAGATAAACTGGCATTAAAAGCAACACTTGGCACTGATTCAGCAGGGAAATTCCTTCTCAGCCTGCAGAGCAGTGTTGGACACCCAGGATTAATGCTGGGAGATTGCTCAGGTAATTGAAAAATGGAAAAACTGTTATTGGGTTTTACCTTGACTGGCCCTGGGGTCACCTTTTATGTACTCAACAACATTCCTGGCTTTTTACACTTTATCTCACTGAGCTCTCCTGGTTTGGAGAAAAGCTAAAAGAGATTAGAAACTCCTGGCACCCAGAAATGTTGAGTTTTACCCACCCAAACAAGCCAGAGGAGCGCAGCCCTGAGCCACATCTCCAGACATTGCCTGGGAGGTTTCACCTTAGAGAGTTTTAAATCCACATTTCCCACCCTGTGCTGAGGGTGGTGGCATCCTGGTGGCATCCCTGGGCAGAAGTGGTCACCACCAGGCTCTGAGCAGAGCAGGAACTGCCCCTGGCACATCTGGGAGAGGAATTTTAGCTCTGACATCACTTTTGGGATTGTTCCCCCTGTGCCATTTCCCACTGCTCCCCTGGGGAACATCAAACAGCAGATGCTCACTGGGGTGCAGCAGGAATTTCATCTGGGCTCTTTCAGCCTCTGGAATAATCCATCACCAGGAATACATGTTAATTATTCAGTCTGAGTAATTCCAAGCTGTTAATAATGGAAGAAGTGGATATTGCTGTAAATTGAAATCAATGGTTTGCATAACATCTTTTATCAAATCGGAGAGCTCTGGCTCCCAAGCTTGCTTCCCTCTTTAATACAGCAGAGATTGATGGGTTTGCTATTATGAGGAAATGAGATTCAGGCAAAATGATTGCTGGTTAGCAGGAATATAGAAATCACTTAAGGAAAAAGGTGAAATACTGATGGGGAATGAATGCTTAAAACCCACATATGGACATATTTAAAAAGCTCTTCTGCATAGTCATTAATGTGAAAGTAAAAAGAAGGGTAATTACTCTTTCAAGCTCAATTTTCACTTTCCTGTAAACACCCCAACTTTTCTAAATGAGCTCAAGTGCTTTTGCATATTTCCTGCAGCAGTTAAAGAGCACAGATCAGCCATGGGGGCAGAGCAGGAACCTTCCCTGGATCCCAGTGCACACAGAGGGGAAACCCCTGAGGTTAAAAACTCACAGCTCTGGGAGCCTCACAAAGAGTTCTCTTGGTTTAACATTCCCTGGGGAGGGGGGAATAAAGGCTTGGGTTGATCATTTCCAGCCAGGGCTTTTCCCTCTGGAACATTTCATAACCACAAATAAGCTGTCATTGGCCTCTCCTCTTTCCTGCTTCCCTGATTATTCCCAGGCATAAAAAAATCATTAGGATTTAAGCACCTACAAATCGAGATAAGCTGTTTATGAGTAAAGCTGATAATGTGGCTCAGTACAGAAACATGACAATGGGGAAGTGATGATTTGATCTCTGCCTTTCCAGCTGTTCCCACATCCTTTTCTGAAATATTAATCAGAAGTCAGCATTAATCCAGAGGCATTTAATTTCCTTTAATGCCTTTAAATGCTGCACTGCTTCACTTCAGCCCGTGCAGATGGCAGGACAGCTCCCAGCAGATCCCAGTCAATTATGTCCTTCACTTCTGTTTTAGAAACAGGCTGAAATTAATTAAAGTATTGACAAGCCAGGAATAAACAGCACTCCACGTATCAAAATAACTCGGTCATATGATTCACTTATTTGAGTGAATTTTTGAAAAAAATAAATTGTGGCAGTGGGGTGGGAGGGAAGGGATGAGTTATTTTTGAAAGTGTATTGATGAGGGATGAGGTTTTCTCCTTTTGTGCTGGTTTGAAACAAAACTCCTGACACCATCCCCAGCCCTGCCCCATGGATCTCCCGGAGGCTGAAAGCTGCAGAGCTCCAGAGAATGAAGTGTTTTAAGCAGCTGATAACACTGATTAAAACCAATTGTCAGGATGAAGCAAAGAAGACAGGCAGTTTGAATGTTTCAGAAATTGCTGTGTGTGGGCTGAGCAGTCAATCCGTGCGGGGAGCCCTCCCCGCTTTGGGGACAGGGACCTGCTGGGGCTGCCACACACGGGGGGACCTGGGGAGACCCCGGCACCTCCAGCCCTGCTCCCACCTCAGCCCCAGGGACCGAATCTGGAATATCCTGAGCTGGGAGGGACCCACGGGATCATCCAGCCCAGCCCCAAAATCCCACCCTGGCATCCCTGGAGCAGTGTCCCATCCCTGGGGAGCCTGGGGAAGAACCTTTCCCAAAATCCAGCCTGACCCTGCCCTGGGTCCTGTCCCGGTCCCAGAGCAGAGATTGGTGCTGCAGACCCTGAAACACATTCCAGATGGCAAACTGGATCCGGCTGTACATCACCTTTCAGTCCTTGTGGTTGGTGCTCTGCTTGGAGAAAGGTTCAGGGGTCCTGCTGCTGCATTTTTATAGAATCACAGGACCACAAAAAGGTTTGGCTTGGAAGGGATCTTAAAGAGCATCTACCTTCACTCCCCCACCATGGACAGGGCCACCTTTCACTAGAACTGAGTAAAGAATTTCTTCTTAACACCTAATCTAAATCCTCCTTTTATCTTAGTTTAAAATAGTGCCCCCTTTTCCCATCTCTGTCATCTCTATCTCTATCTCTCTCTATCTCAATCACCTCCCACCCCCTCAGCCTCTCCAGCTGCACAATCCCAGTGCCCTCAGCTCTCCCCCATGGCCTCTCCAGATCTTCCCCCATCCCCTGTCCCCTTTGGGAGTCTCTCCCAAGCTTTAGGGATATTTTCCCCACTGTGGTGCCCAGCGTGCCCCCAGGACTGAGGTGAGGCTCTGGGAGCTCCCAGTGCCAGCCCAGCATCCCTGAGCTCTGCTCCCTGCTCTCTCCCAGCTGGCACAGCAGAACTTTGCATTTTCCCAGTGAAAACTGGACCTGGGGCTGAGCACTCATCCAGGACCAGGAGCTGATTTCTCATGGTCTGAGCCAGAGGCAGGAGTTTGCACTGGGGAATGAGGGAGGAAATAGAGCCAGGCCTGGGGAATGAGGGAGGAAATAGAGCCAGGCCTGGGGAATGAGGGAGGAAATAGAGCCAGGCCTGGGGAATGAGGGAGGAAATAGAGCCAGGCCTGGGGAATGAGGGAGGAAATAAAGCCAGGCCTGGGGAATGAGGGAGGAAATAGAGCCAGGCCTGGGGAGCTCCAGGCTCTGCCTAAGGCCTGGCACTGCTCCTTGGCAGGCAGCACATCCCCAGTTACATAATTTACACCCACATGTGAGCAGATACCACTGCAGGGCTGATGCATGTGAGCACAGCCCTCAAAACCCATTAGACTGTCACCTAGAATGTAAGCTAAAATTAACTCCTGAAATCAGCAGGAGATCAAGATCACAGTGTTTACATGGAGCAAAGGCAGCTGCTGCTAATCCCTTGTTTGGCACCCTCTAACACAGGAGAGCCCTTGTTCCACCCAGTCCCACCCTGGCACATCCACCTGGGCTCTGCAGCACCCTGGATTAATCTTTTTTTCCCTATAATATATTTGCAAGTCTGCAGACTTTAATCCAGCTGTCCCCTTCAGGTGCTGAACATTCCCCCTGTGTCATCTCAACCCTTTGGGATGTGCTGCCCAGGGAGGAGCTGGAGCTGCCCAGAGGAGGCTCCAGGATGCTCAGAGGGATGGAGCAGCTCTGCTGGGAGAGCTGGGGCTCTGTGCAGAGCCAGAGGGTTTTAATGGAGGTGCCAAATGCCCCACAACAATGAAAAAACCCAAATCTCTGATTTACACTCCACAACAATGAAAAAAACCAAATCTCTGGCTTAGGCCAGCAGTTAGACACACTACACAGCCCAGCAGAGATGTGGTAACAATCATTTCTCTTTGTAAATGCTGAATAAAACCAAAGATCAAACACAAGTTTAATCAGAAATGCCCTGATCAGTTCCTAATTAGAATTGCTGCTCCAAAGTGAGCCCATGGCCTCTGCCAAGCCAACAGCAGCTCCATGAGGAACAGAGGGGGATGAAAGAAGCAGAAGAGCAATCCTGACTTTTGGTGCATATTCCATAACCATAATGTGATTATCCCCTCTTTTCTAGGTGGCTTTGCCTCCCTCCTGTCACACACAAGGCTGAATGCTCAACAGCAAACAGAGCACAGAGTTGTGCTCAAGAGAGCAGGTGGAGTGAAGCTCCTCATTTCCAATATTCCAAATAAATCTCATCCATTTCCAATATTCCCAATAATTCTCATTCATTTCCCCTCCATATTCTCCCAGTGCTGAAGGCAGAGCCCAGGGTGCATTTCTGCACAAGAATATTTGTCATTTGGCTGTGTACAGAATGATTTTACCTCACAGAGACATCCCCATTACACACATGCACCACTCAAGCTTTCCCTCAGGAGTTTAGAAACAGGGAGGGACTGGGTGCAGATCCATGATACAGAGCGGGTAAATAAAGGTCTGGGCTCACACCAAACATACTCTGAGTGCCCAGATTTCTCACAGAATGGAGAATTTGATAATTATTGCCTCCTGCAATGCCCAGGTGCAGAACTGGGGTGCACAGAGCCCACAGCTCTTCAGGAGTTGTGCTGCTGCTCCTGGGCTCAAAGCACTCAATGCCCTGTCTTATTACACCTTTTCCTGTAAAAATTCCCCCAAAATAAGCCCTGCCCTATGCCCAGAGATTTGTCACCACTTGATCAAACCCCCTCTGGCAGTTCTCAGTCATTCTCATTCTGACTTCTCTTTCTCAAACCTTTGTTCCCATCTTTGCCCAAAGCCCAGGGCTTGCAAGATGTTCAAATCAGAAACCAGGGAGGTCCTGCTCTGCTTTTTCAAACAATATCTGCAGTCAGGAAAATATTGTCAGATGAGAGGCATTTAGTCAAGACCCTTGGAAGGGTCCTGGCACGAGGCTGGGTATTAAAATATCCAGCTGTGCCCTTTTCCCACTGCCTGTTTACACCTTGGACAGCAAGAGACAAACACAGCTATTGGCTGTCTAACTTCTGATATTTCCTGGAGAGCTTCCCAGTTTCAAACCTCCAGAGGAACAAAAAAGTTCCTTGCAGTTACCTCTGCTAATGGAAGACTTGGCACTGGCAGGATAAAACATTGATTTCTAAAATACATTTTATTTGAGACCCTCCCTGACCCCCCTGTGTGACTCCAGGCCACACAAAAACAGTTCCCAGCTCATTTTGAGCTTTACTATAAAAAATCACAGTTTGTTAAAGATAATTCCAGTGGTGGCAGCCAGAAACCTCCCAGCCCCTGGTGTTCACCAGCTCAATTTTATGGCCTCACTTTGTGGAGGCTCCAGACAGGTGTCCTCTCTAAGCAAGGACCTGGAATACCCTTGACTCAACAGCAGAACACTTCAATTCCTTGGTTTCATTTTAGCTAAACCTCCTTCTCCATGCCCAGCTAAGTGCATGTTCTGAATGCGATGCAAGACATCAAAATGTGATGCAAGACATCAAAATGTGATCCAAGACATCAAAAAGTTCATTTTTGTGGGGCAGCTCTGAGTGCAGGGAATTTCCACGAGCACAGACTGCTCTGATAAAAGCAGATGAAACCTCACAGAGGTGTGTGGGGACCTGAGCTCCCCACGGGGCTGGGCACAAACACCAACAGGAGCTGCCCCTCTGCACCCCTGCTCTATTTCCAGAGCCTGGGGGTCTCCCTTGCACAGCTGCCATCAGAGCACACTGTTAATTTGCAGGAGCTGGAGCCAGGCTCAAAAACTCCATTAATTAAGTGTTGGCGGAGGTGTTTGGAAAGATGTTCCCATAAATATAGTGCTTTAAAGTGTTTCCCTAGAAACTGAGAAAAGAGTTGAACAATATGAAAAACACCCAGGCTGTGACTCCCCCGTGGAGCAGGGCCTGGGCTGGAGGGAGCATTTAGGAAAGAGAATTTCCCCCCAAAAGAGAACTTTTCCCTCAACTTTCCCAATTTAGGAAAGAGACTTTTTCCCCCAAATGCCAAGGATTTCCAGTAGCTAAAAAACCCCTTTCCAGTAGTTGAGCCTGCCCTGAGGCCGTTCCCTCTCATCCTGTCCCTGTCCCCTCCTGTCAGGAGCTGTGCAGAGCCACAAGAGCCCCCTGAGCCTCCTTTTCTCCAGGCTGAGCCCCTTCCCAGCTCCCTCAGGAATTCTTCAGCCCCTTCCCAGCTCCCTCAGCCCCTCCTGGTGCTCCAGACCCTTCCCCAGCCTGGGGGACCAGGTGGAGAAGGGTTTGGCAGAAAATCTTCCCCATCAGTTCATTGATCTCTGCAGAAATGCAAGAGCAAATCCCTCTCTGGCTGGGTGCTGCTGATCCCACAGAAGGATTAGAGCTGATCTTCCCTTGGAAAGGGAAGGAGGAAGAGAGCTCCAGGCTGAGTGTGGCCTGTTAAATGACATTTTATAGCCTGCTATTTCTCACCTAAACACAAGTGTGATCAAAGGACTCGAGATAAACAATGATTTAATGGCTCCAAGTGTAGGAGCTGGAGAGGTTTTGCAAAGACCTTGTGTACACAGGAATAAACACTTCATTGCAACCTCAGCTGTTTGCTCTCCATGGATCCCCACTGCCAGGGCACTCAGAGCACACAAACTCTTCCCTCAGCTCCTTCCATTTCCTACACTTTGGGCCATGTTGGTGCCTGTTTGGTTGCAGTCAGTGAGCCCACTCTCAGGAGTGGCTGGCACTGAGGGCACCTCCAGCTCCTCCAGGACATCCTGGAGCTCCAGGGATGGGGCTTTGGGTCCCCCTCTCTCCCTCCATGGCTTTTGCTCCTGTTTCTCCCAGGTTTGGATGGGGAGAGGGGATTGAGGACCCTCCCTGCCTCCTCCTGCCGTGCACAGCACCAGGAACCAAACCCATCCCAGCTCCATGGAAAGAAGGAACCAGCACAGCAAACTCCAGCATTTGGGACTCCCCAAACACACAATTCCCTGCCAGGGCTGTGGATGGAGGCCAGCTCTCAGCACCCTGTGCCTCTGTACCAGAGTTTTGGGTTAAAAATTGGGATTTTGCCTTTGCTTCCAAACAAACACAACCAACCCAAACCGATGTGATTCCTCGTTCCCTCGCCTTGCTGCTCATTCCTCAAAGTCAAGATAAGATTAATGAGCTGCACACAGAGCTGCTGGAGGGCTCTGCACTTTTCAAGCCACAAGAACACCTTCAGCAGCAAAGTGAGAAAAGTAAAGCTGATAAAGCCAAGTTTGGAAGCAATTAACATCAATCTAAAATTCAGCGGGTTTGGGGGCTCAGCTTAAAAATAAAAGGCAATTACTGCTGTGGCAAACTGAAATAATACCTTGTTTTTGCAAAGGGAGTCTGCCTTCACCAGCAGCTGGAATTAAAGGGGTTTTGTAAAAGCTGTTTACCAGCATTAAAGGTGCTGGGGATTTTATTTTCCACCTGTTTATCCAGACTGTAACAACCTGAGGAAACAAGAACTCTTTACTGAAGCATTCAGGACAATATCCCAAAATCTGCCTGGAAAAAAACTGTTGGATCAATATTTCCATATTTCCCATGTGTGGGAAAAGCCAGCATCCATAAAGGAGACAGAGGAATCTGCAATTTGATTAGAATAAAAGGAGAGTTTCCACTGGGGAATCTCAAATTTCCTGGCTGCCTGCAGCCCTCTTCCTTTCCCCACAGGTTTGTGCTGAGCCTTTATCTGTGACCCGAAAATTCAGGAGTCAAACTTGTCTTGGTCTGTAACAGCCTTGCCCTTGAGACATCAGAGCCATTTCAAAGCCATTAATTAATTAACACCCCTGGAATTGTTTGTGAAGCCATTAGCACACATCTTCCCCTATCAGCATTAAGGAGATTTTCCAAGGAAAGCTTCAGCCAGCCCAGGAAAATCAGGTGCCAGCTTGGAGCAAAGCTCAGATTCTTAGTTAAATGCCATTTCCTAAATTGTTGCAATGGGTAAAGAGGAAAGAAATGGGAAGAAAGGTGAGGGAGGAAAAAAGGTGGGGAAAAAAAGGCAGGGAAAAAGGTGCAGGAAAAAGAAGGGAGGGAAAGGCAGGAAAAAAGCAGGCGGGAAAAACCATGTGGGGGGAAAATGGCAGGAAAAAAAAGCTGGGAAAAAAGGAGTGGGGAAAAAAAAAAGGTGGGTGGAGGTGAAAGGAGGAGAAGGAGCAGAGGGAAAAGGTCAGGACAAAAAGGCAGAAAATGCAGGGCAAAACTGCCATGCAGAACTGGTGCAGATAAGGGTCATCTGTGCTCCAGAAATACAAGAGAATGAGATTTAGCTGCCATGACATAAGGAGGGGCTGTCAGACCAGAGGCTCTGCTTCATTCCTGGCACCTGGGAATGCTCTGCAGGGGGATGATGGAGCCTCACCAAAGTCTGGGGAGGTTTTCATCGTCCCAAACATGGCACAATTGTGATTTACACTGGTAAGAGCCCAAGCCAGGCAAAGCTTGGCCTCTCTGGATTGCCGTGACAAAATTGAGGTTTTCATTTCAAACCCCTTGACAGGATCTCATTAACCTACTGCCTGTAATAAATGTACCCAATAACAATCTCTGAGCCACGTGAAGTTAAAAAATCAAATAAAATATAAATAGGGAATACTCGTGGGTCATTTATTTTTCTACTCTGGAATTAGAGAAAATGAGGTCTGCCACCTCCCTCGAGCTGTGATGAATGCAAGCTCCAAACTGAACTGTCAAAAATTTCCAGGAACGTCTCTCCAACATCACACTGCAACCTTTTCAAAATTCATAACATTTTCTACTGAAAAGAAATCCTTGGCTTGTCTGGGCCACGTTTGACACCTCTCAAACACCAGGGTGATGTCAGGTCCTCAGAGGAGCTCCAGGAAACCCCAAACCAGGCCCTGCTGCATGAGCAGAGAGATTTACCTGCACCAGGGAGGAAATGCTCCCCTGCAGCCCTGCAGGCGCATTTTGATGCATACCTCACATTCACATCCAGCTCTTCCATCACAGGCAGCAGGCTCAGGCAGCTGGGAGTTCAATGTCCATAGGAGAGACCTCATCCTGCAGGGGAGAAACACAGGGATTAGTGCCAGGATCTCCCATAAAGGCAGATTGGAGACACCCACTGCAGGATCCAGGTGCCCTCGCTGTTTTGGCCCCTGGCACCCTCCAGCCCATGTCCAGCTGCTTTACACCAGCAATTCCAGCTCTTTTTCCATCAGGCACCTTTCCAGCTCTCCCCCATCCTACCTGTGCCCATCCCAAACCACCTGCACACCTGCAAGGCTCCCCCAGCAACTTCCCAACTTCCCCAGGTACAAAAAGGAGCTTGAACAGAGCCAAGCTGAGCAAAGTTTGCAAAGCCCAGGTGGGAAAACACAAGCAAGAAGGCTTGGTAAATTAGTTTCTGTTTTTACACAGACCTAAAACATTGACTTACCACTAAATTAAACCAGGTTTCCTGTGACACTCTATTGTGCAGCTTTATGAATACTTAATAGCAGCGCTGTAATTACAAAGAACCAAATGCTTTGCAGCTTGAGTTAAAATAAATGTACTTACTCCCAGCACCACTAAGTGATGTAAATATTAATGGGTTTTTAACTCTATCAAAATTCCATCCTGACTCCAAAGAAATGAATGCACCATCTTAATAATGTGCTTGTGCATTTGCTGCTGCTAATCCAGTGGAAAAAATAGGCTCAGTTTCGGAGCACTCGAGGCTGTTGATTACCCCTTGTGCTGTCTCCAGGGAGCCAGGGATAAAGGCACCACCACAGCCTGTCAGTGCCAGCCCAGATGCAGATAATGCCACGGTGGTTACTTGGCTTCAAAGGGAAATCAGAATAAAAGTGCCTCAGCCTTCCCAGACACCGATGGCAGCTTTGCAATGCAGATGAGCCCCCCGCTCCGCAGACCTGGCTGGTGCTTGCCACAGGAGTAATTCAGAATTACTGTGTGTATTAGACAGCATTTTGCAAGGGAAATTTGCTGGAGTCAAAAGGATATTTTTGTTAAAAAAAGGGAGAGTTTGGCTGGCCCCTGTTTGCAGCTTAAAGCTTCAGCTGGTGGCTCTTTGGGCAATCTGCTGATTCCAAAACTGCTGCTGTGTTTGGCAAAGAAAAGGGAGAGAGGTCTGGAGGTTCACCTCTGTGTCCCTAAGGCCTGACCTCCGACCTGAATTTGGAGGAAAAAGCCAAAAATCCACTCTCCTGTGCTCCTGCTCTGGAGTTCTTCCCTAGGACAAAATACCTGCTATGGTTTCACCCTGTGAGATATCAGCATAAAATTAATTCTGATTTCTCCTTCAAAACAGATGAAAAAGTTTTCAGCAATTTTGTATGTCAAAATTCCAGTTAGGGGGAATCTTTCTTCCTTAGTTCTTCTGGAAAAAATGTAATTTTAGTGTGCACTGATGTTACACAATATCTGTACCATCTTGCTATCAAGGAGACTTCTACAATAACTGCAACTTTCTATATATGAGCGAAATAAAAACCCCAAAAACAATTTCTAAAATGGGGAGAAAAAAATCTTCACAAACAGACAAAACCCCCCAAAAAACAATGGCAATCCAGGAGCCAGCATGGAAAGGCTGCACTGGTGGCCCTGGGGAATGCAGGGGTGCTCCAGATGCCAGGCTGAGCCCAGCTCACCTGGCACACCACTGTCACGGACATATTTTATAAAAAATCCTTTTGCTAGGATTTTTTCTCCTGAGAAGCCTCAGAGGAAAAGAAAAATCATAATTATCTGCTGCTGTGGAATGCAACAGGTGCATCTTTTATTGGTATCATGTTGTTGTTTTTAATTAATGCCAATCACAGTCAGCTGGCTTGGACTCTGAGAGTCATTCCATTCCTTTCCTGCCTTCTGATGAAATCCTTTCTTCTATTCTTTTAGTATAGTTTTAATATATAATTTTCTTTTAATATAATATATATGATAAAATAATAAATCAGCCTTCTGAAACATGGATTCTCATGGGTCCCAGGAGCAGGGAGAGATGAGAATCTTCACTCCATGTCTCAGAAAGCTGATTTGTTATTTTATTATATATGTTATATTAAAAGAAAATTATATGTTAAAACTACACTAGAAGAAAAGAGGAAGGAGACATCAGAAGGCTTGCAAAGGAAAGGAATGGAATGGTAATAAAATCTTGTGGCTGCTCACAGCCTCGACACAGGTGGGGCTGTCATTGGTCATCAAGTAAAAACAATTTCACATGCCGGGTAAATAATTCTCCAGATCACATTCCAAAGCAGCAGAACAGGGACAAGCTGAAGCTTCTCAGGAGAAAAGATCCTGACAAAAGGATTTTTCATAAAATATGTCTGTGACACACCACGGTGCCCAGGTGGGCTGAGCACTCTGCAAAACCAATTTCCTTGCAGACAGACCCACACTGGCCCTCCTGCTCTGGCAGGGATGGGGTTGAGCCCTGAACCAAACCAGGAACAGGGACAGGCTGCAGAGGCAGGAATTGCTCCAGGAAAACATGAACCCAACATGGAATGGGCAGGGACAGGCTGCAGAGGCAGGAATTGCTCCAGGAAAACATGAACCCAACATGGAATGGGCAGGGACAGGCTGCAGAGACAGGAATTGCTCAGGAACATGACCCACATGGGGGCAGGAAGTGCAGAGCAGAATTGCTCAGAAAGCATGACCCAACAGGAAGGCAGGACGCTGCAAGACAGAATTGCTGCAGGAAACATGAACCCAACATGGAATGGGCAGGGACAGGCTGCAGAGGCAGGAATTGCTCCAGGAAAGCCTCCCAGGGCAGCAGGGACACGGAGCACAACGAGCACATGAAGAGCAGCTGGCAGCTTTTCCAAGACTCATTAACCAAGGAACAAAGCAAGTGAGGATCTCACACACACTCACACACACCTTTCCCCTTGACTTCCAGCCAAACACTTTTTTTCCTTAAATACAACAAGGTTCCTTACCTGAGACTGAGAGATTCCTCCTTAGGCAAAGCTGACACCCTGTATTCATCACAGACCTCAGCTCCTGAATTAATTCTGGTTAAATCCATGCAGCCAACTCCATCAGACACAAACTGTGCACAGGAGGCTCAGACTGGACCCAGCTGCACCCAAACTCCATCAGGAGTTCAAAGGGCTCCTCTGAGCCTCACAACTCACTGGGGGCATCTCCCTGACCCTTTTCAGTCTCTGGTCACTGTGGAAATCATTTCTAAATCATTCTACATCAATTTTAACTCGCTGTTCCATTGTACTTCTCCTCCCTGTAGCAAGCAGCAGAGTGAGCCTTGCCATTGAACCTTCTTAGTTCACACTTTTACCACATCCTACCAAAACCCCACCACCAATACCTTAGGACATAACTCTGAGTGATCAAAATTACCCATTTGTGACACTCTCTGCTGCACCACAGAGCAGCGAGGGGCATGTATAAATAAACTAAACTGAAATGAAACTAAAAATACTAAAATAACTAAAAAACTCCAAAACTAAATAATAAATAATAAAAAACTAAAACAACTAAAACTAAATTAAATTCAGTTTCTGCATCTCATGCTCTCAGTGAAGAACTGGACTTATCACTGAGACTTTGTTCTTCTCTTGGTAAGTGTAAGATTAAAAATCCTCTTTATAATAATGCTTTGCAGCTTTCTGATGGCTGATTTCAGTGCAGTTTTCTGGCAGACACAGGGTTTTTATGGGATAACACAGAGCAGAAGATGTTTAGGAACTCTCTAGCCTTCCCCTGGAATTTGCTGTCCCCCACAGCTCATGCAGGAGCTCTTGGGAGTGCATTTAAGTCCCATCCAGTGTAGGATTCCTGATTGAGGCCAGCAGAGTCACTCTGACATAAATAAAGACTGCATTTACCATTAAACCCATGATTTCGAGAGGCTCCTCACTTTCTGTGGTGAACAGCTGCTAAATTGAAGCTGGGATTGAATAAAAAAAAGAGCTGTTGCTCGATTCCCTACGCATTTCACTTTTGGGGTGGTGATTTTCCTCAAAGCCCCATCATTACCAGAGAAAAAGAAGTTGTTAGCAGAGGTTAACTGGACCAGATCTCCCAGCCCACACTAAACTGCTATTTTTGAAGTGAGAGTCACCTCAATCCAAAGACAATTTCTTGCTCATCACTGCAGAGAAGTCCAAAACACTCCAAGTGCTGTAAGAGAATATCCTGCCCATGACAGCGCTTGAGGAACAGGAAATATCAAAGTGATTCACCTTGATCTCTCCCAGATAAAAATGGGTTTATTTCCCTGCATTTCTGCCCTGTCCCACAGCACCTCTTGCCTTCCCTGTCTCTGCTGTCTCCTCTGTCCCCAGGAAGGACAGAGCTGATAAGGAGTCCCTCAGCTGTCAGCAGAGACACATTGCTGGGCAGGTTTCATCCAGCCTCATTCCAGCAGGGCACAACGGAGCACTTTGCTTAAATACTGACATTAACAGAGACATGACACATCCCCAAAAATGAAATGGAGTCCAGCTTGAAATGCAGAGCACAGAAGAAATGTCTCTATGTTTCAAAAGCTCTTTAAGGAATGCTCTGGCTTGCCCACCCAAACCTGGCTGAGTCTGGGGGTTCCCCAGTCGCAGGTGGCACTGGGGTGACAGAGCCACACCTCGTGTGCAAACAGCATTTCTGGGTGCCAGCCTGGCCTGAGAGCCCCCAGCCGTGCCCTGTGAGCCTCCCCAGCCTGACATCACATTGCTCTGTCAATGGCAAAGCTTCAATTTCATCCTTGAGCACCAAAACAGCCCCGGCAGGCAGCAGAGCCCAAGGGCTGCTCCCCAGAAAAGGGCACGGCCGGGCAGTTGTGCGCTGCTGGATCAAATATTGACAGCAGTAAACTCCTCAAGGGTGGCTTTGTTCCCCCTGCAGCAGCTCCCTGCCCCTGCCAGGCTGTGTTTGTGTGAGGCAGAGGCAGCAGCTGTGAAACCTGTGCGTTATTGCCTGCGACACCTGTGCGTTATTGCCCGCGACAGGGGCCTTGTGAGCTCTGTCAGCTCTGCCATCCACACCCAGCCTTCAGCTGCGCTCACACTCAGCCCTGAGACATCCCTGGGACAGCCTGGCTCTCCCAGAACACCAAAAACGCAGTGAGAGATGTCAATGAGCAGCTGAGGGCAGGAGGGAGGGTGAATCCTTTCTCACCACCCAACTCTGATCCGGGCTGTGCTCCCTCTCTGCTCACAACTCACCAAACCTCCTCAGAACCTACATTTCCTCTCCTAAAATCCTCCCAGCCTTTCTCCCCCTCACACCAGCAGCAGGGTGAGGAAACTGCTGCTCTAAAAAGGCACCAGCTCTGCTTTCTGTGTCAGAAAACTCTGAATGCTGGCAGAGCTTGTGATTCGTAGCTCTTAATCTAAAATTCATCTACATCTGAACATCCCCAATATGAAGGTCAGTCCTGAGCCGTCTGCTCAGTTCTCAGGAGTCAGATTTTCCTTATTCTTGGGCTCACCTGGACTCAGGGTGGGTTCCTCCTGTGCTAAATTACTTTGGAGGTTTTGCAGCATGCTCAGACTGCAGGGATTTATGGATGGGATGGTCTGGGAGACTGCAAAGGGCACAGGCAGCATCCATGAAGGTCTTTAGTTTGAAATTCTGTGGTTTTAAACAAGAAAAAGGTTTGGTCACAACCAGGTAAAGCAGCTTAAGAAAGGCCTGAAATCTCTGTGAAAAATATGATATAAAAGGTTTTCCTTTGGAGATTCATTTGAGGCAGGGCAAGAGCTTCTGCTGGCCAGGAAGGTTGGAAATGCTCTCAATTCAAGGTGCTCTGGGGCATTTTTCAGCAAAATTCCTTTACTTTCACCTGCTGAATCTCCTTCCCGTCCTGGTCTCAGTGCTTGTGCCAAACCCTGATTATGAATTACGCCCAGCCCCAAACAACTGCAGGCACTCCAAATGTGCCACAGAAAACCCAAACTCGGCGAGATTTCCATGAAAGAGCTGCAGAAGGGAATTGCCACCTCACCTCTGGAATTCCCTCCTTGTTCCAGGCTGGCAGCACAGGGATGCTTGGGACAGCACAGCACCACTGCACATCATAACCAAAAACCCAAAATTGCCTTTAAAATGGTGAATTGCTGTTTGCTCTCCCTCCCTGGAGCACAGGGACACACAGGGGTGGAGGAGGAGCTGCAGCCTACAGATGCAGTTTGAGGCTGCTTTTAAAAACTTCCATGTGGGTGTTTGCCAAAGGAGCTTTTTAATTTTTTTTCCTCTTTTATTTTCTTCCCAGCTCGTGAAACAGCTGACTTTTATTCATATTTACACAGTCCCTCAGAAAGCAAATGAAAAACTCTTCCTGAGAAGTTGCAAAGTATTAAATTGGCCAAAAGTAAATGTTATTTTTGGAAAAAAAGTTCCAGGTGTGGCTGCCAGACTCCTTCCACCCAAAGCTGCAGCAATGAAGGGAACAAAAGAGCCTGGATGTGACAAAAAGAATGTCACTGCTATTGAAATAAAAACAGATTTTTCTCTCAAGTAAAAGCTGTTTGAGAGCCATTTCTTTTACCTGGATGCTTTTCCCAGGGCTGGAAAGGAAATCAGGTGGGCTCTCAGCCCCCAGAATGGCCTGGCAGCCTCCCAAGCCACTTCACAGTCACTCACAATGAATAATTTGTCATTTTGGATTTTTAAAAATTTCTGTTTTTCATTCTTGCTCTCCCCAATCCTTTAAGATCCCCCATACACATTTATCACCACACACCTTTCTGCTCTGAGTTTGTTTTACCCTGAAATCCCCTGACTCCAGCAGTGCTGCACTTTTTAGTGGGTCCTAACTTGCCCTTTAAAGAAATTATTCCTTTGAGGAATAAACACCCACCTTAACTTGAGAGCTGATTCTCCCACTGCATTAATTCTATTAATTAATTCTATTTCCTTCACTCCAATTAAATATAATTTCTACCAGCACAAGAGACCCAGCCCACTGTGGCCAGACCGTCTCTGTAAATACCTTAGGAATTAATTAAATTAATTATCATTATTAATAATAATAATAATTATTGAGCTCAGATTTTGGAGTGCTGGTACCAATTTATTGATTTTTATCCCAAGAGGAGGTGCTGCCTGCCTTGAACAAACCCCACCATCCTCAGCTGCCTCTGGAAGCTCCTCCAGCCACAATAGAACCTAAAATAACAGTGATAAAGGATAAATAATAAATTTAAAAGGCTGCTGAGCACCAGGTTTACAGCAGAGGCTGGGGAGGGCCAGCCAAGGGCACGGGGGCTGTAAGGTTAAATGTGGATTTATCAGGGTTGGATCCTGTGTAACAAACCTGCCTGCACCCCTGAAATCCCTGAGACCTTTCCCAACATCCCAGAGGATGCACAAAAGCATTTTTGTGGGATTTGGCAGAGCTCAGGGCTGCTCAAGGTCCCTGCACAGCCTGCTGTGGGTGAGATCCTCCTGGGATGGAGGGCGCGAATGGAGAATTCAGGAGTGTCTCCATCTGTGCCCAGTGGGATTTTGGACCTTGCCCTGCACCCATCCCACCCCTGACCTTGGAAATCCCAGATGTGATGGCATCAATTGGCCTGGCCTCCCCAAACCTGCCTCCTTTCTGCACTGACCTCCCCAAACCTGCCTCAGTTCTGCACTATCTGCTGCAGCCCTTCTGCTCCTGCTCCTTTTCTTCCTCTTCCTCCTTTTCCTCCTCCTCCTTTTCCTTTCCCTTCTTCTCCCTTTCCTCCTCCTCCTCCTTCTTCTCCTCCTTCTGCTCCTCTTCTTTCTCTTCCTCCTTCTCCTCCTCCCCCTTTTCCTTTTCCTTCTCTTCCTCCCTCTCCTTTTCCTCCTGCTCCTCTTCTTCCTTTTCCTCCTCCTTCTCTTCCTTCTTCTCCCTTTCCTCCTCCTCTTCCTTCTCCTTCTCTTCTTTCTCCTCCTCCTCCTTCTTCTCTTCCTCTTGCCCATCTTCTTCCTCCTCCTTTTCTTTTGCTTCTTCTCCCTTTCCTCCTCCTCCTTCTTCTTCTCTTCTTTCTCTTCCTCCTTCTCCTCCTCCCCCTTTTCCTTTTCCTTCTCTTCCTCCCTCTCCTTTTCCTCCTGCTCCTCTTCTTCCTTTTCCTCCTCCTTCTCTTCCTCCTTCTCCTTTTCCTTCTCCTCCTCCTCTTCTTCTTCCTTCTTCTCCCTTTCCTCCTCCTCCTCCTTCTTCTCTTCCTCCTGCCCATCTTCTTCCTCCTCCCTTTGCCTGGCAGGAGATGCCACCATGCCCTGCTCTGGAAGGTGCAGAAGTGAAGTTTGAGCTCTCCTAGCACAAATCAGTGTCAGGAGGGACACCCAGCACTGAGCACTGAGCTTTGGTGACCCCAATTCCCTGGAAGCTGCTCCCTGCAGGCATTCAGGGCAGCAATCAGGTGTTCCCCACCCTGCTTTCCATCCCAGCTCGGGGATAGGCATGGGGAGAGGGCAGGGAGAGGCTGGGCTGGCAGGAGGAGCAGCCCCAGCCCCAGGAGAGGAACTGACGTTGCAGTTTGTGCCCCGCTCATTTCACAGTAAATAAAGAATTAAGGAAGATTGCTGGAAATGTGTCCATTCAGGCAGCAGCTGGGTTTCCTGTTAATTGCTTGGGAGTGAGGGAGGAGGGGAAAGTGTGGAGACATCACAATGAGCAGCCTGGTGAGCACTGAGTGAGTACCCAGCCCTGACTCTGCACTTGCGCTGCTCGTGACAGAAATAGAGATGTGCTCTCACAAACCCTGCTCGGTGACATAAAAAATAAACCCATCTCTCAGGGAGAGAGTGCAAAGTGATCTATCCTGGCATTTGTTCTGCAGGAAGGAGTGGCACCGGTGCCACCAGCAGGGCAGCCCCAGTGTCCCCAGTGGCTCCCACTGCCCTGGGACTGCAGCCAGCTGAGCACGGGGTGAGGAGGGGCCTGGCATGGGAAGGACCAGCCCAAATCACAGAATGGGATGGGAGGAATGGGATGGAATGGGGTGGTTTGGGTTGGGAGGAATGGGATGGAATGGGATGGTTTGGGTTGGGAGGAATGGGATGGAATGGGGTGGTTTGGGTTGGGAGGAATGGGATGGTTTGGGATGGGAGGAATGGGATGGAATGGGGTGGTTTGGGTTGGGAGGAATGGGATGGAATGGGATGGTTTGGGATGGGAGGAATGGGATGGTTTGGGATGGGAGGAATGGGATGGAATGGGATGGTTTGGGATGGGAGGAATGGGATGGAATGGGATGGTTTGGATTGGGAGGACCTCAGAGCTCATCTATTCCACCCCAGCCATGGCAGGGACACCTCCCACTGTCCCAGGTGCTCCAAACCCACCCAGCCTGGCCTTGGGCACTGCCAGGGATGCAGGGGCAGCCCCAGCTGCTCTGGGCACCCTCACAATGAGGAATTTCCTCCCTGCATCCCATCTGAACCCACTCTCTGCCAGCTGCAGCCATTCCCTGTGTCCTGGCACTCCAGGCTCCTGTACAAGATCCTCCCCACCATTCCTGGCTCCCTCCACATTAACCCCGTCCTGTTCCAAGCCTGGCCTTGTCCCTGCACCTCCCAGGGATGGAAGCTGCTGGAAAGCCTGGAGATCCTGGGATGTTCATCCTGGTGCACTGAGGAAGGAGGAGGGAGAGCCCCTGCTCACGTCACACCTCCCAAAGCCAGCCAGGACAACCAGCCAGAAAAAAAGGGGCTGTGAACAGGGAAGCAGGAAACCCTGAGCTGGCACAGCCTCCTGCCCTGTTATCTGCACCTTTGGTTTATTGTGTTTAATCAGGCTTTTGATCTGGAGGAAGAACATCCAAAGAGAAAACGGCACCAAAATCTTTTGTCAGCACCAACTTTGCAGATCCAAGAAAAGCTCAGAGCAGCACCAAGGCAGCAGATCCAGCAAACAGCTTTTCTGTTGGCTTTTTCACAGAAAATCACATTACTCTGCAATCAGGCTTCTCCAACAGGAAGTCCCCATTTGTCACTTAAAAAACCAACTCACCACCAGGGAAATCTGCCATGCAGTTGTTTCAGCTCTGTGTTTCTTTCCAGGCTGTAAAGCAGATTCTGAGGCCATGGAAGGGACCCTGAGGAGCAGTTTCAGCAGACCCAGCTATACTTCACCCTGACATCTGGAGATGGAGATTCCACATTCTCCTTGTGCAGCCCCCCAGGGGAAGAACATGGAGGGAATTTTTTAGGCTCTCTCCTAAATCTTCCTTGCTGCATTTTATTGCTGTGACTATTTTTTCCCTGCCCTTGTTTATTCCTGCACCTGGGGGATGCAAACTTGTCCCCAAATCTCCAGCAGCCAGGCGTTCCTGCTGGATGGGATTGTGACAATGGGGAAGGGCTGAGCACACCCCACTGTTCGTTATTAGCAATAATGGCAGTGGTGGCAGCAGATTAATTCTGGATTAACGTTCCTCTGCTGCTCATCCCTGTGTGTTTGCATCCCAAGGGCTCCCTGGCACAGGAGCTGAGAGGTTTTCTGGCTCTGCAGTGCTTCCAATTCCTTCCTTCTCCACATCCCTCCCTTCAATAAACATCTGATGCCACAGCTCCATGGCACAGTGACCTCCTGCAGGTTTCCATGGCTGGTGGAAAATCCCAGGGGAATTCTTGCTGCAGGGGCCACCCCACAGCCACCTCTCACCTCTCCCCAGGCTGCTCCTCCCGCTCCTTTTAGCTGGGTTTTGTTTAATGCTCATCACCTAAAAATGTTCCCACGAGCCAAGACTGGAGCTTTCAGTCTCTCCTGGGTTGCCTATTTTTGGATCCTTGATCTGGGCTCTCGAAGCTGATTCTTTTTGTTTGTTTGTGTTTGTTTTTAAATAAACAAAAGCTGGAACAATGAATGTCTGGGCAGCCAGAGAGCAGTGAGGGATGAGGTGTTTGCTGAAGGGAGGGATGTGGAGAAGGAAGGAATTGCCTGGGAAGCACTGCAGAGCTAAGAAACCTCTCAGCCCCTGTGCCAGGGAGCCCTTGGGATGCAAACACACAGGGATGAGCAGCAGAGGAACGTTAATCCAGAATTAATCTGCTGCCACCAGTGGCATTATTGCTAATAACAAACAGTGGGGTGTGCTCACAGCCCTTCCCCATTGCCACAATTCCATGCAGCAGGAACTCCTGGCTGATGGAAACCCTTCCTCTGCTCCAAGCTTCTCTTCTCTGAGCTCACAATTTCCCAGCTTCCAGGTATTTGTGCTCACACTGCCCTGACCTCACCCCAGACTGTCCCCACAGGTGAACAACCCAGATTTCTCCTGCCTTTTGGCATTTACTTGGTAAATGGCTCTTCCATGGAGCAGGGGAACCCTGAGCTGAATGGGCAGGAGGAAATCCCTTCTTCCTCCAGCTCCCAATTCCCTGGCTGTGTTTTAATCATCCCCCAGCAAGTTCTGCCTGCTGTATTTTATTAAAAGCAAACACAAGTGCAGAAGGGCTGCTTGTTTTCCTCCCTGAGCTGCAATAGAAGGGATCTGATCAATAAAACAGCTCAGCCGAGCAGAGCCCATGGAAAAGGAGGCACTCATAAAAGGCATCTTTGCAATTAGCTTTTATCAGCTCCATGATTTTCTGCTGACCAGGGAGCTCCTAAACTCAGAGCAGCAAGGAGATGCTCACTCTGCCCTTCCCTGCTGCCCCTGGGCTCAGAGCAGGCTGGGCTGCTCAGGGGGGCTCCAGTGAGAGGTTTGGGGGCTGCAGAGCTCAATCTGCTGTGTCTGTCACCGAGGGTCCCTGTGCAGCACAGCCTGAGGGCAGAGCCAGGGACTGGCAGGGCATGGAGGCAAAGGGGAGGAGGGAACTTCATTTTCCACAGGAGGAGGAAGAGGGAACTTCATTCCCTTCATTTTCCACAGCAGAAGGGAAAGAGAACCTAATTTCCACAGAAGGAGGAAGAGGGAACTCCATTCCCTTAATTTTCCACAGCAGAAGGAAAAGGAACTCTACTCCCTTTATTTTTCACAGCAAGAGGGAGAAGGGAACTCCATTCCCTTCATTTTCCACAGAAGGAATGCACGGGAACTCCATTCCCTTCATTTTTCACTGCAGAAGGGAAAGGGAACTCCATTCCCTTAATTTTCCACAGAAGGAGGAAGAGGGAACTCCATTCCCTTCATTTTCCACAGCAGAAAGGAAAGGGAACTCCATTCCCTTCATTTTCCACTGCAGAAGGGAACTCCATTCCCTTCATTTTCCACAGAAAGAGGGAGAGGGATCTCCATTCCCTTCATTTTCCCCAGAAGGAATGCACGGGAGCTCCATTCCCTTCATTTTGCACAGCCCAGGCCCTCGGGTGCTGTTTGCCTCTGCCACAGGACCTGTTCTGCTCTCACCTTCCCATTTCTGCCCCTGCCTGCCCAGTGCCTTCTCTCACCTGGAGTTTGGTGACAGCTCAGCAGATTTTGTTCATTGCAGGCCCAATCTGACTCTGTCCTCCCCTGTTCTGACTCTTCCATTTGAGCCCAGCAGAGCAGCTCCTGAACACAACATTCTGGTGGTTCTCACTCTTCTTGGAAGATGTTTTCCTTCATCCTTAACCCCCTGCTCATTACTATTTCACAGATTCCTTTAGCCTGCCTTATCAGACACCTACATGCTCTAATTCCTAATTTATATTCATTGCTGCAACTTTCCCTTATTTTTCTGGGGACAGTGTTGACTGGGTTTGGGTTTCTATTTTATGTCCCTTTTTCCCTTCTCTGCTGAATGATAAAAATTCTGCTTGGCAGTTTTTCCTGGTAGGGAAAACATGTTTTTGTAACAATCCCATGGAGGGCCCATGGAGAACAAACACGTTCCACTGCCTTGGCTCATCTAAAATCAGCTGCAGATCTGTCAGACAGAGCTCTGAGAGGGGCTTCAATGGGGGCTTCAGGGATGCCAAAGCAGCCATGAAGAGCCAGATCACCCCAAACATGCTCCTCAAGCTCTTCTGCTCCATGTGGAACCAGCCTGGCTCTCACCTCGCCATCATTTCCCTGCCAGGGCCCAGCCCAGCACCCCCTGGTCGAGCTGAGGAGCCCCAGAAGGGCCAGGACCCCTCAGAACAACTTCTGGGTGATGAGCAGGGAGCAGCTCCATTGCTGGGTGCAGAGCTTCAGCTGCTTCCCTCGAGTCCTCTCAGGGAGACCTCTGAGAGAGGTTTAATGGTGAAATTCCTGATGGTAGAACAGCCCTGGTGCACCCAAAATGGGGGATCCATGAGGCCACATTAACCCTTTATTCCTGGAGAAGGTGTTGTGGGCTTTCCATGGATACACCACAAAATGGAGGTTAATGAGGCCAGATTAACCCTTGTGCACCTGGTGTGAATTTTCCATGGGTACACCCAAAATGGGGGGTTAATGAGGCCAGATTAACCCTTGTGCACCTGGTGTGAATTTTCCATGGTACACCCAAATGGTAGAGCAGTTACTTTGCCGTGTGAATTTCCAGTACACCAATGGGGTTAATGAGCCAATTAACCCTTGTGCACGGGTGTGAATTTCCATGGGTACACCCAAAATGGGGGGTTAATGAGGCCAGATTAACCCTTGTGCACCTGGTGTGAATTTTCCATGGGTACACCCAAAATGGGGGGTTAATGAGGCCAGATTAACCCTTGTGCCCCTGGTGTGAATTTTCCATGGGTACACCCAAAATGGGGGGTTAATGAGGCCAGATTAACCCTTGTGCACCTGGTGTGAATTTTCCATGGGTACACCCAAAATGGGGGGTTAATGAGGCCAGATTAACCCCCCGTGCACCTGGGGAAGGTGGTGTGAGTGGCTGCTCAGCTGCTGGCAGGGCTAATGTGGAATTTTAGAGCTTTGGAGGACTCCCAAGCACAGAGATGGGAGCCTCAGGCAGGTGTGGGCACAGGCAGACACTGCAGGGACAAAGAGAGGAGATGAGAGGGGGTTTGGGGGCTGAGAACCTCTGGGGATGAGGGCAGAATTGGGGATGGGATTCTCTGAAGGCAGGGGGAGAGTTGGGGATGGGATTCTCTGAAGGCAGGGCCCTGAACTGCTCCCTCAGCTCAGGAAACACAGACCCAGAGCCCAGAAAAGGAGAATGATCTCCCTGCCCAGCTCGGTGCAGGAACAGCCCCAGCCCTGCTGCACCACCCAAACCCGGGCACTGCTCTCTGCAAACCCACCTGGAATAACCAAACCCTCCAGGCCTGCTCCAGGGCAGGGCACAAACACCCAGCAGCACCCACAGAGGGGCTGAGAGTGGAATTTCCCCTCACTCCCCATGCCAGGCTGGCACAGCACCCTGTGCCCTCTCCAGAGCCTCGGGGCCGCTGCACCTCCAGCCATTCTCTCTAATTGTTTCCCTAATCACATCAAATTGCCCGAGCTCCGTTTGTGCTCCTGCAGAGTAATTTGCTTTCCCCCAGGCCCCGCTGGCCGTGTCTCCCCACACTGCAGCCACTCCTCAGGGCTGAGGGGGCTCTGGATCACATTATGGGCTCTAATAAAAATAATTCTAATGGAATTACGCAACGAGACCAGATTAAAGGCAGCTGCTTTGCAAATCCTGGGGTGGGGTTGGTGTTAGCTGAGGGAAGAAGCACATGGATCATCCCTCTCTCACCCTCTGCCCCAGCTTAAGCAAAGGTAACATCTCCCTGACAAATAATAATATAATAAAGGTAGTCCCACAAAAAGTGCACCAGGGAATGCCAGCAAACAGAAGTGCAAGGGGTTAAATGCAAAAGCCATGAAGCACTTTCCCCCTTTCCTATAAACTGCACCACAATGAGTTCCTCACACTCTGCTGCCTCAGGGATCCACCAGGTTTACAAAGGAATATTGGCACCATTTAATCGGGTGTATTTGTCTTTTTTGAGAGGTTTTTTCAGAGACTCCCTAAGGAATGAGGGACCGGAATGACCAGGTCAGAGAGGGGACAGTCTCTAACCTGACACTCATCAGTGTCTGCTCTGCAGATGGGCAGGGAAGCCCAGAGTGGATATTAATTAGTTGTGTTCCATGAGAGATTTCCTTTAACCCCCAGAACTTGGCACTGACACCCCAGATTTTAACCACGGGGTTCTCAGGACTTACACCAACATTCTCTGCAGCCACAGAATCCCAGAATCATTTGGAAAAGCCCTCCCAGCCCATTGAGTCCAGGCTGTGCCACATCCCCACCTTGTCCCCAGCCCTGAGTGCCACCTCCAGGGATGGGGATCCAACCCTCCCTGGGCAGTTCCAGTGCCTGAGCCCCCTTTCCATGGGGAAATTCCTGCTGTGCCCACCCTGAGCCTGCCCTGAGCCCCCTTTCCATGGGGAAATTCCTGCTGTGCCCACCCTGAGCCTGCCCTGAGCCCCCTTTCCATGGGGAAATTCCTGCTGATCCCCCCTGATCCAGGCTGACTCCTTTGGATCGCCAGGCAGTGAAGCCAGAGGGGCTCCTCAGTGGAATTACTCAGATCATTTCCATTTTGCCTGTGTGAACAAACCCACCCAGGGCACTCCTGCAGCAGGTGCTGGGGGATGCTCTCTCCTGCTTTCCCCTCAAGCAGCAGCTCTGCTTTCAAACACAAACACGCACAGGGAGTGTCCCCACGGTGTCACTGTGGGATGTGCAGGGCGAGCTGCTGCCTCCTCACACCCTCCTGGCTCTCCTACCCCGTCCCACTGCTCCTGCAGCCAGCACAGCCTGTCCCCACAGAGGACACTGGGGTCCCCTCCTTGTCCCCCCTGTCTGCAGGAGCAGGGGAGGGTGGAAAGCAGGACAGAGCTGGGCAATCCCCAGCTCCTCTTCAGCCCCACTCCCAGCACAGGCTCCTGCATCCTCCATCCCACATCCAGCTGCACCTGCCCTGAATTCACCCGGGAGCTCCTTCCACAGGTTCCAGGTATCTCCAGCCCCAAGGGCTCAGCCTGTTCTGGCTGCACCTGTCCCTTGCTCTTTGTCCTGCCTCAAACTTCCTGGAATACCTGGAAAAGGTGGAAAAATCGAGGCATGCCAGCTGGCTCCAGAGGATGGGCATGAGGAGGAGGAGGGGGAGAGGAGGAAGCACTGCTGGCACTTGCAGGAGCACAGTTGGCACAGGGGAGCTGAATGCACCATTTGGAGGCTTCCTAGAAGGAGCCAAGAGGCTCAGCCAGGGCACTCTTACTTTTAAATCAGTGCTTACAAAGTCCTGGGCAAACTCAACCATTTCTGTCTGTCAGGTCAGAGCCTGCTGGAGGAAATAAACACACCTTGGTGTGGAAGGAGTTATTACCTAAGCAAACTCAGCCTGACTCATGTTTGTTTTCTAACGGCGCTGTTGGACAGCAGTGACAGAGCCAAGGTCAGGCTGCGAGGGAAGATCTCAGAGGAGAGGAAGGTGCTGCTGCTCCCAGCCCATCACAGCAGTCCCCATTCCTGCTGGGAATGCTCCCATCCCTGTTTCCTGCGGCTCTTCCCCCAAGGAATGGCTCTGCACACCCGCTGCACATCCCTGGGTGCTTTCCCTGGAGGGTGACCTCAGCCAGGCCATCCTCACCCTCTGCTACACCGACAAAATCCAAATTATCCCCTAAAAACTCCACCCTGCCTTTGCCAAGCAAAACCAGCCAACTGCAGTAACAGGGGGCAGAGAGAAGTCATCCTCTCAAATGTTCCCACTCAAAGGAAAGCATTTTGGGTTTAAGGAGAAATGAAGTCATAATGACATCACACACCTCAAAGCACACTCCAGGCTCCGAAGCTGGCACACCAGGACTGGGCTCCTTCCTTACTGCCCTCAAGCAGCACAAACTTGCAGCGGGGTAATGTTTTAATTACTCACCTTTCTATCAAGTTCCCGAGGGTGAAGTTTGTTTTGGGGCAGGGGAGATGCCCCAGGGCTGCAGGGAGTGACCCTGCTCTGTCTGTCCCCGATGGGAGCCACACACTGAACCAGAATCAAAGCACCCGGGCTGGGGCAGGACTCCTGCGAGCCTCCCTCACCCTGCAGTCATTCTGAGCGAGCTCCAGCAGCAATGAATGCTCCAACCTCAGTGACACCAGCTTGGAACAGACACAGAGCTTGGGGAGCCCCAGGGCGAGCGGAGCCTTTGCACTCTGGACCCTGGCACAGCACAGAGCTGCCCAGTGCTGGAAAACACCTTCTTCACCACAGAATTGCACAACTGTTAAGGCTGGAAGTCCCCTCTGAGATCCTCCACACGTTCTCCCAGCACAGCCAGGGCCACCGCTGAGCCTGTCCCCAAGCACCACAACCTGCCCGTGCCCTGAGCTCCTCATTCATCCTCGCTTCAGTGAACGAAATTTCCCACTCGTGCAGAGCCCGCCGAGCCTCTCCTCCCCTCCCCGGGACTTGCCCCGTGCCAGGGGCTCCGTGCCCACCCCAGTCCCGTTCCTCCTGCGGGTCAGTGCTGCCCATCCCGGGGTTCTGCTGGGCACCGGAGCCACCGAGTGCTGCTCGCTGCCACCTTCACCTGTGCCACGGCCACCGGACCAGCCTGACTGCCTTCCTCCCCTCCTCTCCCTCCGAGCGCCCCGGGGCTCTGCCGCGAACCCGGGGGATACCGGGCACCGCACCCGGGGTGGGACACCGGGCATCGCACATGGTGAAATACCGGGCACCGGAACCGGGTAATACCGGACACCGCACCCGCGTCACCCCCGCGCTGCCGAGGGGCGCTCCCCGGGCGATGCCGGCGAACATTTCCCCCCGGAGCGGGTTTGCCCAGCTCCCAGCGGAGCTCCGTCCTCCCGCTCCCTCCGCCGCTCCTGCTCACCGTGGCCGGGGCAGAGCCCCGCGGTGCCCGGCGCGGCTCCCCCGGTGCTGCCGCTCATGCTGGCGGGATGGGGCAGGGCGGCTGCCGGCGCTGCCCGGGTGCGGATGCGGAGCCTCCTGCCCGCCCAGGTGAGGATGCGGTCTGTCCTGCCAGGGATGCGGTCTGTCTGTCCTGCCCGCTCAGGTGCGGGTGCGGGGCTGAGCTCCTGCCCAGGTGCGGGTGCGGTCTGTCCTGCCCGGGATTCCGTCTGTCCGGGTGCGGGTGCGGGGCCGCGCTCCCGCCGAGGCTCCGCGGGCAGCGCCTCCCCCGGCCCCGCACGGAGCGCGGGGGTGCCCGCGCTGTCCCCGCCCCGCCCGGGGAAAGCCGGGGCCGCTCCTCCCCAGAGACCAACCCCGAGCTCGCCCCGGAGCCGTGCGGGCAGCGCAGCTCTCCCTTTATCCCGAGAATTCTCGCCGATGCTTCTCCCTCCCTTTCGGAGCGATTCGGGGATCGGTGGCGTGGTTTGGTTGCTTGTGTGCAGAAGGGAAGCGGAGCAAGCCCATGTTACTATAACTTGCTCGACTGGAGCCGCTTTTTAAAGATCTGAGGGGTTTTGGCAAAGATCTTTCAATGGATTTCTCAAAACAAACAAAAGATTGGCGGTATTTCCAAGCACGCTGCAAAGGCTTTTTCAGCTGCAGCATCAGCTCCTCTGACATTATCGGAGCTTTGGCAGCTGAAATCTGGCCCTGACACCCTTAACAAAGCTCAGTCCTGGCAGAGCAGGACACCACAAGCAGCTCATCAGCTGAGCTTTTAAAATACCCATTGAAATCAGCCCAGCACAAGCCCAGGACCCGAGCAGCTCCTTCCCCAGGTGTGCTCACCTTCACCTCTCACTTCTGCAGCTGCACTTTGGGGTCTGGGGCTTTCAAGCTGTACAGGGCTGGGATTCCTCAGAGATCTCTGGGTTCACAGGGAGACCCAGAGCACGCTCAGGGTCACAGATAGAATTTGCTTTGGAGCATTTCCATGCCCTTTAACCACAGCTGAGGTCCTTGCCCCTCCAAAGGACATCTCCACTTGTGTGTGGATGCAGGAGAAACCAGAGCACCCACAGAAGTGCAATACCTGCTTCTTACTGTCAAAATAAATCCAGAAAGTAAATTTATATTAAACACATTATCAACTTGTTTGATAGGACTCGTGTTTTTAAGATCTGGGGGGGTGTTGGCAATGATTTTTCAATGGATTTCTCCAAAATTTGGTGATGTTTTCAGGCAGAGCAGGCAAACAGCACCCAGTGTGCTGCATGTGTTTGTCCATCACTATAGAAACTGAAAGACAGAGAAAGAATAACATTAACAAAAGTAAACCCCATCCAAGCCATGAAGAAACTTTGTCACAGAGTGGATTTTCTCAGAGGACCCAAACCAAAGTGAATGAAGCTGGTCTGGGTGGAGCTGTTAAAGAGTTCCTGAAGCAATTTTGGGCTGCCTGCATTTTCCTCTCCATGGTACTGATGTGAGTTTTCTGGACATTATTAGTATTTACTAACAGTAGACACTAGTGGTAGCTACTCACTAGTGTAGCCTCCAGATTTAATGCTGAATTTATACATAAATTCTTCCTGGAGCAAACACTTGTAGTTCTTGCTGGCAAGATCTGAGTGCTCAGAGCAGCTCCTCACCTGCCTCCCATGGTGCTCCCAGCCAGGCTCGCCAGCAGCACCTCCCAAAGGGGAAAATGGCACAAAAAGGGAAAATTCAGAGCGTGGAGCCCTGAGCCAAGGCCATGCCGAGTCTGCACTGGGGGAGGATGGGGTCGGGTGGGTTTCTGTGCTCTCCTTTCAATGCCTGGGTGAGGAATTGAGGGCCAGCAGAGCTCTGGGCAGGGTTAAAGCTGCTCAGGGGAGGATTTGGAGCCTGGGGAAGGCAGAGCTCAAACCCCTTCACCCCTGGCTGCTCTGAACCGGGGCATGTTTGTTTTTAACATGCTGGCCCCAGTGCTGGCCCCATGGTCCATCTCCCTCCTCTCCATGCAGCTTTCTCTCCAGGACTGGCAAAAGTTTATTCCACCTGCATGGGATGCCTAAAAAAAAAAAAATGGAATTAAATTTTTAAACAGGAAAATTGGAAAGTATCAGAGAGAGAGAGATAAAGCACTGGAGTTTGGGGTTTTTTTCCTCCCCTCCTCCTTTTCCTCCTGCTGTAACAATGATGAATCCCAAGATCTGGTGGAGAGGGAGAGTGGCTGAGTGATTCATCGGGACTGAATCACAGCCGCTCTGCAGAGGAATTCGCTGCTGCTGCTGCTGCAGGTGCAGCTCCATCCCTGCCCTGGGTCCCTCCCTGCTGCCCCTCCAGGAGCAGAGCGGGACAGGAACCCATGAAAACAGAGAGAGCAGCTCGGGGTGAGCCCCCTCCGAGCAGCCCCGCTCTCCTCTGCCCACGTGGGAGGGATTTTATCCAAAGGGAGCAGGAATACATTGATTTTCTGATTTTCTGAGGGTTTTGCCCACGGCTGGATCACGCAGCCTCCCACTCCCCCGGGGAAGAACTTTCCTTCTGTTCCTTTTGAAATGCAAGCCTTCCCCTCCCTCTGAGATCCCCCCACTAATGCTGGGGTGCAGCAGCAGTTGGTACCCAGAGCTGGGCTGGAAAGTGGGGATGCAGCAGCTGAATTCCTGGGATTTCCCAGGGTTCGGATTTTCTGAGGGACATCACAGGAGAGGCAGGGGAAAAATTCTGCTCTGCAGCTGATTTGCAGCATCAGCTGGGTTGGTGCTTGTCCTTGCACAGGATTTTGTCTCTCTGTTGTCACCACCTCCTCTGCTCACATCACTCACACCCAGAGCTCTGCGGATTGCCAGGAATTCACATTCCCTGACTCCTGCTGAAAGGGCCCAGCCAAACCCAGGTGGGGACAGCTCAGAACTGAAAGGGCCAGGGAGGAGAAGGTCACCCTGGAGGTTCCCAAACTGACAGGTTTTAAATAATCCAACTCTGCCATCTGTGGTAGGAGCTGTCCCTGCCTGCAGAGCTCTCTGATCCACTCCCCACAGTCATTTACAGCTCTACCTGCAGACACAAACATAAACCCCAGCTTAAGGCAGCTAAGTGTTAAATAGTTAAATGTTAGCTTTAAAGCAGAACTTTTGGGTCATTTTTACCAGTGTAACTATCACTGTTCACAACACAGACATTGCTGGCTCACCTGTCACTGGAGAATTATTTTAAAAGACCCTCTCAGAGTGACCCTGGGATAAATTTGTTACCTCAGGACCAAAGGTGGAACCAAAGCAAGGGGCAGCCATGTCAGCATCACCTGGAGAGTCAGAGCTGGAGGCAAATCCCACATTTACAGTCATGGGCTGCAAACCACTGAACAATCCCTCAGGAATGTGAGGGTGAGACTGCTCCTGGGAGAGCTCTCTGAGTCCTGGCCCATCTCAGTCTCTCTCTGTAGGCTGCACAAGTGTGACAGAACTTTCCATCATTTCAACTGCTTTTTCCCAAAATCCTATTTCTAATCAACAGTTTCCACTTGGTTCTCTGCTCCAGCAAGGAAGTTCTGGAAGAAAAATAAAAGGGAAGCAGAAGTCCATCTCCTGCCATCCCCCCAGGGCTGAGGGTGGGTGGGTGCCTGTCCTCCTGCCCTGCAGAGCTCCTTCCCCTCCCTGAAAGCACAGGGATGGGCTCTGGGATGTGGAGCCCTCCTGGGCTGCTCATTTCCATGCAGATGAGGCTGTGTGTAATTCCATGTGAGTGTAATTCCCTGTGAATACAGATAACTGATGGGGCTGTGAATAAGAGAGCTGAGTGAATCATTCATCATGGATTATTGATAGGATTAATTTTACCTCTTTCTCTGCTCTCAGGATGCCCACGAGCCCCCCCCTGAATTTATTTTCCCCCTCTTTAATGGAATATTTCTGGACACAAAGTAGATTAAAACCGAGTCATTTTCCTGCTCTTTGCTGGGCTGAATGAGATGTTTGCTGTCAGGTTAACCCTTGCAGACTCGCCCTAGAGTATCTTCCCTGCTGGTATTACACCCCTTGGGGTCACACTGGGATTTTAAACATCAGCTCTGCTCCAGACAGGACATTCCCAGCTCTGTGTGTGATTTTCTGTGTCCCCTCACTGGTGTGACAAAGGTCCTACCCTGTCCCCAGACAGGACATCCCCAGTTCTGGGTGTGCTGTTTCTGTGTCCCCTCACTGGTTTGATCCTGCCCCATCTCCTGACGGGACATCCCCAGCTCTGTGTGTGATATTCTGTGTCCCCTCACTGGTGTGACAAAGGTCCTGCCCTGTCCCCAGACAGGACATTCCCAGCTCTGTGTCCCCTCACTGGTTTGATCCTGCCCCATTTCCAGACAGGACATTCCCAGCTCTGTGTGTGATATTCTGTGTCCCCTCACTGGTGTGACAAGGTCCTGCCCTGTCTGCTTGTGGCTCCCTCAGCCCCCAGCCCCACAGGGATGGTTTGGGGTGAATTTCCCCAGGATTGCTCCCTGGAGATGGCTGCAAACCCTGCTGGGGCCTGCTGCTGTTTCCATGGCAGCACGGAGCCAATTCCTCTTGGATTGAGCACAAACCAAAATAAACCTGCAGGGAGGTTTCCCCCTGCCCAGCCCTGCCCTTGGGGACCCTCTGCTCCCCCTTTGTCCCCTGAGCTCCCTGGGCTGCTGTCAGCAGTGCCTCGGTTCTTTGGGGCTTCTGTGAGATGCAAAACCAATTTCCCAAATCCTTTACCTGCTCAGTGAGGCAGCATCATTTCTGATTTTTGATTATCAAACTCCTATCAAAAACAAAAGGAAAAAGAAGGAGAATTCTTTATTCAGAGCTGTTCAAAGAGATGAGAGGAGCCTGCAGGGGGTTTGCAAACCCTCCCTGCCAACCCCCAGAGGTAAAACCAACCCGTGCCCAGGGCAGTGGGTCCTGAGCTCAGCTCCTGCCAGGGCTCCAGTTCCCAGGGTGGTTTTTGGTTTTTCCTCACGTTCCTCTCACGTTTCCAGACTGACATCCAGGGATCTGCACCCACAGGTTGAGGCCAGGCTTTGCTAAGATGGACCCAGGGCTTTTCCCCTCTCTGGCTGGCACTCAAAGGCACAGCTGGGAGGTGCCCAACCAGCCCTGGGTCCAATAAATGCAGAAGGAAATTCAGTATTTGCCCCTCCAGGAAACAAACACCAGGAGTTCCCCACCCCAGTTTAACTCACCTCTTGTGCCATGCTTAACCTTCAGCCATTTTCACATCTCCTTCCTGCAGTTTCCACCCAGGTTTGGGCAAAATTCACTGCAAAGCCTTGAGGGGAAGCCATTCTGCAGCTGCCCAGGCACAGCAGGGGCTTTGAGCTGAAAGGGCACCGAGGATGGGCTGGGCACAGGGTGGGGAGGGCCCAGCAGAGGAAATCACCTCTCACCAGCAGCAGCTGCTGGCCCACACAGCTGTCTGCACAAATGCAGCTTCTGGGGTGACAAAAAAAAAAGAAAATAGAAAAAACTATTAAAAAAGAAAATGTAAAAAAATTAAAAATAAAAAATTATAAAAATATAAATTGTAAAAATTTTAAAATATTAAAAATATAAAAATATAAAAATAGTTAAATATTAAGATATAAAAATTATAAAATATAAAAATTATAGAAATATTAAAATATAAAATTAGTTAATATTAAAATAATAGAAATATTAAAAATATAAAAAAAGAAAATGTAAAAAATATAAAAATAAAAAATCTAAAAATATAAATTGTAAAAATTATAAAATATTAAAAATATAAAAATACTAAAATTTAAAAATAGTTAAATATTAAAATATAAAAATTATAAAATATTAAAATTATAGAAATATTAAATTATAATACTAGTTAATATTAAAATAATAAAAATATAAAAATATTAAAAAAGAAAATGTAAAAAATATAAATATAAAAATTTCTAAAAATATAAATTGTAAAAATTATAAAACATTAAAAATATAAAAATATTTAAATTTAAAAATAGTTAAATATTAAAATATAAAAATTATGAAATATTAAAATTATAGAAATATTAAAATATAAAATTAGTTAATATTAAAATAATAGAAATATTAAAAATATAAAAAAAGAAAATGTAAAAAATATAAAAATAAAAAATCTAAAAATATAAATTGTAAAAAATTATAAAATATTAAAAATATAAAAATAGTTAAATATTAAGATATAAAAATTATAAAATATTAAAATTATAGAAATATTAAAATATAAAATTAGTTAATATTAAAATAATAGAAATATTAAAAATATAAAAAAAGAAAATTTAAAAAATATAAAAATAAAAAATCTAAAAATATAAATTGTAAAAATTATAAAACATTAAAAATATAAAAATACTAAAATTTAAAAATAGTTAAATATCAAAATATAAAAATTATAAAATATTAAAATTATAGAAATATTAAAATAAAATACTAGTTAATATTAAAATAATAAAAATATTAAAAATATAAAATTAGTTAAATATTAAAAATATAAAAATATAAATATATAAATTATACAAAAATATTTTAAAAGTTTAAAATATAAAAAATAATTGGTCAGTTGTGGTCCAGCCACAGCCCCAGGGTGGGACAGCACTGTGACACAACGGGGCCATCCTGTGGCAGGTGGCACTCGCGTCACCAAGAGCCCTCCCCTGCCCTGCTGTGGGAAATAGCAAAGGCAAGAAGACTTTCAGCAAGCTGGGAAAGGAGGCTTTAAAAACAGAGCAGAGAAATTGGAGCTAGAACAGCTGCAAGGTGTGAAAGTGGAAAAGTTACAATGGTACAGCAAGCAGGGACATGAAACAACAGCTTGAGTTTAGGCTTCGCTGAGATAGATCTTAACAGTGCAGAAAAATAAGCCAAGCAAGATAGTGGAAGGTTTAAAGCTGAATAATGAAGTGTTGTGTGTTGTTAACAGAAAGCAGACAAGCTCTGTGTGCAGCAGGTGTAGGTGTGCTTTTAGTGATTACCTAAACAATTATCTGTGAGTTTAGCAATGTGCTATTGGCCAGAAAGTTTTTAAATGCTCTGGAACAAAGAAATCTTTGGCTGCTGCTGGCAGGACATGAGCTTTGCCACCTTGCAATTGTCTGAAGCATTGATGAGGCTGATGCTGCAATAAAGCTCCAGAACAAACCCCAGCAGTCCCGTCCTGATTGTGAAGAACCCCAGCCCACCCTGCCCTTGGGGTTTCCTCATTTCCTCCTTTTTCCTCATGGGATGAAGCAGAGCTGCCATCCCTGTGCCCTCCTGTCCCCAGGGTGACAGGGACACCCCCTGCCAGCTGCCACATCCACAGAAACATCTGGAGGAGAAGGCCAAGCACTGCCTGGGAGCTCAAAAATCCAATTAAATTCCTCTTTCTTTAAAAATAATAAATTAATGTGAGGTAGAAAACACAGATTCCTTGGTGAGGATGGTCTGAAGTAGAACCAGCTCTGAGATGTCAGCGTTCAGCTCTTTGATTTCTGCTCTGCTCTGGTGAACTCTGGGATCTGCTCTGCACTGGGAGCCTCAGCTGCTGCAGGCTTGGCAGGTATTTCACAAGACATTTCATCTTTCTATAGAAACCACAATTGTGCCTGCTGAAACACTCCCCAGCCACCAAAGAAAGAAAACAAAAGAGACATCTTCTTCTTGTTGTGCTCTTTTTTCAGCCTTTAAACTTAAAAAAGCTCCTTTTCTGTAGCTGCTTTTCATAACTATGTGGGTTATGCACTTTTTTTATTTTAAAGCTGCCATCTCCATGAACTGTTGTGGCTCCCAGGAGTTCAGGCACCTACCTGGAAACCCTAAAGCTGTGGAACATGGAACCAAACTGCAGGATTTCAATAAATGCCAGGGCAGCAGGTGACCAGCGCTGCTCCAGTGCAGCTGGAACTGGAGTCCAGTTTAATGCTGGTGCTCTCCTGATTCAGGGCTTTTAGTTCCTTTCCTGCCTTGCCGTTTATCTCTTCCTTCTCCCTGCCCTCCTCTGAGCCTTTTCTGGCTCTCTGGAGGCTGGGGATGCCTGAGGCTTTCATTGCAGGGACAGGGGACTGCAGGATTTGTCACTAAAGGGAGCAGGGGGCTGATCTGCCTCCTGTCCCTGATTGCAGGGCAGAAAAGTGACACAAAATGGGACAAATGGGCTCCAGCAGCTCCTCTCCATCCAGGGTGGGAAAGGAGCAAAGGGCAGTGTGATGGTGGTCACAGGAGTTTTCAGATGAGGATGTTGACTCCATATGTCAGAAGGCTTGATTTATTATTTTATGATATATATATTACATTAAAACTATCCTAAAAGAATAGAAGAAAAAGTTCTCATCAGAAGGCTGGCTAGGCTAAGAATAGAAAAGAATGAATAACAAAGGTTTGTGGCTCGGACAGAGAGAGAGCCAGCTGGGCTGTGATTGGCCATTAATTACAAACAACCACATGAGACCAATCCCAGATGCACCTGTTGCATCCCACAGCAGCAGATAATCAATGTTTACATTTTGTTCCTGAGGCCTCACAGCTTCTCAGGAGGAAAAATCTCAAGAAAAAGATTTTCATAAAAAGATGTCAGCTCAGGGGCAGAGCAGCAATTACAGAAAGATTTCCCAGCCCCTGTGGGGATCCCAGGGACCTCAGCCACTGCAAGGATTCCACCCAGAGTCATTTTCCTCCTCAGAGCCTCTCCCCCTCTCCTTCCCCTTTCTTTGTCCCTCAGCTCTGCCAGGCCCCTCTCTGCTGCCTCCTGTGTCACCAGGGACGCATCATTGTCCCCAAGCCTGGCTCCTACCCCAGGAAATCCAGAGCCATCGCCACCTGCAGCTCCCTGCTCAGTTTTCCCTCTTCCCCACGGGCACATCAGCTCATGCTGGCAGCTCATTCATTGCTCCAGAGCAGTTAGAAGCTGCAGAAACACTCCTTGCCATTCCAGGGGCTGCTTTTCCAGGAGCAGGCACTGGGAGAGAGGGGAGAGCAGCCGCTGGTGCAGCAATCAGCGTCTCCAGAGGGGAAGCAATCAGCACCAGCCACAACCTTTCCTCCTCAAAGCTCCCCAGAGGGAAGATTTCAAAGCATCAGAAGGATTTAAACCTGTCCAGCTGCTGCTGAGCCGTAATTACCAGTTGCACAGTCAGCTCCCACCGCGGCTGACAAAGGCTCAGCAGCAAATGCTCTCCTGGTGGCCCTGCTGGGGTATTTATAGGGCCTGGGCAGGCAGGGGGCAGGGGCAGCAGCAGCAGGGGAAGGGAGATGCTGCCAGGGGGGAAACATTTGAACATTTGCTTTCGGCTGCCCGGCCTTTCCTCAGCCCCAGCAGGACCCTGGGGTGCAGCCCTTGGCTCTGGGACACAGGGCAGCTCCTGGGGCTGGGACATGGGGGATTTGGGGTGCTGTCCTCAGCAGGAGCCCCCACTGTGGGATTGATGGGGTAGCACGGTCAGGAGGGACAGAGAGCAGAGATCTCTGCAGCCAGAGCAGGAACTTGGGGTTTATCGCAAAGTCCCCCCCTGAAGTGCCCCATTCCTCTGTTCTGGGGCTGAGGTAACTCCCTGGAGAGTTTCCCCACTCTGGGATGGCCTGAGAGGATCCTTGGAAAGAGCTCCCGGGAGCTGCATCCCAGCCACACCTGGAGCACAAACATCCATCCCAAACATCCAGAGATCTTTGATCAGAGCAGCCCCCCTGGCACAGCCTTGCCCCAAGGACTGCAAGCAGCCGGGCACACAACTTAAAATCATTTTAAAATCAATTTAAAATCAATTTTTACGCACCAAAAATTCATTTTCCTGAGTACAGCCACAGGATTCCTTTTCCACAAACTTTATTTACAGCAGTCTCCCATCCCTGGGCTTGCAAGCCACAGCTCCCTCCAGCAGGATTTCTTTTGGGGGTGGGAATGGGATGAGTTTTTGGGGTCCCTGTCACGGCAGGGATGGGTTGGGATCACTGGATGAGTTTTTGGGGTCCCTTCCCGAATTCCCGGCCGGTCCCGGCCCCGCTCGCGGCTCACTCGCGCCCTCCAGCGGCCACGCGGGGCAAGCGCAGCTCCGGCCCCGCATCCCGAGCTCGGCCCTCCCCAAACCCTTCCCGAATTCCCGGTCCCATCCCGGGCTCGGCCCTCCCCAAACCCTTCCCGAATTCCCGGTCCCATCCCGAGCTCGGCCCTTCCCAAACCCTTCCCGAATTCCCGGTCCCATCCCGGGCTCGGCCCTCCCCAAACCCTTCCCGAATTCCCGGCCCCATCCCGAGCTCGGCCATTCCCAAACCCTTCCCACCCTGCTGCCCCTCTGGCAGAGCATCCCAGCCCCTCCTGCTCGCTCTGACGGCACAAACACCGAACCTGCTCCCGTTAGAAACCTCTGCTCGCACCCAGGGCTACAGAGACACCTGGAAGTCCTGTTGTTCCTCGGGCTCCGGGGGAGCAGCCCGTTTGTCCCTGCTGTCCCCCCGGCGCTCAGCGAATTGCACGGCATCGTGGATGCTGTGGAAGGCCAGCTGGCCCCCAGCGCCGCCTGCCCGGCCGGCCCAGCCTCCCTCCCGCAGCCGCTGGCGGATGGAGGGGTTGCAGTTGGCCAGGAGCACCTGCACTCCGACCTCCTCGTAGTCGTGGTGCGTCTCCTTGAGCGCGGAGAGACCCACGGTGTCTATGAACTGCATGGCCCCGCAGTCCAGGATCAGGGTGTGCATGTCCGGGGAGGGGGCACAGGCATCTCCTGGAGGGCTCTCAGCCCTGCTCCTGCCCTGTCTCGGGCAGCCACAGCAGCCCCTGGAGCTGCCTGGCTCTGGCCGTGCCCGGTTCCCCAGGCTGGCAGCCAGCAGTTTTCTGGTACAGCACGGCCTTGAAGTAATCCTTGTTGGCATAGTAGAGGGAGCACTCGAAGCGGAAGATTTTGATGTTGGAGATGCTGCTGAGCTGTTTGTAGGCGGCCTGGTCCTCGTAGACCTCCCTGTCCCTGACCCTGCCCAGCAGCGTGGCGCGCGGGCGCTGCGTGCGGAAGATGATGCAGAGCAGCGCGAAGCAAACGCCCACCAGCAGCCCGATCTCCGTGGTGACCAGCGTGGAGCACAGCATGGTGGCCCACCACACCGCCGTGTCCAGCTTGCTGAGCTGCCACATCCTGGGCGTGTCCCGGAACCTCCTGAGGCCGCCGCGCAGGTTGACGATGGTGACCACGCCGAGGATGGAGGTCTGCAGCGAGTAGAAGAGCGGGGAGATCCACAGCAGCACCAGCAGCAGCACCAGCGAGGTGACCAGCCCGGACACCTGGGTCTGGCTCCCCGTGGACTCCTTCAGCAGGGTCTTGGTGAGGGCAGCAGAGCTGGCGAAGCAGTAGAAGAAGGAGGGGATGAGGTTGCACATGCCGATGGCGATCATCTCCTGGTTGGCGCTGACGGCGTAGCCGTGCTTCTTGCCAAAGATCTCTGCCAGGGACACGGTCATGGCAAAGCCAATGACAGCAATGGGCAGAGCATCCAGTGCCAGGCTGGGGAACAGGCTGAAGTCTGGGACAGTGGGCTTCCTGAAGCCCGTGGGGATGTCCCCACACACGGCGGCCTTGTAGCGCCGCTCGAAGTCGAAGTAGTGGGAGATGAGGGTGGCTGCAATGACCACCAGCAGCTCGATGGGGAACGGGGCCTTCAGCCTCTCCTTGTAGCGCTCGTTGAGCTCCTTGACGGGCACGATGATGGCCAAGGCCACCAGGCTGGTCAGCAGGTCGCAGATGTTGGTGCTGCGGATGTGCCTGAAGAGGTCCACCCAGGTGAGGATGAAGGAGCCCACCCCCTCGTGCCGGGGGATCTTCAGGCCCAGCAGGTATTTCATCTGGGAGGTGATGATGGTGAGGCTGGAGCCTGTCACGAAGCCACCCAGCAGAGGCTCTGACAGGTAGACAGCCACGAAGCCCATCTGTAAAACCCCCAGCAGGATCTGGAAAGCAAAGCAGCCACAGCTTCAGCACGGGTGAGAAGGGCTGGAAGGGGTGGCTGGCAATTCATGTCACTTTGCTGCCACTTTAGCAGCTCTGGCTGGGGATATTAATTTGTCTTCAGGAGTTAATTTGGGGTATGGAAAACCAGAGAGACCTACCTTTAACACTTCTCTGTGGCTGGGGATGCCACTCAGAAAATCCTACAAGGTCCCTACTGCTGCCTCCTCACGACCAGCCCCATCAGAGCAGCTCTGGGTAGCACTCACTTGGGATGCCCTGAATTTTAGCTGTCCCATTGGAAAAGCCTGGAATTTCTCAGTGGGGGCACTGCCAGGGAGCATGGCATGGTCCTTCAGGATGGTCCTTGACAGCCCCAAACCTGCTCTGAGCTGTGCAGCTGCAGGACTGAGGTGGTGGGAAGGGGGTTCACAGATCCTTCTCTTCCCTTGCTGAGGATGCTTCAGACACATCCAAGGTTATCCATGGAGGAAAACAAACCCCATTCAGCTGTGTCTGCACTTTTAAAGTCACTGCATTCACAAATATTCAAGTGTCAGGGTCTAGAAACATTTCTCAGAACTCTTAAATCTGACCCAACACTTAGAGATCCCCAAACTCAGAGACATTCCTAGCAGCAAACAGCACCAGGGTGAACACTGGTACCTGGTAGAGGCCCACCAGGAAGCTCAAGGAAAGGGCCACGGTGATGGCGTAGCAGCTGCGGTCACAGGGCTCTGTCCCGTTCCTGGGGGAGCTGGAGTTGTCCCCGAGGGCGGCACTGCTGTCCCCATAGCCTGCCAGCTGCAGGTGGCGCGTCACCGACTGCCCCACCATGAGGCACAGCACCCCGAAGGAGCCCACGCTGGCGTGGCGCGACGTGGCCGTGGCCGCGTAGATGATGTTGCAGAAGAAGTTGGTGTAGATGCCGTAGACGGGGTCCTGGTTGGCCAGCAGGGAGTAGGAGATGGACTGAGGGATGGCCACGACGCCCACCAGCAGCCCCGAGACCACGTCCCCGAGCAGCTGCGAGCGGGGATTGTAGCGGGGCAGCCACTCCAGCACGGGCAGCAGCCGCAGCAGGGCCCGGCCCAGCGCCCCGGGCCTGCACCTGCAGGCGGCTCTGGCCCTCGCCAGGAGCAGCTCCCTGATGCTGCAGCCGGGGGGCTCCTGCTCCTCCAGCACGATGAAGGGGGCAGGAGCCTCGTGTGGCCCCGGGGAGCCTTTGCTGGGCGCTGGCTCCCGGCTGGGAGCGTCCTCCATGGGAGCTGAGGAGGGAGAGCACGCAGGAGTGAGGGGCTGCAGGCACCAGCAAGGGGGCTTTGCGTAGCTCCAGGGCTTGCGGCATGGGCAGATAAGCAAATAAATAAATACATAAATAAAATAGATAATAAAGTATAAATAAATAAACAACCTAATTACCAAAATATAGATAAATAAAATTGACCAATAAATCATAAATAAACAAATAAGCCAATACTAAAATATAAATAAACAAATGAACCAATACTAAAATATAAATTAACAAATAAGCCAATACTAAAATATAAATAAACAAATAAGCCAATACTAAGATATAAAAATATAAATAAATAAAATTGACCAATAAATTATAAATAAACAAATAGACTAACACTAAAATATAAATAAACAAATGAACCAATACTAAGCTATAAAAATATAAATAAATAAAATTGCCCAATAAATTATAAATAAACAAATAAGCCAATACTAAAATATAAATAAACAAATAAGCCAATACTAAGATATAAAAATATAAATAAATAAAATTGACCAATAAATTATAAATAAACAACTAAACTAACACTAAAATATAAATAAACAAATAAACCAATATTAAGATATAAAAATATAAATAAATAAAATTGACCAATAAATGATAAATAAACAAATAAACTACCACTAAAATATAAACGAATAAACCAATACTAAGATATAAATAAACTAAATAATAAATTATAAATAAACAAATAAACCTAATATCAAAATGTAAATAAACAAGTAAACTAATACTAAAAAGATAATTGAGCTAAAATAATAAAATATAAACAACTAAACTAACACTAAAATATAAATAAACAAATGAACCAATACTAAGATATAAAAAATATAAATAAATATAAATAAATAAAATTGACCAATAAATCATAAATAAAAAATAAGCCAATACTAAAATATAAATAAACAAATAAGCCAATACTAAGATGTAAAAATGTAAATAAATAAATTGACCAATAAATTATAAATAAACAACTAAACTACACTAAAATATAAACGAATAAACCAATACTAAGATATAAATAAACTAAATAATAAATTATGAATAAACAACTAAACCTAATATCAAAATGTAAATAAACAAGTAAACTAATACTAAAAATATAATTGAGCTAAAATAATAAAATATAAATAAACAACTAAACTAACACTAAAATATAAATAAACAAATGAACCAATACTAAGATATAAATAAACTAAATAATAAATTATAAATAAACAAATAAACCTAATATCAAAATGTAAATAAACAAGTAAACTAATACTAAAAATATAATTGAGCTAAAATAATAAAATATAAATAAACAAATAAAGTAACACTAAAATATAAACAAATAACGAATACTAAGATATAAATAAACTAAATAATAAATTATGAATAAACAAATAAACCTAATATCAAAATGTAAATAAACAAGCAAACTAATACTAAAAAGATAATTGAGCTAAAATAATAAAATATAAATAAACAAATAAACTAATACTAAAATATAAATAAACAAATGAACCAATACTAAGATATAAAAATATAGATAAATAAAATTGACCAATAAATCATAAATAAACAAATAAGCCAATACTAAAATATAAATAAACAAATAAGCCAATACTAAGATATAAAAATATAAATAAATAAAATTGACCAATAAATTATAAATAAACAAATAGACTAACACTAAAATATAAATAAACAAATGAACCAATACTAAGATATAAAAAAATAAAAAATTGCCCAATAAATTATAAATAAACAAATAAGCCAATACTAAAATATAAATAAACAAATAAGCAATACTAAGATATAAAAATATAAATAAATAAAATTGACCAATAAATTATAAATAAACAAATAAACTACCACTAAAATATAAACAAATAAATGAATACTAAGATATAAATAAACTAAATAATAAATTATGAATAAACAAATAAACCTAATATCAAAATGTAAATAAACAAGTAAACTAATACTAAAAATATAATTGAGCTAAAATAATAAAATATAAATAAACAAATAAACTAATACTAAAATATAAATAACCAAATAAACCAATACTAAGATATAAATAAACTAAATAATAAATTATGAATAAACAAATAAACCTAATATCAAAATGTAAATAAACAAGTAAACTAATACTAAAAATATAATTGAGCTAAAATAATACAATATAAATAAACAAATAAACTAACACTAAAATATAAACGAATAAACCAATACTAAGATATAAATAAACTAAATAATAAATTATGAATAAACAAATAAACCTAATATCAAAATGTAAATAAACAAGTAAACTAATACTAAAAATATAATTGAGCTAAAATAATAAAATATAAATAAACAAATAAAATATAAATAAAATATAAAAATTTAAATATAAAAATTTAAAAATAAAATATAAATAAACAAATAAACTAACACTAAAATATAAATAAACAAATGAACCAATACTAAGATATAAATAAACTAAATAATAAATTATAAATAAACAAATAAACCTAATATCAAAATGTAAATAAACAAGTAAACTAATACTAAAAATATAATTGAGCTAAATTAATAAAAGATAGATAAACAAATACCATAATACTAAAATATAAATAACCAAATAAACCAACACTAATATATAAATAAACTAAAAAATAAATCATAAATAAACAAATAAACCTAATATCAAAATGTAAATAAACAAGTAAACTAATAGTAAAAATATAATTGAGCTAAAATAATAAAATATAAATAAATAAATAAACAAATAATAAAATATAAATAAACAAATAAACTAATACTAAAATATAAATAAACAAATGAACCAATACTAATATATAAATAAATTAAATAATAAAATATGAATAAACAAACCTAATATCAAAATGTAAATAAACAAGTAAACTAATACTAAAAATATAATTGAGCTAAAATAATAAAATATAAATAAACAAATAAACTAACACTAAAATATAAATAACCAAATAAACCAATACTAATATATAAATAAACTAAATAATAAATTATGAATAAACAAATAAACCTAATATCAAAATGTAAATAAACAAGTAAACTAATACTAAAAATATAATTGAGCTAAAATAATAAAATATAAATAAACAAATAAACACTAAAATATAAATAAACAAATAAACCAATACTAAGATATAAATAAACTAAATAATAAATTATAAATAAACAAATAAACCTAATATCAAAATGTAAATAAACAAGTAAACTAATACTAAAAATATAATTGAGCTAAAATAATACAATATAAATAAACAAATAAACTAATACTACAAATATAATTGAGCTAAATTAATAAAATATAGATAAATAAATACCATAATACTAAAATATAATAAACAATTAAATACCATAAATAAGTAATACAAATAAATAAATAAATAAATGGAAATTATCTCAGACAAATAAAAGCGTTTTCCCAAGCTTGATTCATTTGTTCTCACTTCTGGAGCTGATTAACCACAACCCCCAAATCAGGGGCACAGCTACAAAGCTCCCCATAGTCCTTTCCCATCCCTCTTGTTTTGAAATGGGAACTTCACTCAATTTCAGTGAAATTTCCCTGAATTTCACTCAAACTAAAACTCCTTCTGCCGTCAAGACACTGCTACTTTAGGCAAAACCTTCTTTTTGGAAATTTTAAGACATTCCAAAGATACTTTAGGAATCAAGGTGTGGGTAAGGGAGATAATTTGCCAATTATTTTTTCCTTCAACATTACATAATTTTAAATTGTGTTAGTGCCTTCCACCAAACAGGGGCTCCCACCTGCAGGATGAAACCCCCTGCTTTTTCAGGCTGGTTTAGTTACAGAGACACCATCCAGAGCCACTCCAGGTTTTTTCAGACAAAATGCAGCTGCACCAAAACGCCTTTTTGTGACAGCTGAACCACAGACAGAGAGAGAAAAACACTCCAGAGGGGAGCCCCAGAGTGGCTGTGGTTTGGAACCGAGCTGGGATGAGGAGAAATCCCATTCCTGCCCTGCACACATCACCAAATCTCACCTGTGGCTGCAAACTGGGGGTTTCCTCAGCACCTGCAGCTTCTCCCCTGGGCTCAGAGCTGTCTCCAGCTGGCAGCACCCCTGGGCAGAGGAAACCTGGCCCGGGTGGTTCCTCCCTTGGGATCTGAGCTCCTGGGCCAAGCCATGTCTCTTTTATCTCAGTGCAGGCGCTGGAAACGCCGCAGCCGCCAAGCAGGAGCTGTGTTTGGGAAACAAACACCATTCTCAGCGAGTATTTGGGCTGACAACTTGTTCTGGACACCAGGAATGATTGAGGGGGCTTAGAGAAGTGCTCCTGCCAGATAAGAGGATTGCTTGGATCTGGAGAAGTGTTTGCTAAACAAGGGCAGCGCTGGAAAGAAACCTCTCTGCTCTGCCCCTCTCTGAACCCAGCGAGCTCAGGTCCACTGGGCTCCTCTGCTCAGGTTCTCAGCTATTCTAGACAAGATTTTGTGCCAAAAACCAAGAAGCAAAGCTGTTCCAGAATGACTTTCCTTTCCTGGTAGTTTTCCCTGCACAGAGGCTCTGCAAAGCAGAGAGCAAAGCTGTGGTGACACACAGGTTATTTCAGGGAGACAGCAAAATTGTGGATGTGTCCAATCTGCACAATTCACATTTTGCAGAGCCTTTTGGCACACATACCAAGGGGCTTTGCTGTGCAGAAAGACAACAGGGAAAAGAGCAGGGTTGTATTATTTGGTAGGTAAAGGTGAGCAATTGCAGCAGCAGCCAGCAAAAGAGGATTGTTCATCACCCTGAATGGAAAGAGCAGCCTCATAAATACCAGCTGGAACTGCTCTGCCCTTGTCAGCTGTGCCAACAACCTCCAGCAGCCCTCTGAGCACACACTGCCCCTGTCCTGCCCCCTTCTTTTCCATCTTTCCCACTCACCCAGGCCAGATTTTGCTGGATGTGCCTTGCCCTGTGCAGCTGGAGCAATTCCTGCCAGGCAGGCACCTTGGAGAGGGGCAGGGGATGGAGGGGTGGAATTCCACAGGGTTGGGATGCATTGCAGATGCTGGGGAGACACCCTGAGGGAAGAGAAGGGGAAAAACCAGCATCCTGAGCTGCATTTATCTCATCAGGGGAAGTCTGGATCTCAGTAATTAGGAGTAAATAAATAAGGAACATCCGTGTTCTCTGGCAGCAGGGGAAAATGAGAGCACATGGTAGGGAGGCAGCTGCTCAATCTTTTTATCTATTTATATCAATTCTTTTTTTTCTTTGCCATTCCTCCACAGCTCATGTATTTTCAGGTGCAACATTGAGAGTTCCCCTTTCCCTTCCCCTGCTCTCAGTAACAGACTCTATCTTTCCTTTTGTAATTGTCCCTACTCACAGCTCATTTTGTGCCTTGGCCTGGATGATGTGGTCTCTACTCCTCATTTTCTTTTTCCATCTCCTTCCCCAGCAAATGACCCAAATTTCTATTTTCTCCATGAATCCTTCATCTTGAAATCCACTGAAGAAGTGATGAGTCAGCCACTGAAGAGCTGGCCAGGCTGGACTTTTAAGTCTGATTGTTCCCTGGGATGAAACAGTGCTGAGCACAATCCATCTTTGGGTTTGATCTTATTTAGGAAGATCCAGCTCTGGATCTCTGCTCTGAGCACCACAAAAATGGGGTGAAGCACTTTTTCAATGTGTGGCAGGATTTAGGTTACCTCCAGCCTGCTGCTGCTTTTCCCTCCCAATTCCATCTTCATTTCTATACTCTGGAGCTCTTTTATCTGTTCAGATTTCCTTTATGCCCTGATCAATCCTGGGAAGCCCTGACAGAGCCCTGCTCTTCCCCCTCTCCAAGATTTTTGCCTCCAAGCCTTCCCTGCCATCTTCCCCTAGAACTTTTTTCCTCCCCTTTCTTGTGTTCAAATTCCCAGTTGCTTTTGTATACTCCAATAATAAATATCTATTTCAATACATTCCATACTTTACTTTAAAATAAGTAATAATAAGTAATAAGTTCCCCTAGAACTTTTTTCTCCCCTTTCTTGTATTCAAATTCCCAGCTGCTTTAGTATACTCCAATAATAAATATCTATTTCAATACATTCCATACTTTAAGATATTCCATACTTTTTGCAGTTCTCAAGCTCCTTGTCCCAGCTGGGTCTCTGTGCTGGAAATTCCAGCTGTGGGCACTGAGGAGGGGCTGTGAGGACACCCTTGGTGGCACTGTGCACATCTCTGCAATTCCTTTTCCTGCATGAGGTGAGGAAAGGGCAGAAAATACAAAAGTCTCACGTTTGCTATGGGGAAAACATCACAAAAAAAAAAAAAAGAAAGAAACCCACCAGGGAACTCCAGGTGACCTTGAGGCACCCAACTGCACTGCCCTCCCCGTGCAAGGTCAGCACAGCTGAAACAGTTTTGTTTCCAAAAGCATCTTCAGGGCTCGCTCTTTATTGCCACTATAAACTCAGCTCCATCCTGGGCTGCACAGATGGTTTTGGACAACGCAGGTGGGGACAGGAGCCTGCCTGCACTGACACAGCCCCCTCTGCTTCCCCGAGCATGAAATCCAAAGGTTTTATTCCTGGCGTGGAGTGTGAGCAATATAACATCCATCTATGCCACGCTGCAGCCAGGTGAGAAACAGAGCAGTGCCAACAAGGCACAGGAAATGCAGGAGGGGGATTTGCTGTTCTCTAGCCTAAAGCCAGCAAAAACCATGGAATTTCCTGTATTTGGGATTGTTATCCAGGCATTTTCAACAGGGAAATGCAGCAAATTGAAGTTTGTGCTGCTGTGTCAATGCATCCCTTCTGTTTTGCAGGACAGGTTGGCACCTCCAGTTTTAAGGGGCTTGGTTTGCTTCAAGGTTTGTAAATATATTTGTGATTATTTGGCTTCTGGAAGCCTCTGAGGTCATGGGCCAGGGCTGGCTTGGCCTGGCTGCACCCACTGCTCCCCATTACTTAAATCACTATTTTTATTTTTAAAAAAAAAAAGGAAGTGAGGCAGGTAAAGGTGCCAGGTTAAGAGAGATGCCTTTCCTTACCTTCACATGGGAGGTCTGACAGCATTTTTGGATGCCTGCTGGTTCAGCTTCACTTGAAATGTATTTACTACAAAACACCATCTTTTTTAAGAGGAAAACAAGACAAGCCCAGAAGCGGTGCCACTGCTGAGATGGCAAAACACAACAGAAGCACCCCAGGACACAAAAACTGAACAGAACCTCTGCAGTTGTTTCTTGGAAAGGGATTATTTACATTTCTGCAGGAGATAACACATCCCAGGAAACATCCCCCGTTCCCTGGCAGGGCAGTTTAATATTCAGGGGCCCCAGCAGGGCCAAGATAACACAAATACTGAGAGGCCAAAAGTGTTCCTGCCCCTGGGGGGCTGAGGGACCAGGAGAAATATAAATAAACAACAATAAAGAGCATTTTCACTCCTGCAAGATGGGGAAAAGAGCCAAGCACATCAGCTATAGAGGTTGTAGGGAGCACTCTATACAACAAGAAGAAAAAAATTCATGTCCTATTGCAACACAACACCTCATCTAATCTCCTGCCACGTGACAGGATTGGATCTTCCACCAGATTTCAAACAGGAGAAGTTTTTTTCACTCAAACACTGGGATGCTGTCACAGGGTGTGGTGGCAGCTCTGGCACAAGGGGTGATGGAGCTTCTCCGTGAGGAGGTGCTGCAGAAGCTGCACCAAAGGTCTCAGAGGTTTGTGTGGGAGGTTCTGGAGCCCTGGGACACCTTTACCCCAAAGGTCTCACAGGTTTGTGTGGGAAGTTCTGGAGCCCTGGGACACCTTTACCCCAAAGGTCTCACAGGTTTGGGTGGGAGGTTCTGGAGCCCTGGGACACCTTTACCCCAAAGGTCTCAGAGGTTTGGGTGGGAGGTTCTGGAGCCCTGGGACACCTTTACCCCAAAGGTCTCAGAGGTTTGTGTGGGAGGTTCTGGAGGGGCTGGAGCCCTGGGACACCTTTACCCCAAAGGTCTCACAGGTTTGTGTGGGAGGTTCTGGAGCCCTGGGACACCTTTACCCCAAAGGTCTCACAGGTTTGTGTGGGAAGTTCTGGAGCCCTGGGACACCTTTACCCCAAAGGTCTCAGAGGTTTCTGTGGGAGGTTCTGGAGGGGCTGGAGCCCTGGGACACCTTTCCCCCAAAGGTCTCACAGGTTTGGGTGGGAAGTTCTGGAGCCTTGGGACACCTTTCCCCCAAAGGTCTCACAGGTTTGGGTGGGAAGTTCTGGAGCCTTGGGACACCTTTCCACCAAAGGTCTCACAGGTTTGGGTGGGAGGTTCTGGAGCCCTGGGACACCATTCCCAAACAGCCCCCAGAGGCAGGAGATGGGGCTGGGGGTCCCACAGGAGCGTGGATGGCAAGGATGAGTTAAACCCAGGTAAGGCAGAGCCTAAAGCTGCCCAGGTAAATAAATAAATAAATAAATTAATTAAACGTGCTGCTGGCTGAGCCTGGTTCCCTCAGCTGGGAACCAGACTGGTTTGGCTGGAGGCAAGGGCTGTTCTCTGCTTTCCAGGAAGGAGCCCCTGCAGGCATTGCCATAGCCCAGTGCTCCTTCTCCTCTGCTGGCACCAGCACAGGAGCTGCAGCCTGTGCACAGAGGTCCCCTGAGGTAAAAGGCATCCTCAGGTAAAAGCTGAGCCATGCTGGGCCAGGAAAGCCTTTTCCATAACTCAAGGACACTCTGCAGACACAAAGTCACAGAACTGCCCAGAACTGCCCTCACAGCTGCTCACGGGTTTTTCTGGCTTGTCCTGACCATGACCTGAGCACGCCACAGAACCTGGGACAGGGTCACAGAATCAAAGGGGAGGGACCCACAAGGACCATCAAACCCAACCCCTGGCCCTGCACAGCCCCCAAATCCCACCCTGGGCATCCCTGGGAGGGTTTTCCAAATTCTCCTGCAGCTCTGGCAGCCTCAGGCTGTGCCAATTCCCTGGGGAGCCTGGGCAGTGCCAGCACCCTCTGGGGGAAGAACCTTTCCCAAAATCCACCGTCAACCTCCCTGGCACAGCTTGATTTATCTCAAAGACACCGAAATTCATCTCAAGGAACACTGAAATTCATCTCAAGGAACACTGAAATTCATCCCAAGGAACACTGAAATCCACAGCAGCAGTTTTACAAGGCTCAGTGTGCAATAGCAGGTGCTGTAACTGCACCTGTTGTAAAGAACAAGCAGCACCAAATACCAAACAAAATGTGGCCATTTCCACACGTGAGGAACTCAGCCCTGGCACAGGATGGTGCTGATTCCCTGGCACAGAGCACATCACTGTCCCCACATGCTGATTTTGGTTATTAATGCCACCACAAACCCATCCTGGTAGAGCAAGGTGAAGGTGCCATCAGTCAGTGACAACAAAAAACCCCATAAATGCAATCTTTTAATTGTGCTGAAGAAATCCCAGTGATTTTACCAGATTTGACAGAAAATTCTCATGCTAACAAATTAACAATTAACAATAACAATGGGTACAGCTCAGACAGGGCAAGGAGAGCGAGCCAGCACCAGGCAGGGGATGGGCACAGAACTGATGGCAGGACATGGGACAAAATCCAATTTTCCCCACAACCCTGTGGTTGGTGAGCCCAGCAGTGAGGCAGGGGCTGGTGGCAGCAGCGCTGTCCCCACCTGGGTGACACAGCTCCACCACCCACCTGGGGGCTTCACACCTTCTTTTTACTGCACACACAAATCACAGCAAAAAACCAAAGTGATGTTTTCCACACACTCCATAATTTCCCCACATTTTACTCCAGTAACACACAAATTATTTTGTAAACAGATCAGATCTGCTGACCAGTGGGATCTAGGCCAGGCCTGAGGTCCTGGTTGGTTTAACTGGTTCTCCAACCAGCTCCAGGCACAGTTTGCCACTTTGTGTGTTCTGCAGATTATTTACACTTAAAATTATTCTGAATTTTCAATTATTAAAAAAATCACCAGAATGTCAATTATTAAATCACCAAATTTCATTTTTTTAAAATTTCAATTATTTATCACCAAATTTCAATTATTAAAAAACCCCAGAACACACCAAGAACATATTAGAGATACTCAGGAACACAAAACTAAAGACTCAAATAATCATGTGCTTGTCATAAAAAATGAAATTTTACCTCTCCTTAACCATGTTTCGACTGCATTTCAAATAAACCTAAAATTTACTTCTTTAAGTTAGAAAATCAGATATAAAAACCTGGACCCAAATTCAACAAAATGTTTCCCACCTATGTGTGGAGTCTTTAGATCATTTGAGTGATGGACTAAGTGCTGTCAGAGCTGGGATTCAAATATTGAAGCAGTAATTTCACCTCAATGGAAATTTGGTTCTCCATCCAGTGCTGAAAGATTTGGTGAATTTGCACATCCAATACCATTATGCCTTAACTTATAGAATCTCCAGGAAATAAAATAGACAGGTACTAATTATGCTATGAACTAAATCTAAATATTAAATATTTGCCATTTTACCTAACCAGAGGCCTTGCTTTTAGCACTGCAATGATCTCCAAGGAAAAAGCAAGGCTCAGAATGATTTCCACTTCAGAGACAATCTGACTGAAATGACAAAAATCAGCTTGATTTTCACACGAGCAGCTGACCCTCCAAAGGCTCATTAGGATGATGACCCAGTGTAATTAATTCTTGGGATTTAACGAGGTCATTCCCAGTGCCAAGGCTGCACTAAGGCCAGGATTGCTCTTGTCTGTGCCAGGAGAAAGGGCAAACCCTTCTGGTGTGGAGAAATCCACCAAAATCCACCAAGGCAGTGGCACAAACACAGAGCCCAGCATGGCAAGAGCAGTACAGGAATATTTGCATCTCAGCTTCACCAGCTTAGCCATGTCCATTAAAAATGTCAATTAACTGAAGTGTTTAATCCCTTTTCCAAAGCAGGTGGAAGAAACGCAAGCCACAGGAGAAGATAATGCCCTGAAGCAGGTTTTGGCCTGAAGAGTTTCACCCTCAGCTGGATCTGGGCCAGCCCAGGCAGAGCTCACCAACCTCAGCCCAAGGCTCTGGGCATGGCTCAAAGCCAGGGTTTAGCTGCTTTTCCTGCAGTTCTCACCTCTGTTCTTCAGCCCCACCAGCAGTGGATTCCAACCCCTTGGCAAAAGGCAGCAGAGACAAAAGGGTGGCTGAGATTCCTCCCAGGAGGGAGCAGCTTCCATGGCTGCAGCTCTGCTGGCCTGGTGGGACAGCCAGGAGTGGCTGAGATTACAGTGGCACAAAAATAAATAACCACAAACCCAGAAATCCCTCATTTCTGCTTGTGTCACACTATGGACAAAGGCATCACAGCCAGGTGTGGACTGAGATTACAATGAGACAGAAATAAAAACCAACAAACCCAGAAACATCTGATTTCTGCTTGTGTCACACTGTGGACAAAGGCATGACACCAAATCACAGCCAGGAGTGGACTGAGATTACAGTGAGACAAAAATAAATAACCACAAACCCAGAAATCCATCATTTCTGCTTGTGTCACACTGTGGACAAAGGCATGACACCAAATCACAGCCAGGTGTGGACTGAGATTACAATGAGACAGAAATAAAAACCCACAAACCTCTAATTTCTGCTTGTGTCACACTGTGGACAAAGGCATCACAGCCAGGTGTGGACTGAGATTACAATGACACAAAAATAAAAACCAACAAACCCAGAGATCCCTGATTTCTACAGGTGTCACACTGTGGACAAAGACACAACAAATCACATAAATGCCAAAATAAAGACACCTCCAGGTTCAGCTGGGCAGCACAAAGAGCCCCACAAACCCCCTGCCAGCCCCAAAGCAGGCTGAGGTTCTGGTTCTCCCAGAGGACTGGGGTGGTTTTGGGGTTGTTTTACACTCACTTTACTGCTCAGGAGCTTTGGCTTTATCAAAAGATCACGCAAAGGGAGCAGCAGGTCACATGGAATTCATCACACACAGCTTCTTGTGTTTACAGTCAATATTGAGAGTCTGGCAGCACAAGCCAGGAGGAAGCAGCAGGAGGAGGAGCTCATCAGCATCACTCAGTCCCAGCTTGGAAATGTCAGCATGAAACCCAAAAGAGCTCCCCGTGCCCACTGCAGTGCCTGTCCCGGTTTTCTGAAGTGGACTGAAAATGGTTTTTGTGTCAGAACGCTCAGACAAGTGAAACATTTTCGAGGAAAAAACAGAGCCTGGCATTCAGCAGGAGAGTGCTAAAGAGATTTCCAGTACAGCTGAGACAGAGTTCATTTACATAATGCTCTGTTGTGTCATTAATGAACGTGCTAATGATCTCTTAATTCTTCATTTAGACTGGTAATTGTTGATTGGGACATTGGGGAATAGAGCTGAGCTGATTTACACCAGCTTCCAGCCTGGCCTGGGGCTCTGCAGGTTGCACTGGGAGGAAGATCCCTGCTCCAGGCCGATGGATAACCCAAACCCAAACGTTCTGAGGCGCCAAATTCACAAATTCACAAATTCAGGGGATGGGGGAAGGCACAGGAAGCAGTGAGTGCGGCAGATTTCCCCTTAAAAAAACATGTCACATGCCCAGCACTGTTCATTTCAAACAGCAGAAGGCAGGAGAGCCCTTCCAGGACAGGACAGGAATATCACAAAAGCATAAATGGAGATATCCAGCTGCTGCATCCATCACACAGCAGCAAAACACAAACATATAAATATATGGATTCCTTTATAAAACAAATGCTTTGGAGGAAAAGTTTCCAATCAGTGATCCCCAATTCCTAAAGATAAACTGGATTGCTTTAAAAGGTCCATAAACAAAAAATGTGCTGCTTGCCAGTAGGATCAAATCAGATCCATGCCACTGCTAAAAAACAATTCCAGGCCCAAGAGGAACAGGGCTGAAACCCACTGTTGTAAGAAATTCCAGCCATAATCAGCTTTAATCTCCAGTTAATTCCCAAGACCTCCCTACTGCACTGAACTCTGGCAAATGGCATTTATTTCAGTTCCAATTTAGCCAGGGCAGCGTGCATTAACGGATATTATTAATTTTAAATAAGAACATTAAAAGTATTTATTTTGACTGCTTTTGCTGTTGCATTTTAATAGTTTCTTGTGTTTTGCTGGAAATGAAATTTGGAGGCTGCACAAACAGCACTGAGGCCAAATGCAACGTGCTCCAGGTAACGTTCAGCACATCTTTTAGATATAATCTAATTTAATTACCTGAAAAATGATTTTATGGCTGTTTTATTGTGCTTTTATGTAAATACATACCCAGGAGCCACAAATACATATCCCACTAGTTGCAGGAAGCGGGTCCTTTTTGGAGTTAACACTGCTATTCCTCCCTTCCTGGCACAGGTAGGAAAGGATTTACAAAACCATCTTTTAATAAATAAAGGTTTGGAATTCGGTTACACAAACCTCTGAAGGGTCACAGGTGAAAAAATCTCCACCTGGGCAGCACGGAAAGAACAAGGGAGAGAGGGGAAGAGGGAAGAATCACCCGGAGCAGTTGTTATTTGGCTTTTGTCCCACTCCTGGCTTTTCCCAGGGACACACAGAGGCTTTTTCCTCACAGGTGCCAGTTCTGTGAGGTGCCATGGGTGGGGATCAATGAGGTTCTCATTTCCCAAGCTGTGCTGCAGCCACCCCTCACCTCCCCAGCACTTCTGTGCTGCTCTGTGCCCTCCAAAACGCAGTAAATTCAGTTAACAAGAAAAGGACTCATCTTCCTGCTGCCTCATCCTTCTCTGAGGCTCCCAGAGTGAAGTGATCCAGGACACTCAGCTTTCACAGAAAGAATAGTGTTACTGGTGCTTGCTCAAAAAAAAACCCAAAAAAACAACAACAAAACAGTTTAAACTCAAAATCTCTACTTAGTAAACATTTCACAATTCATATTGGATTTTACACCTTTTTTGACTTCTGATTCATTATTTTTTAATTATTAAGGATGAGAATATTGCCTGTTCACAGCACCTTTCCCTTTTAAAAGCTGTGAAGCATCTGAAATTCAGATTGTAAACTCCTCTGGCAGGAAAGCACCCTCTTGCAGGGATGTGTGCTGTGTAGAGCTGCTATTCAGGAAAAACTGTTAATCTCTCAATTCTGCCTTCACAATTGCATTCTACTGCTGGGAGGAAAGCAGTAAAAAATCCTATCCTTGTATTTTAGCATGAAGAACAGGCACTCTCCACTTCCACAGAATTTAAAATCAAAGGAAAAAGCTCTATTTATACTGACCTGGTAAAAAAAAGGTCCAGGAAAGAATTTTCCTGGCTCCTTTTCCAATGGTGTGTGCACTCCCATTGCATAAAGTCCAGGACAGAGCAAAGGGTTTATAGCCAATAAATCCTGCATTCATGCACAGTCTGTGTGACATGGACACATCTGGGCACGTGCTGGATAATTTATTTGTCCCTTTTCACTTTGGTGCCTGTGATTCCCTCTACCTGGCATAAAAAACTGCCTAGATGGGACTTTTTTGGTCAAAATTAAAGAGCTAGATATTTTCTATATCTAATGTTCATAATTCTAAAGAGCTCCTAAATATTAGGAAAACAACTGACTGACCATAAGAATGAATCAGACTTCTAGAGAGTCATCTGTGGAAAAGAAATCATTAAAATCAAGCTGGAGAGGCAGCATTTCCATGGGCACAGGCAGGTAAAGGCCTGTGCAGAAATGAGATAACCATGTCCTTGTGGCCTGGCTGAATTTAGGAGGCAGTGCCAAAACCTCTGCAGGTGAGAGGTGCTTGCTTAGAAGATATTCATTGAGATATTTTCCTGCATGTTTAGATTTGATTTCTCTATCTGAAACTCAGGGAGATTGCAAATTGAAGCACTGCCCAGTAAAGACCAGAGCAAACAGTCCCTGGCAGCCTTTCCTTGGCAAACACAAGGGCGTGGTGATGGAAAGCAACGCCAGAATGAGGGATGAGAAATGAGTTGCCTCATTCTTCAGCTGCACAGGATGTCCAGGCTACTCCAAAATCCCACCCCATCCACAAGGACAGAGTGGCAAAAAAGACTTGATCACTTTTCAGAGTGGAACTGAGACACAGAAAGCTCTAGAGAGGACATGAGCTGAACAACCCCATGGAAACTTAAGATCTGCAGATTGGCCGCAATCAGGTTAAGAACTGCCTTCATTCAGCACCTGCCATGGAATCACTACCCCAGGCAGGTAAATCCAGAGAGATTGCAGGGCACCAGAGTGCTGGCACCACCCTGCCCTGCTCCCTGAGCACAAACACATTGATTTCACACATGTACAGACACGTTTGCCCAGCCATTGCTCCAATCCCTCTCTTTCCAATCTATTTCTTCGGAGCGCCGTGCCCCTGCGTGCCCAGGGCAAAGTCCACGGCCTGGTGCACGCTGTGGAAGAGCAGCTGGTCCTCCCCCTGCTGGAAGAACTCCCCTCGGAGCAGGGAGCTCCTGACAGAAGGGCTGCACTGCGCCAGCAGCACGTGGACGTCGATGTCCCTGTAGTCCTTGCAGACCTCCTTGAGCGTGCGGATGCCGGCCGTGTCCAGGAACTGCACGGCACAGCAGTCGATCACGATGGTGTGAAACCCCACCGGCTCCGACCCCAAATCCACGGGGAGGCTGCTCTGCTTGTCCCCAGACCCCTCCTCCTTCTGCTTGAGCTTTCTTTTCTCTGCTTTCTTCCTGGCTGCCTTCACCCAGGCGGGGTTGACCCCGGTTTGCTTGTAGAGGGTGGATTTGAAGCACTCCTTGTTGATGTAGTAGATGGGGGCCTCGAAGCGGAACACCACCACGCCAGGCTTGGTCTGCAGGTTCTTGTAGGCAGACAGGGACTCGTAGGTCTCCGACTCGGCCACCCAGCCCAGCAGCGGCGCCTCGGGGCGCTGGGTGCGGAAGATGACGCAGAGCATGGAGAAGCAAACCCCCACCAGGAGCCCGATCTCGGTGCTGACCAGCGCCGTGGCCGCCATGGTGACCGCCCAGATCACCGTGTCCACCCTGCTCAGGCGCCACATCTTGGGCAGGTCCCTGAACTTGCGCAGGGCTCCGCGGAGGTTGACGATGGTGATGACGGCGAGGACGCATTTCTGCAGGGAGTAGAACAAAGGGGCGATGACGAGGAGGACCAGGAGGATCACCAGGCTGGTCACCATGCCGGACACCTGCGTCCTGCAGCCCGTGGACTCCTTGACCAGGGTCTTGGCGAGAGCCGCGCTGGTTGTGAAGCAGTGGAAGAAGGAGGGGATGATGTTGCAGAAGCCAATGGCGTACATCTCCTGGTTGGCCCTCACGGAGTAGCCGTGCTTCTTGGCAAACATCTCCGACAGGGACACGGTGATGGCAAAGCCAATGATGGCAATGGGGATGGCATCCAGCGCCACGCTGGGAATCAGGGTCCACACTGGAGGGCGAGGGGGCAGAAACCCTGTGGGGATGTGCCCTGAAATGCTGGAGCCATAATTCTCCTTCAGCTTCCCAAAGTGAGAGGCCAGAGTGGCAGCCACGACCACAAAGAGCTCCACCGGAACCGGAGCCTTGAGCTTGGATTTGAAGCGCTCGTTCAGCTCCTTGGCTGGGACGAGCACCAGGAAGCACAAGAAGCTGGTGATGAGGTCGCAGATGTTGGTGGCGTGGATGTTCCTGAAGATGTTTATCCAGGTGGTGATGAGGGAGCCCACGCCCCCGCTGCGAGGGATGTCCAGGCCCAGCAGGTACTTGACTTGTGAGGTCAGGACGGTGATGGAGGCCCCTGTGACAAACCCACTGAGCAGAGAATCCGAGAGGTACACGGAGACAAAGCCCACCTGGAAGAAGCCCATGGCCACCTGGAAGGAACCAACCACACACAACATGTCAGGACACAAATCCCACAGATTTTGTCAGCTGGGATAAAAAAACCCAACATTGTGCACGGCCCTGGAGGACCAGGCATGGTCCGAGCAGGGAGAAAATTCTCCCTGTATTCAAAGTATTTTAAAAATATATTATAATATATATTATATAAAATAAAATATTATTAAAATACTAAATAGTATATTATAAATATAATTATATTAAAATTATATAAAATATAATATTTATATTTATAAAAATATAAATATAATTATATATAATATATATTATATATAAGATATATAATATACGATATATGATATATAATATATTATATTTAACATATATAATATATTACATATATATTTTATACCAATATAATATATATACATACATATATATATACATATATACATATATACATATATACATATATATATATAATTATTATATACTCCCTGTATATAAAAGTATTCCAACCAAACTTTTTGGGAGATCTTCATTCCCTGAACAAATGTTTATTATCTGCTCTGCTAATTACCCTGGTGGGGAAAAAATGAAGAAAAATCCAAACCCCACATTTGAAATACTGCCTGCTTTTTGCCATTTCTCTTTCAGTTCCTATAAACTCTGTGAACTTTGCAAGGATCTAAACCTTCCCTGCTGGCCTTTGTCTGCCTTGCACTGGAGTTCAGAGCCTGCAATAAAACCACAGCTTGTGGGGTGACAACTGTCCTTTGCACTGCAGAAAGTTTGGTGCCTCTGACTCAGAAAGTCTGTGAGCTGCAAACTCCTCTGCTGCAGATCATAAAAACAGAGATAACTGGGAACTCCATAAGAATCTCACAGAATTACTGAAGATAAGGCAGGTCTGGAACTGCACTGGCTGAAATCAGCTCACAGCTCTCAAAGGCTCCCTTATAGCCTTGATAATTAATTCAAGGTTGTTCTAAGCTTATCTAGTTAGTATTAACTGGTGTGAGAAGATTTTCTTTTTATTATTTGATTGCAAAGTTTCTGATATAAAGAATATGTAATTTTGGTTGAAAAAAATAAATTTGAGGGTGTTGGCCTGTAGAGAATATGCATAATATTCAGAGGGACTGAAGATAAAGTGATCTGATTTCTTCAGATAAAGAAACTTAACTGTATTTTCACTTGCAAAGACTATTAAGTGCAATTCACAAACTGCACCCATCCCACAGGGATGAAAGATGAAACCCAAAAATCCAGTGTAGCCTGGGAGGCCCAGGATATTTCTGAAATAACTCAACAGGAACTTGCAGTACAAAAAGTTCCAGTTTGTGTCTAAAACCTGTGTTTTAAAGTGTCACAAACATGTTTTGCTCCTCTCCTATATATTTTGATTGGCTGTCACCCTGGACAGATGAGAACAAATGAATGTGAACTCACAAACTCAAATACCACAGCTCTGCAGTACTGCTAAAATTAATCCCATTCTGGTTAATGTATAAGACTCTAAAAACAAGGATACCTGCTTTAATTTAGGCAAGCAGTGAATTCTAGAAAATAAAAAGAGATATGTAAATATAAAATATTTGTATCCTCTCAGTAGAATCCTTCCCATGCAATAGCATTGTTTTGGCTTCAAATGGGCAAACAGCAAATTTTTAAAAGCACATTTACAAATAAAAGGAAACTGGAGATACTTTTACTGTCCAAATTTTTCTTCGTTAAAGGCAAACGATTAAAGACTGGAATTAGGAGATGATACACACATTTTGGCCTGATGAAATGGGGTCTAATGCCAAAAACATAAACAGAGCTTCAGGCCACAGCAAGGAAGGTGGTGAGCAGAGGTGGGACCAAGAGCTGGAAGTGCAGGTAAAACTTTACAAAAGAAAGGCCTTATAAAATCAAGCCTTATTACTATTTGAACTCAATTAAGTTCGTCTGTTGAGTTTCAATGAGAAACAAATTCTAAGAATGAAAATCAATGCACATGACAATCTATTCTTGTGAAAAAAATAAGATGCGCTTACAAAAACAAGAATTCTATCTCATTAGAATATTAATACAGAAGAATATTAGAATACTAGAAGAAAATATGTAAGCTATCTAAAACTTGAAAAGTTTGATAGAGACGTACAATAACCCGTAGCAACCAATGAACTGAGTTTCACTAGACTACTAACCAATTACATTCAAACACAGTACCTTCTAATATCATATAAAAATGAACTCTCCATAATAAAAAATGTAATATTCTGCCAAAAAAAGCGCAAATGTCTAGTCTCATATCTATGTCTAACACAAGGCCAACAGCAACTCCAGCAGAAGTGTCCTACCTACTTATTATTAATATGTTTTCCACTTCTGTGCATTATTTTGATCAGGTGCAGTTTCCTTGTAAAACCAGTTTTGCAAAAGTGTGAAGTGCTTTTTTTTTGCAGCGTGTCACCGGCTGTAAAAGAGCCGCTTCTTAGGTAACAAACCTTTACAGTACTTGGCAGGTGAAATCACTGCATTAATAAAATAAAAGCAAGAAGAAGAAGCCACAGGAGGTGCGGGCCAGCTCCACGTGCCCTTACCTGGTACACCCCCGAGATGAAGGTGACGGTGGCAGCCACGGCCATGGCGTAGCAGCCGCTGTCACAGAGCGGCTCTGTCCCGTTCCCAGTGCCGTTCCCGTGCCCCCCCGGGCCTGGCAGGGCACTGGGCACGGCTGCCTCCAGCTGGTAGCCAGCCCTCTCCACCTCCCTGTCCACCACCTGGCCCAGCATCAGGCACACCACGCCGAAGATGCTGACGGAGATGTGGCGCGAGGTGCCGAAGATGCAGTAAATGATGCAGGAGAAAAAGGAGGTGTAAAGGCCGTAAATGGGCTCCAGCCCGGCCAAGAGGGAGTAGGCAATGGACTGTGGGACCAGCAGGACCCCCACGATGACACCAGACATTACATCCCCCAGGAGGTACTCCCTGAAGTTGTATTTAGGGAGCCACTGTAAGATGGGGAAAAACCCCAAAACACAATCTTTAATTTTGGCTGGGGTGCAGCTGCAAGTTTCTTTTGCTCGCTTAACCAGCAGAGCCTTCATGTTCCTCTTCTTCTCTTGGGGTTCCAGGAACATGGTGTGATGGAAACTGCACTTGGCATCATCTCCTTCTGGCCCTTCCATCAATTCATGGATATGGTTGGTCTCCGTCATCGCTGTCATCACCAGGACTCACTGAAAACACAAAGAAGGATCATTAAACCAAAAATGAATGTACAATGTGAGACTGAACACAGCATTTATGAAAAGCAAGGGATGCAACTCTCAGTTTAGCAGAGAGAAAGCAACTTCCAAGCAAACTGGGAACCTCTCAGCTTGCCTGGGAATTGAGAAAATGAGATTTTCTCAAGGAAGCCTCCACACTGCATCCCTGTGAAGCAAGGAATGACCTTTCCCAGGAGGGAAGCTGATATCCTGTGGAATACACCTGCTGCTGGCAGGGTTGGGAAATGGACAGGAATGCAGCAGCTCTGCCTTTCTGGGAGGCTTCCTTGAGAAAATCTCTGCCTGCAGCCTGTTCCACCTCGCAAAGCCAGACAGAGGGTTTATTGTAGTGCCACAGCCACTCCAGCCCAGCTGCTAAAAATTAACTGCAAGTGGGACATGTTCAGCAAAGCACAGCTCAGTCTACATCTCTTGTGGGTTGGTTGTTTCTTTTTTTTTTGTTTTCTTTTTTTGATGCAGGGATTTCGCCTGCCAAGTACTGTAAAGGTTTATTACCTAAGAAGTGTTTTTTTTACAGCCAATGACACGCTGCAAAAAAAAAGCACTTCACACTTTTGCAAAACTGGTTTCACAAGGAAATTGCACCTGATCAAAATAATGTACAGAAGTGAAAAAACATATTATTGGGCACAATGACAGGTAGGTAGGACACTTCTGCTGGAACTGGTGCTCTAGACCAAGCTGCCCACAGACAGTAAAACAGAGTAATTATATCAATAATTTAATCCTGGGAACATATTGCCTGACTGGGAAAGAGCAAACTCTTGATGAGACAAACCATAATGGAAGTTGAGCATACCAAGTGACTTCCAGCACTTAGACAGCTCTCCCACCTGCAGAAAACATCCAGAATTCCCCAGAAAACTCCTTAAGCCCCAATACCTGGTACCACCAGTGCAGTGAGGACATGTCAGCCAGAAACTCACTGGTCTGGGTGAGACCCAGCCAGAGAACCCTGAGAAGTGTCACTGCCAGGCCTCCCTTTGTGGCCCTGCAGTCCCATATGCCAATGACAACATGGATTTGATGTGCTGCTCACGTCCTCTCTGTGCAGTGCAAACATCAGCCAGACTCCTGTCCATGGAACGCTCACTGCTGAATTAATCGCCCAATTAATTGTCCAATTGTCCTGAATTAATTGTACCAATTAATAAATCGCTACTGGAACTGGCAGTGCTAAGGATGCCACTTGAGTCTGCCCCAGAATGTGTTCAGTTAATCACCATTTCTCAAGCAGCTGCAGCACCACAGAACTGTGGAGTCATTCAGGTTGGAAAATGCCTCTGAGGTCACCCAGTGCAACCACTCCCAGCAGAGCCAAGGCCTCCACTAACCCACGTCCCCAAGTGCCACATCTACAAGCCTTAAATCCCTGCAGGGATGGGGACTCCAGCACTTCCCTGGGCAGCTGTGCCAGGGCTGGACAGCCCTACTGGTACAGAAATATTCCTAATTAAAACACTCCCTGTTACCATCCCTGCAGTGTGGGTTTCCCAAAGGTATGGGAGGGAGAAGTGAGAGGAGTGACTTTGTGTGCCTTAGGATAGCCTGAGCAGAAGGAACCCACAAGAGCAGAACCAAATACAGAATTATATATTTACAATGGCTTCTTCAGAGACTTCTAGAATGAATTAGAAAGTAATTGCACCCAACTAATCCAACCGTGGTGTCCCTGTCCCTGGAGCTGCAGATATATCTAAAGCCAACACACAGAAAACACCAGGGAGGAGTTTCTGTTTCATCTCCTGCTCCATGCTGGGACTCCCAAAGGAGTTTCCATTCAGCACAGAGCCAGACAGGGAGCATCTCTTTGGTGGGTGAGCTCCTGCACCCTCCCAAATAACCAAACCCTGCCACTCTTTGCTGGGCGCCCCTGAACTGGTACTGAAAGGAGGGTTTCAAACACAGACCCCAAACCAGCAGGGATGGATTTTCTGTGTCACAGGGGCTGTATCCATCCCTGCTGTAATATCCCAGGATCACTGAGGCTGGAAAAGCCCTCCCAGCCCCAGCTGTGCTCAATGCCCACCTTGTCCCCAGCCCAGAGCACCGAGTGCCACGTGAAGAGTCAGGATCTTCAAATGAAGAACCTGCACTGCAAGAAGGGACATGCTCAAGATGATCACACCTGGAGGAGACCCCAGCCCTACCCTGCAGGTTTCCAATCTCACCCACCTGTACAGGACTGCAAATTGTGCTCAGGGATGATTTACAGCCCTCACAACCCCCTTAAATACACAGTGAGAATCAGGGGAGTGTTACAAAAGCCCTGTGTTAGCTCTACTTTGCAAAAGTCCATTTTGGAGCTGTATTTGCTCAAGAAGTTTTATTTGTTTTACCAGCTCAGAGTTACAAATCAAAAGGCTTCTCACCCACCCAAAGCTCAGCAAATCAACACTGTAAAAGCTGAGGGGGAAAAAAATCAAGCAAAACTACTTTTTATGTGTAGCAATGAGTTTGTTTTGTGAGATTTTAGTAAAGATTTCAGTAGTGAAAATTCTTTTGATTCCTTCTGTCCCTCCTCCAGGACTTGCAGGCAGCTCAGTCAAACCTGGGAATTTTCTGAAATGTGCCAAGACAAACCCCAGACAGCTCAGTTTGGTGCTGCTGTAAAACATCTGCATGGAGGGGGTGCCTGGGTTTCAGTCCTGTCCAGACAGTAGGGAAATGTTCTAAGTAAAACCCTTTTTGGCTCCTGAGCTCTGAGCACATACTGGCTCTTTGTGCTGACTTGCATGACAGCTTTCTCCCCGTGCCATGAAAAGGACCTTTCAGCACACAGTCCCTGCCCCTTGCCATGTCAGGACAGTAGGAAATATCACAATTTCCAACACTCATTTCACCCTTTTCTGCCTCAAAGTGCTGCCCTGTGTTAATTTTGTAACCGTTAGCTCTGGCTTGTCTAATAAAACTGGATTTTATTCTTACACATTAAAAAAAAAACCAATGCTGAGAAAACACCTTTGGTTCATGGTTTGGACACTGAAGGGCATTCTGTACATATAACTTGAAAAAGGAGCTGCTGTAGTTTTTATTCTGAAAGCTGCTATTTACACACAACCCAGAATTCACTTTTATCACTGCTTTTGGCCTTTCAGGGAGTGTCTCGTTGTGACAAACTTCGCTTAAGATAAAAAAACTACAAGACAGAACTGAGGAAATTTCCAGTATCTGTCATCAACTGACTGCCATAAAATGAAGATACAGGGAGGTCCTGCAGTCTGTAGAAGTCATCAGACCTCCAGACTATTTCTGGAGCCCATCTGGGCCCTTCTTTCTGATACCATGATGTGGCAGCATCTGCCTGGCTTCTGCTTTTTGGGGGAGCACAATCTGCAGCCCAGGGTTGGCCTGGACTTCATCAGTCCGTGGCACATCAGAGTCACCTTGAGAGTAAGGGAAAACTGGATTGTGAAGCTCATTCACCTGCTGAAATAACTAATACGAGGTGAAACTTCAGATGTGAGCATTTCAGAGTAGAAACTGAATCAAAACATGATGTCAGTTGCTGCAACACCGTGTCAGTTTTCCTTATTTTTCTACATTTAAATTTTCACTGTATGCGATCACTCCCCACCCTCATGTACCCTTTGCTAGACAGGAAAATTTACACGCACTAAAAACTAATGCATAAAGCCATACAAGACATGAACAATTTGTGGAGAATTGTAAAGGTGAATCAGAAATCCAAATTCCACACAAACTGACCAGAGTTGGGCCTTTAGAAAATGCACCCCCTAAGAATACAAGAGGAAAGTATATCACATCCTTTTGACAACTAAATCTTTGACCTTTCTCTTGTTGGACAACAACCTTTTTCAAATAATGTCTTGACTGTTGTGCAGCAACAAGGAAATTCAATATTACCATGATAACACCCAGATAAGCACTGGAACAACACTGCCTGCACCTTGGAATTTGACAGAATCCTTCATATCCTCCAGCAAAACATTCAAGCCACAAGCATTTACTTTCACAAAGGGCTGAAAATAACATGAATAATGAAAACCACGTTTAAGGAACACATGTGGAAACAGAGCTGCCCCGCTTCTGGCACAGTAACCAGCAGCCATTCACTCATGTGGGAAAACCTGCAAAGCCGGACAATAAAACCTCACTTTTGTGGAAAACGGGATCTGCTTCCACTCCAAATACGGGATCTCCTCACTTTTCCCGAGCAGCAGCAGCAGCAGCAGCCTCCTGCATTTTTGGGGAAGATCCCATGGAATCCCTGCTGGCAGCCAGCTATTCCAGGGAAGCTGTGTCACCTCCCAAGGGCAGCTGAGCCTGCTGGCTGCCCTGCCCTGGCTGAAGCAGATCCCGCCAGCAGCTTCCATCCCACCCGGATTTCTAGGGAGAGTTTGCCAAGGCTTTCAGCAAGTTACTCCTGCGTTAGGGCTCTTCTCCCACCCTTTCTGTTAGCAGGGGAAGGTGGCACACTGAGCAGCTGGGCCGGGCACTGAGGATGGGCTGAGGAAGAGCTGCCCAAAGGGATTTCCTCAGGCAGCAGCTGCCAGCTCTGCCCAGGGCATCCCACACCGCCCATCACAGCCCGGGCTGCATCCACAGGGCTGGGGCTCTCCGATCCCAATGGAAACACACCGGGACTGCGCTGCATAATGCAATAGTTGTGTTTTAATTAACAAAAATTGGTAAAATCAATAAAAGCCTGCATGAAGAAGCCCGCACGTTGTGTGCCCCTGAAACTGCGGGGTTCGCTGAGCGCTTCGCCAGCACTGAGGGTCCGGGCAGAGCGGAAGGGAAGTGAGAGCAACAGCTCAGCTCTCAACGCCACATTCACTTTCAGCCTCGGGGTCCCGCTCCTTCCTACCCAGCTTCCTCATGGCTTCCATGGGCATTTTCCTCTCCTCCCGCTCGTTCCGCGGCGGCGAGCAGAAAGTGAGGAGGGTCCGAGCCGGACCCGGCTGTGCCCCGGCCCCTTCCCTCAGTACTCACCGCCCGCGGCTCCCCGGGGACCTGCGGCGGCTGGGGCCGACCGGCGGACGGACGGAGTTAGAGACAGACGGACGGCCGGACAGACAGAGTTACGGCCGGACAGACAGACGGACAGACGGAGGGACCGCCCGCCCGCGGCGGGCCCCGGCAGCACCGCCCCGCTGCGGGCAGGGAGGGCCGGGCAGAGCCGCGCCCCTTCCACCCCCAGGCCCGGGGCGCTTCCGAGGGGATTCCGGTGTGTGTAGTCACGGGGAAAGCTGCTTCTGGTCCTTAATTTTGCATGCAGCCCTTTTAAATTGAAAGTATAGGGTTGATAATGTGGGGTGATAAGGTGAGGTGAAGTGAAATTAAACTTGGTGCAGGTGGGGAAGCGTGGCACTGTCTGGCCCTTCTTGCCCTGGGGTACCACTGGGATTTAATGAAACCTGGATTCATTGAAATGAATGGGATTCATTGAAACCCGGGAAGGATGAAAGGTCCTTGGCTATGTGGGTATTAAAAATCCCAGGTTTCTGTTAAGTGCTCTGCTCTTGTCTCTGGGCTGGGGGTTCAAGGTCGGAGGGGCCATGCCCAGCCCTGTCTGCCTTCCCTTCCCTTCACACAGAAAAGCAGACGTTTCATCTGAAGTCAAACATTGCCCAATATTTGCATTCCAGGTGGAACCTTGAATGCAAACTGTCAAAAAACCCCATCAATACACAGCTGGAGCAAAGGAGGCCGACTTCAAGCCTGCAGAACTCATGCTCTTGTCTTTCAGTGTTAAGCAAATGCTGTAAACCTTCCTGTAGAAATACTGAATATTTCCACAGAAAACACTTCCTTTCTCCATGAGGGTTTATTAGATGTCATGGTAACCAGAACAGGCAATGGCAATGGAAATAAAAGAGCTCCCTCCCTCTCCCCTAACTGTCCATTGTCAAAAACATCAGTGACTGACTTCCCAATCCCTTTAGGGACTTCCACAGGAGTTTTAATTGAGTTTGAAGTATGGTGACTTCAAGACAACCAGAGCAAATCCTTGGCAGGAGTGACACCTATGACAAAAGCATTCAAAGCTTATTGGGCAGGGACTCTGCAGAATCCTAATAGGAAATCACAAACCCAAGCTATGAGTGTTCCAGCATTTTCATTCTTGTTCTAGAAGCACAGACTGTGGAAAACTTGGGTCATCCAATACATCATGTCTTCATGGAAGAAACAGGGAAATAATATCTTCTTGGAACATGATAGTAAAAGAAAAAAATCCCAAGCATTATTATTTTTCTGGACCTAAAAAAAGTAGGCTTTTTCCTTCTTACTTTTAGACTGATTTTCTTACAAATGGGTGGAAAAAATCCAAGCAATTATTTAAGGTAATTAAATAATTTCACTTCCAAGTGCTTTCCTCTTCTCGAGGTATATTAAGCTTTATGGTTAATATATTTCTGTGCTGAGGGAACCTTTGGCCTTGGAGAAATGTGTCTCTGGGCTCCTCACGCTCCAGAATCTCCTGCCAAGGAGCTGGGGTTTGCTGACACACGAATGCCAGCGTGTGCCATCTGCCCATCCCACTCAGCCTGCCCGGCAAACCCACTGCTTCTCCAGATCACCACATCCTCTTTGGAATATCCAATCTCCACAGACCAGCTGGTCAGACTGCAAAGTAATCCTGGAAACTGCTTTGTTCCACAGAGCAGGTACTCCTGGGCTGCCCTGGGAGTCTCCCTCCTTGCCTTTTGCCCGCAGCTCCTGTCCAGCCCTGCCGTGCCCTGGTGCCACCTGGCACATTGCTCTGCCTGTGATGGTGTTATCAGCCCTGTGTGTCCATAAACCCCACAGGCAGTGGCTCTCCCTGGCTCTTCCCAGGCTCCCAGCTCAGTGTTATCACCCAGCAGATAAGGGCAGCCTGTGATTTCCCCGGCTCTCAGCTGCTTCGTGCCACCTGGCTCGCAGCCTCGAGTAAGGATTCTCCTTCCCTTCCCTTCCCTTCCCTTCCCTTCCCTTCCCTTCCCTTCCCTTCCCTTCCCTTCCCTTCCCTTCCCTTCCCTTCCCTTCCCTTCCCTTCCTTCCCTTCCCTTCCCTTCCCTTCCCTTCCCTTCCCTTCCCTTCCCTTCCCTTCCCTTCCCTTCCCTTCTCCCTTCCCTTCCCTTCCCTTCCCTTCCCTTCCCTTCCCTTCCCTTCCCTTCCCTTCCCTTCCCTTCCCTTCCCTTCCCTTCCCTTCCCTTCCCTTCCCTTCCGTCCTCCTGGCACCTCCCTGCCCAGTGCCCTTCTCCTGCTGGTACAGCTCCATGGGAGGATGGCTGGGTTATGCTGAAAGTGGTTAAAAATGAGTTATTAACTCTCCTTGCCCTACCCTCCCTCTACAGCTCGCAGTGCACTGAGATTCGGGCCTGAATTTGCACATTCTTGCATTAAGTTTGGAGATGGAGAAGATGGAACTGCCTGGTTCCCATCTGTGAGTTCTGTCAGAGCTGGGACAAACCTTCCTCCCCACCCTGACCTGCTGGGCTTGGAAGGGCCTAATTAATGTCACACACACACGTCTACGTGTGGCAGGTCTCACTTAGAAAACCCATCAGACTAAGTAACAGGAAGAGGCCCATCCTAATGCTTGAAATGCATTTAATTTAATTCAGTCACATCATTCAGTGCTTGGCAAAAATCAAAAAAGAAGAGCTAAAATGAGCTGCTTTTAAAGGCTTCCATCAAGGATGAGACAAATGCCAAGTAAAAATTGAGTGGTTGGAGGTGAGAGGGCGTAATAGAAAAAGAAAGATGCAATGAATCAGAGTTCTTAGGTAATGAAAATACTTAAGCCATAAAGCTATCAAAAAGAAATAAGTTCTGTCCTTATCTCATGTGCATGTCATTGTACATGTCACAATTATACTGCAATCAAGAAAAAGTGTTCTGCACAAACATCTGTGCAGAATTGCTGCACTTTCAGTGTCATGGTCCAATGTTGTCAGCTAGAGTCAAGAAGTAATTAAGTGATAAAATTTTCAGGGTGTTGATGTGTTAGAAAGCTTAGTTAAATAATTGCTGGATTCTGTGTTTTCTTACCCTGCTTTCATCCAGGCTCTCAGCTCTTTGCTTCCTCAAAGATAAAGCATAGAACATTTTAAAAAGTCACAAATTCCACTGAGTCCCTTTGCAAACAAGCAAACGCATGGAGGAATTAAACTGCACCATCAACTTAGCATCTAACTCAGAAATTCCACCTTCCTAGATTCTCATTTTCATCCAAAAGCTTGGTGAGCCTGCAGCAGGATTACAAATCCCAGGTTTGAGGGAGGGATGCTGCAGGAACTCTGCAGCACTGCAGGAACTCTGTCTGCAGCAGCAGCACTGACCTGCACTGGCTGCTCCCAGCTCCTTCAGCTGGCAGCCAGAGAGAAGCCCAGGATGGTCAGGAAAATGCTGAAAGACAGGCTCAATTCTTTTGCCTCCTCTGAGTGCTGAGAGCAGCTGCCCTTTGTGCCTTGCTGCCTTCGAGCAGGAAGGAATATTTGCACCTTGAGCTCCCAAAATCTGGCCACACACTTTCTGTTGTGCTGACAATTGATGGGTGCAGCAGAGCCAGGGCTGAACACACAGCACAGCTTGGAGAGTGTATTTAAATCAGGAAGAGATGTTACCCTAAATCTGAGATGGACTGCTAGGTTTATTTTTAATCCCTGAAATCAGGTATGTGTTGATTAGCACAAGTGACAGAACAGAGCTGTAGCCACAAGTCCTGTAAAAGCACAGAAAACTTCAGCCTGGATTTCTTGGGAGTCTACCCACAAAAAATGCTCTCAACATCTAATTCCTGGTGATGGTATGGAACCCTCCAACCCTGCTTACATATGTCTAGAGCCATTTATGTGGTTATTCAGCCACATAGTGACAACAGAGTCACCACAAATCATCTTACAAAAATATAATTAGACATATGAGATAATACAGTTCACAGTTTGCAGTGCAGCAGCAGTTGGAAATTTTATTATGTTCATGTTAATTCTTAGTACTTATAAAAAAAATTTTGATGTGTTACAGAATTTAGGAGGGGAGGAGAATTTAGGTAGGAGGGGAGATCAAAACATGTGGCAGGTTCTCATTACTAGAGGTAATTTTGGATAATATTCAAGTTTTTCTTTCCATCTCAGTTCTGACATCTGTTCTTCACATCTCCCTTACATCTGGACCGAAGAGAATCAAAATTCTCCAACAAGTATGTTGTTCCTTCTTGACAATGTTTTCCTGCAGTAGGAATAAACAAGGTGGAAAAGTTTCACTTACTGTAAAATAAAGTAATATTTTATAACATATTTGACAAGTTGCTTCCAAGTAGAGCATTGCCTTGTCTCAGAAAAAAATTATTTCTTTTTCACTGACCTGTTTTGAGTGACTGTCTCATTCTGTGTAAAGCACAGCCACTGACTGAGCTCACAAGAGAAATAAATGGACATATACACTGATTAAAAAATATACCTCTAGATTTGCTCCAAAAAAGTGATGAAGAAAATAAGATTTTCTTTTGAATTTACGAATTAAGAAGACAGTAATTTGCAAACTGAATTTCAGTTGCAGCAATTCATATCTCCTGCAGCATTTGGATCTATTTAGGGAACCTTTTCAGGTACTGAGTTTGCTCCAGCTCCTGCCCAGCTGGTGGGAACGCCTCCGTGGTCTTTCCTTGGAACAGGCTCAGTTTTCCTGAGTGCTGAAGCAAACCCAATGCCTCCCTCAGGCTGAGGATAAATGATTTCCCTGCTGAGTTCCCAGACATTTCTGCCCTGAGGGTACATGCTGTGGCAAGGACAGGAGATACATGCAACAAAATGCTGATCACATTGTTAGGTGGGAGATTTTCTCTGCAAGACTCACAGCTCCAAGCCAGAGTCCTGAGGAATAAATGGTATTTTTGAACATTTACTTACATTATGAAGAGGTATCAGTGGGTGAAGCCTCGATGTAAAGAAATGGTGTTGAATGTTAGAGCCTTGTAAAACACAAATCACATCTTGTTAATAGCAGAACAAGAAATGTGAATAGATCTGAGTCCCTTCTTTTAAGGTGAAGGACAGCCTTTGAGACTCTGCTTAGGTCTCCTTAAAACTGAAGCAGGAAAGTGCAGGACATACAGTCCTTAAATTACCAACTGGAGAAATCTGCAGGGAACATTTTATAAGTAAAGGATTTACCTGCTCCTCTTAATTTACTTGGCGATTTTGATCTAAAAATAAAAAAAATAGAGAAGAATGGTTAACAAAGCTGGCAATGAACTCAAGTGTATGGCTGGGTACTGTCCCCCTGGATCTCATGGTCAGAGATAAACCAGGAGGGGATGGGGCTGGGCAAACACAGAGGATGTTTCTTGACAGTGGTACTGAGCACCCAGAACTTGGGAAGTTGATGGGAGCAGGAAACCACATCAGAGAGAGGAGAAATTGGCCTTGCACTGCTCAGGAGCAGACCTCTTCCTTGTTATCCACAGAAACTGCCCCCTGCCCCCAGCCCTCAGGACCCCTCACCAGCCCCTCACACCCATCCCCACTCCCTGTGGAAGCCCCACCGCCCTTCCTGCGGCTTTCCCCCGTCCTCGCCGCCAGGGCAGGGGCCATGGGCAGGGAAGAGCTCCCTACCAGCTCTTTGTCGTGTCCCTCCTTCATGGTGATGACCTCGTGGCCCTTGTGGGCCCCGGCCATGGAGCAGAGCACGCAGATGCTCCTCCCTGAGGCAGCAGCATTCCAGCAGCTTGCCGTGATCCCAGCACCTCCTCTCCTCCTCCTTGTCTGCTCCCACCTCCACCAGGATGTGTTCCTGATGGAAAGCCCTGGCGTTGTGGTTGCTCAGGTGGGCCTGGCACAGGGACGCCTCGCAAATCAGGCAGGTTTTCATGGCCGGCTGGGGCTCATCCAGGCACTGCTCACAGGCAACCACGTCCATCTTCCCCTTCTCGGCGCCTTCGTCCTACTGGAGGCTTCCTCGTCGAGCTTTGGAAGTGATGGCCTTAAATGCCTCCACGATGTTGCGCAGCTTGAAGTTGTGTAGCTCCAAGGTGACACCCAGGTCGGCCATGCATGTGGGGCAAGTCCAGAGGGCCTGGGAATACAGCGCCTCCTCAATGCACAGCCGGCAGAAGTTGTGGCCGCAGCTCAGCACCATCGGCTCCCGGTACAGCTCCAGGCAGATGGGGCAGGTGAGCTCGGCCTCCAGGATGCCAGCCCCTCCACATCCCTGCCGAGCTTGGGCCATGGCTGCAGCAGGAGCACAGAACCGAGACTAAAACCTGGTGCAGGCAGCCGGCCCAGGGTCTTGCCAGCCCGCCCCCTCCAGCCCCTTCCTCCGCCCCAGGCCAGGCAGAGAAATGTTCCCTCTGCCGGCTCCACCCTTCCCTACGCTGTGGCAGCCACTTCGGGAAGTTTCCCCTCAGTCTCCAGCAGGGAACGCTGCACGGTCTCTCCTCACCTCCCAGGGCAGCTTTGCGTCTGCACTGGATGTGCAGGATGGAAAGAGGCGGCAGAGGCAAAAGCTGCCGCCTTAGATCAAAGATCAGAACTGCTAGTGCTGTAGCAGTTAATGTTGTGCTGTCAACTTTTAGATGAAACAAATTGCCATCACGTTTAACAAACTAATAACATGACTTTATTAACAAGAACCTAACACAGTATTTAAAACAGCTAAGCAAAAATGCCCAACTTAATGGTATTTCCATTATGATTAACAGAATAAATAAGAGAAGCTCTTGCAGGAAGAGGTGGGGTGCTGTGATACACCCCCTCATAGCAGCCCACAATCCAGCTTGGCATAGCCTCTGTGCAAGGCTCACAATTTCTAGGCCTGAAAAAACAAAACACCTTGTAACCACATTACTAACAGGAGCTTCATCACACTGATGGCATCATGGATGGGATACTGGAAATGGATGGTTCCAGTCTCTATAAGCCCGAAGTTCTTAGCAGGATGTCCAGCCTTGACAGACATGTCATGAAAAGACAGTGTTTCTTCTACCATTAATATCTTCGACCTAAGGAACACACAGAGGCAGCATTCAAGCCAGGCACAAACAATTCCAAGCTTCCAGCAGCTCTCATTGCTGGTATCCTCCTCCCAGCAGCTCTGGGATGGCACTGTGTGTATTGGAGTCCTGTCCTGGTTTGGGTTGGGATTCATTCTAATTATGAGAACTTCATTCCTGAGAATTCATTCTCTTCTCATCAGCTGGTACAGTAGGGAATAATGTTGGTAACAGAAAGATGGTTTGGCTGTGGCTGAGCAGTGCTAGACCTGAGCCAAGGAGCTTTCTGTGCCTCATGCTCTGCCAGCGAGGAGGTGCACAAAAAGCTGGGAAGGAGCATAGCTGGGGCTGGTGACCCAAACTGGCCAAGGGCATATTCCACACCACAGAACACCATGCCCAGTGTAGGAACTGGGGGCAGATGTCCACAAGGAGCCAATTGCTGCTTGGGAACAGTGGCTGGACATCAGAGAGCAGGTGATGGGGGAGCAATCACGCTGTGCATTGATAGTTTTGGTCGGGTTTTCTCTCTCTCTTCCTGCTTTCTATGATTGTTATCATTATGATGGCCAGTGAATTTGTGTTTCGTTAGGCTACTTGTAAGAAAAATGAGTGGCAGATCCAAATGAGAATCCAGAGGATGTTGTACCACCACTAAATGAGAAGGGACCTAAAGAGAAAAAATGCATTGATTACCAGATCATTGTGGACATTTGGAGTCTGCCTCTGTCCTGACCCGAGGCCCGCTGCCAGCAAGGGCTGAAGCAACACCCACAGAGCAGTACCTAGGGATCCCTAATTTCACCAATTCAGTCAGACACGTGTCCACTGTGCACAGCTCTGGGACTGTGGGCTAAGCTTGCAAAGCATTGCAAAGGAGTAGAAATATTTACACAGGAAGAGGAGGTTATTTATGTCTGACCCTGCCTCTGCTGGGATGAGTTCTCAATATCCCACTGAATCAGAGAGATGCCACAGAGGTATTGCTATTATCTTCTCTTAATCCTCCCAGAAAACTCCTGGGAATTCCCAACCTCTCCATCCATAGCCTGGTTTAGCAAGGCGCATTCAAGGCATGCCCCAAAGCCCTGAATGGCAGGACCAGCTCCCTTTGCTGCACACACATGTGCAAATAAGCACAGGTGCAAGGAATTAGCATTTCTAGAGGTACCCAGTGTACTTGGTGCCTCATTATAGTCCTTTCTTAAAGATGTTTTATTGACTTCCCCATTTACTTTTGACATAGCAAAATGAGCTCTTACCAGTAGGCTGTGCTCCATATCCCCAATGTGATGGGTGCTTAAAGGAGACCTCCATGTTTGAGATGAATTGCTGGAAAAGTCTCAGAATATTATCGGTTGATGATTTATCCACAGTAATGGGTGGCTTTGGCACAACTTCCCTTTTAGGAAGTGGCTGGCATTTCCTAAAACACACAGAAGGAATCACAGAACCACAGAATCACAGAGGGTAGGAGAAGACCTCCAAGGCCATCAAGTCCCAGCTGTGCCCCATCCCCAATCTTGTCACCAGCCCAGAGCCCCCAGTGCCACCTCCAGCCCTTCCTTGGGCACTCCAGGGATGGGGATCCAACCCTCCCTGGGCAGTTCCAGTGCCTGAGCCCCCTTTCCATGGGGAAATTCCTGCTGTGCCCACCCTGAGCCTGCCCTGAGCCCCCTTTCCATGGGGAAATTCCTGCTGTGCCCACCCTGACTGCCCTGGCCCATCCTGAGGCCGTTCCCTCTGCTCCTGTCCCTGTTCCCTGGAGCACAGCCCGACTCCCCCTGGCTGTCCCCTCCTGTCACTGAGAGCTCTGTCCCTTGTCCACATTGGCAATAAGGATATTAAACCTCAGGAGCAGCTTACCTGCCTCTGATCGCTGAAAAAGCCTGTAAACACATTTGGAAAGCAGAATCAGCACAGTGCAGGCACAGGCCAGCCCTGGAGCTGTGTGTGTGGGAAGGGGGATGCTGAGAGGTACCTTGGTGAAAAGAAGTGTGTCCTTCTGACTCCTCAGAGCCTGCAGCTCCTGAATATCCTGGCTGGCCGAATCCTTCATCCTCTTGTGATTATTCACCTCTGTCTGAATCTTAGAAAGTTGTTCCTCCTCATAGTCATTTAGAACTTTCAGGACCTCCCCTTTTTTCTTCTCTAGCTCTTTATGCATCTCCTTGAACAGGCTCTCCAGCCGTACCCTCCGCTGGCTCTCATCACTCTATCAAGAAAACAATTTCAAATTTGTAAGGGACATTTCCACATTAGCTTTTACTTAGAAAAAAAAAATCTTTTTTCTGGGATTGAAAAAGTAACTAAACGTTGAAGGTTGGAAAAATAAAAAAGCCACACACCAGCCACTCATCAGGAGGCACAGACCTTCAAGCTTAACTAAGAATGGACCTCCCACACTGATAAGAAAATTCTGCATCACCCTTTCCCAAAGAAGAAATCTCAAAAATACATGAAAACCACCCAGGAACTAAAAAAGGTTCAGAATCCATGATCTGGGAAGGACAAAAGAAAACTTTATCTCCTTATTTACCAGCAAGCAACCACACCAAGGTGATATGGGACCTTGAAACAAACCTTTAGTCCCTCCATTTGTTTCAGCAATTTTGTTATGACTTTATCCACGGCAGCTTCATGGTTCTTCAGTGTTTTCAGAATTCCAGGAAAAGATTCCTACAAATATCACGGGAAGGAGATATCAGGAGAGGACTGGCATAATGCACGAGATCAGCAGTTTTATCGACAGGGGTTAAGCTGGACTTGCAAAAGGTCTGCTCACTGCATGCTCTCACGACTAATCAGTGGATAAAGGTTCACTGGAAGGTTTATCCCTGAACAAGTGCCACAATTACAAGCACAAAAAGGACAATTTGAAGCTGAAAACTGTTCACGTGCACTAGCCACATACAAAGCTATTTCCCCTGTTGGAACCTTTCTTTCTCTTACTCTGTCATTAATTATCTTTGCATAAGTGCAGCTCAGGCTCATCTTTGCCTTGGAGGTGCACCAAGGACTAAAACCTTGCAGGAGCACTCAGGCCCACCAGTCTGGCCAAACTCTTCCTCAGGAGGGGAAAAAGGCGTTTATAACATCTCGTTTTATGTCTGAGGGGCCAAAGCCAGAGAGAATCTGGGACAAAACTCAGAATAAAAGCCCAGGACTGCAGTTTAGCCCCATGCTGGCTCTGAGCTCTCAAACTCAGCAGCTGCCCCTGTGCCATGGGAGCTCCCTGGGGTTTTCCTGGTGCAATCGCGGCCAGGGCCCCCGCCCCAGCAGCCTCTTACCTGCGCTTCGCTGAAAGCCTCCTCCAAGCTGATGATCTTGTGGTTCTTGTGCGAGATGACGGAGCACAGGACGCAGATGCACTCCGAGTCGCTCTCACAGAAGCACTCCAGCAGTTTGCCGTGCTGGGGGCATCTCCTCTCAGCCAAAAGCTGCCCATCGCAGGGCTCCACCAGCACGTGGCTCTTCTGCCCGTGCCGGCTGTTGTGCCTGCTCAGGTGCGCCTGGCACAGCGAGGCCTCGCAGCTCAGGCACGTCTTCACTGCGGGCTGCGGCTCCTGGAGGCAGGAGTCACACAGCACCGCCTCCCCGGCCTGGCCCGAGCTTTCCCCCTTCTCCTGGCCTTGCGCTTCCTGCTTTTCCTCCTCTTGCTGCGCGGGAGCATCCAGGAACCTCTGCACGATGTTGCGGAGGTGGAAGTTGGCCCGCAGCTCCCCGACGAGCGAGTGGCACAGCGGGCACCGGGCAGGGCTCGGCTGGGCCCGCAGCGCCTCCTTGATGCAGTCCTTGCAGAAGCTGTGGCTGCAGCCCGCGCTCGTGGGCTCCTTGTAGATGTCCAGGCAGATGGGACAGGTCAGCTCTTCCTTCAGCCCGGCCATGGCCTTTGCCTGGGCCGTGCCTTCAGCTCCGAGCAGGGCGGACAGGGAGGGCTCAGCTGGGAAACGAAACTGAACGCGGGCAGTGACGAGGAACGAACTTTGCCCTGCGGGCTAATGGCTGCTGCCTCCTCCCCTTCACCAGGCAGGGTCTTCCCTCCCCTCTGTCCCGCTTCCTGCCTCTCGGGGCCACGTGGGCAGGGGCTGTGGCTGTCCTGCTGTTGACAAAAACAAGTAACAAGTCGTGTTCAATTAATTCCTTTCGGTTTCCTTGCCAGGGCGTTGTCCTGTGTGCAAGCGGTTATCTCATCTGTAAAGACTGTGAGCTTGAGCTATGCTGGTAAGTACTCATATTTTGGTCAGACTACAGTGTGACAAACCCTTTCACTCTCCTTTTAAAATTTAAAAAGTGTAATAAAGGACAATAGGAGACTGAGACAGTAAAGCAAAGATTACGGCCGGGTGCGTCTTGGCAGTCAGTGAAGAGTACACCTTTACCTTCGGGATACCTTAAATACCTTTACAATGACATCAGCTTGTTGCATTCTCATAGACCCTTATGCATATCCATCTTTTCCCATAAACTAGTTCACATATTCCAGGAACGATTTTGCATGGGCCCTCCTTGGGTTTGCCTTTTTAGAGCATGCGTGTTTCTTGGCTGTGGTTTTGGCTCCTTCTCCTTACCACTTCTCATCTGAGCTTTGGTTCATTCTTCCTTCAGATGGCAGATGCTGATAGCTGGCATATCAATATCAGTGTCCTCATGACATGTTCACTGGATGTTATCCTGACCAAACAGTTCACTTACAACTATATCAGCTACCACTACTATTATGTCTTAAGGTTTTTTGTTAATAGCAGAAATAAAAGCAAAGTTATTTTAACATTATAGATAGAGCATTTATTTTACTATTTGTGAAAAGCCAAGAATATAATATGTATTTATAACAAGAGCAATGGGATGCATTGAAAGAGAAGAAGACCTCCAAATTTTTGGAGGTCTGTGACCAAAAAAGAATAGTTGGAGAAATGGGATGTTCCCCAAACGACTAGCCAAGAACCTCAAAAGAACCCCACTCCAATGAAAATAAACTCTGAGAAGTGATTTAAACATGCAGAGAATACAGGGAGTGTTTAGCATACAGGTATGAGTTTTGGGAAATGTATTGGATATGTAAAAGCCACATAGATTAAAGCACGTTGGTCAGCCAGGTGTGCTGTGTGTTATAGGGAGTTATGCCCCGCATGCCTGGGGCTGAAATAAAGAAACGCCACTTTCTAATACTGAAATTCCAGCGTTAGAGAGCTGAATTTCCCAGCGACAGCAAGTCAAACTCCTCGCAGCAGCTCGAGGCTGAGAGCTTGGGCACTTCAAGGGCAGCGTGGCAGAAGGTCCAGCCCTGCTGTGATGGGTCAGGAAATGAGGCAGGAAGGAAAGCTGGGAAGAATCCCTGTGGGCAGGGAGGCTGGGACAGCTGGAGCAGCAGGCAGAGAGGACCAAAGGAGCCAAAGCTGTTCCCTTCTGCAAAGACTCCTGGATGGAGCCGGACGAGAGGCTGGGACTGATAAACCCTGAGTGAGCAATTGTGTGGCTCACCTGAAGTGCAGCCTGCAGAGCCCAGGGCAGAGCTTGTGCGGCCCAAAGCTGAGGTCCCTGTCAGGCAGCTCCCGTGCCAGCAGAGCCCAGGGCAGCATTTGGTGTCAGGTGCCACTGCTGAGGGCACAGGTGGAGCTGAGGCTCCACAAAGCAGCCCAGCACAGCTCAGCAGGCACTGGAATGGAGTGCGCACAGTGGGCACCGCACACTGGTCAGGAGCAGCAGCTGGGCTGGGCTGCCCCACTGCCAGGTGCCAGCCAGCCCAGGGCACCACCAAAGCTGTCTCTGTTCACACAAGCTCCTGAGGGACTGATTTTCCCCTCCCACGAGGCACACTGTGCAGGGAGAGAAATAACACTGCCCCCCTGCCCTGCAGCAGCCACTGAGCTGCTCCAAAACAGAGCCAGCGTCTGTGTGAAAAGGAGTTGTTTTATCTCAACGTTCTGCCAAAATAAAAACAGCCCAGCTGGGATTTATCCCAAATGGTTGGAAGTAATTGCTGGGACCAAGGGAAATGATGAACTGGTGTCAGCATTCACCATCCCTTCATGCAGATTCTAGGTCTGCCTGCAGGAATTGTCCTCAACAAACAATTGTATTCAATAAACAGGTGAGTGCTTTGTTTTCCAGGAGGCTGCCTGGGAATGCAGTGTTGGAGGCACAGGTCAGGTTGGGAGGACAAACATCAGCCCTGGCTCTGTCCCTCCCTGCAGGCCCTTCCCTTGTGTGCCCCTGTCCCTCCTGGGGACCCACTGCTGTGTCTCTGCTCCACACGTGCCCACCCCGGGCACCCCATCACTGGCTGTCCCTGCTGCATTCCCACATTTCCCCCCTCCAAATTCATGTTTTCACCCGTCTGGGCACTGTTGGCATGACACTGCCTGATGTAGCTCAGAAAAACATTCCTCTTTGGTGGCCTTGAAGGCTGCTGGCTGTGGAAAGCAGCAGGGAATGGGCTTCCCATGGATCTGCAGTCTGGCTGCAGCAGTGGCAGGGATGGGGGGTGGCTTTGGGCTGGGAGGCAGGTTCCAGCTCTGTGCCCAGCCTGGGGGAGCCACACTGGGCTCCCACAGACAGGCAGGTGCAGAGCTGCTGCCTGAATCGGTGCCAGCCAGCAAACACCAGCAGCTGGCACAGCTCAGCACCTCGCAGAGCTGCTCCTTTGGGGCTGCTGGGATCCCCCAGCCCAGCAGCTTCACTGACCCATGCTCTGGATAAAACCAGTGCCACCCCTCCAGCCTGGTGAGCCCTCACAGGGCATGGCTGGCACAGGGCTCCCGTGTGCCCGGGGGAGCTGTGCCCGTGCTGGGTCTGTCCCTGCCTTCCAAACATCCCTCCCAGAGCCTGGACTGCCCCGGGGACCAGGACAGCAGGGGACCAGGACACCAGGACAGCAGGACAGCAGGACACCAGGACAGCAGGATACCAGGACAGCAGGAGAGCAGGACACCAGGACAGCAGGACACAGCCCTGCCCCTGGGGGAGCACTCTGGCTCCCAGGGCTGCTCTCCTGGCTCCAGGGGCTCTCCAGCTGCCAGCCTCAGCTGCACGGCTGCTGCATCACCACCTGCAGTCTTGTCCACATTTTCTCCTGCTCTCTTTCTCCACTCCAGAAATTCTGAGGAGCGTGTTCAGCTGCGTTTTTCACCCTCTCCATTTGTGGAGTTCCTTCAGGAAGGGCCCTGTGGCAGTGGCACCACTCAAAGTGCAGAGCCCAGGTTTTTCCTGCATGACTTAAACTGGGAGCAGGCACACTTAAAATAGCAAGAGACAGCGATGTTCCCAGGCAGGAGCTGCATCCCTGGCAGCTGGCAGGCTCTGCCACCCCCTTGGCCCTGGCACAGGAAAACACCTCACCCCGAGCAGATTTGCACTAAAAACCAAAGTATAGCAGCACAAACTGGTTCCTTTTTTTGTTGTTTCCACTTTATAGTATATATGTTATCGTTTATTTATAGGCAGATCACTTCACTATTTACAGTACATGAGCGTAGAGATTCTACAGTCTTTTTGATGTAAACAAGAAACTCCACGGCAGGGGAGTCTGGAAAAAGAAGCCAGTTCTGAAGTATTTACACAATTTAAAATAGAACTTTTATACCCACTGGATAGATATAGAGAATACATTGAGCGATTTGGTTAAATTATCTATGAAACTATAGAATCTGACAATGTAAAAATACAAGAAAACGTTCTCTCATTTTAGAAGGTAGACAGTTAAATCACACTAGAAATAAATCTCTTTTCTTTTTTAAAAATAATAACAATAATAATAAAGGAAAGGCATAAGAATCCATGCCATCTCTTAAGGTTAAAGTATATTACATAAATAAGGACACAACAGAACGGAACTGGGGGAAAAATTAAGTGAAATATAAAAAAACCACTACCAATTAAAAAAAAATACTAAAAACTTGATTCTTAATCACAGAGGGATCAATTCTGCTTTTACTTACTCTGCAAGTAGAAAATTGCAGAATTAAGTAGTACTTGCTCAGCATGAGCAACAGAGGCAGAATTGGCCCCTAATAATTATGAGCAGTGTCCTTTTACATTTAAAAAAAAAGAAGAAAAACACAGAATTTAGCTTTTTTATATAAATAACAAAGCAGATGTGCCCCTTTTTAGGTGAAATTCTTACACCTTTCTGAAGAAATGCATCAATGGAACCGTTCTCTCTCTTTCTCACATGCACTCACACATTCCCTCCCCAGCTCCTGCTGCTGCCCCTGGCCCCGGGGAGGGCGAGGGAAGAGGAATGAAACCCCTAAATGAAACCCCAAGGCTGCATTTGGCTCTGTATTGCTTGAGATTGTCAGGGATGGACTTAGAACAGAACAGGTGTTGAGTTCAGCTCCAACACCAGGACCTCAGGACTCAGCAGACCGCCAGAAAGAAAAAAAATCCCCAAAAAGAGGAGAAAACCGTGTTGATCTGCAATTGCAAAACCGATTTTGCACGGCGCAGAGCTGAGATCAGACCCAGGACTGCAACAAGGGGACTGAGCTGCTGCTTCCTGAAAGATGTGCTGAGGAAATGAGAGAAACCTTTGCTTTGGGGCAGCATCCAACCTAAAACCTGGGATTGTCCTCTGCATTCAGCCCACACACTCAGAAACGTTTGCTCCTCCCTGCGGAGCCTCAGGGGCACGCTGGATTCCAGCCAGAAACCTGCTGTCCCCCCTGAACAAGGAGTTTTCCTGGGGCAAACCTGTGCAAAACAAGCAAAGGGGCATTTTATCAGAAACTCTCCACACATTCAGCATTTGCCCACAGCACCTGCAGGAAACGGCCGGGGGGCGTTCTATACTCACACAGCTTTAAAAAAATAAATCTCCTCCTGACTTATTGCCTACCAGAATCAACCCTTTTGCTCCCAGTTTCTCCTGCCCTTGCAGGGGGCTGGGGTGTGAGGGTCCCACAGGCTGGGATGGGAAGGCAATCCTTGGGAAAGGGGGGATCCCCAGTCCCTGGCAGCTCCTGCAAAGCTCTGGGCACCTCTGGCTTCCCTGGCAGCAGTGCCTGGGCATTGCTTTGCTCCTGCCCCATTTCCCTGTCAGCGTCCAAACCTTAGGCAGCTCAGGAGGGAGCTCTCACCTGCCCCTGTGCCCGACCCACCTTCCTGCAGACTTGAGCACTGTGAGCTAAAGACACCTTTAGAGCAAAAAAAAAAAAAAAACCCACAAAATTAAAAAAAAAAAAATCAAGTGGAAATTTAGTTTTCACCCAGTTCTAAGAGGTGGGGGAAGCCCCAGGGGCAGGCAGCACACAGCCCAAGGGGCTCTAAGCATAGTGCATAAGTCTGGAAAATAAAATTTTTTGGGGGAGGAGGGAAAACAAACCATCCCAAGTGAATGAAAAAAAGTAAAAAATCCAAACAAAAAAAAAAAAAGAAAATAAAAAAAGAAAACCCAACCCCACTTATAGGCTTCAGGCACCACAAAGACCACTTATTGCATCTCTTCCTACCGTAGGGCTGCAGTACTGATGAGCTCTGTGCAGGACCAGCCCTTCCCTTCCCCAGCACCGGCCTCAGGACCCAGCAGCTGGGCTGGGGCCGACCCAGGGCACCCAGCCACAGGAAAACACCGGGAAATGCTGGGGCTGGGGAAAACCAGTGCTTGGGAAGTGACTGAGCGATCCCCTGGGTGGGCTGGAGCCCCCCAGCTCTGCACTAACCCTTCCCCTCCACCACCCTTGATGCATCCCCAGCGGGGCCCAGCCACGGGTGCCCCCAGCTGAGTGGGAGATGGAAGAATTCCACTTATTTGCTCTTCTTTTTTTCTTTCTTTCTTTTTTTTTTTTTTTTTTTTGTTGTTTTTTTTTCTTTTGGATTGATCGTTTTCTGAAAAACATCAGCACAGCACAGGACAGTACTACCCACCCTAAATGTGTCGCTATATACATTCTACATAAGCTCTATAGCAATCACATGTAAACATCATCATCGTGAGGAAATACTAGGACAGAAAAAGGCAAAGCTACAATGAGGCAATTGCCAATAGCAGATGCTCAGTCTTGGCCAGAGCTGCTCGTGGTCGTTAAGGTGGGATGAGAACGGGGGATCTGGGGGTGGGAGAGGCGCCAGATTTCACTGCTGAGGCTGGAATGGCACGAGGGCTGTTCCCTGGCAGCGATGGTCACCGGTGGCAGCGTGGGGACCCCGCGGTGGCCCCGGGCCCTGGCGCTGCCGGGCTGGTGTTGTCAGAACCACGGCTCTCCCGAGGGAACAGCCAGGGAACTGTGCTGGTGTCGGCGCTGCCGGCATTCCTGCTCCTGCCAGAGCCCAGCTGCGCTCCAGGGCCCACCCTGGCACGGCTCCGGCTCCGGGCCTCGCATCCTGTGCCACTTCCCAGGCTTTGGTCGCTCTCCCTGCAGGACGGAACATACCCAGGGAACCGGGGGTGAAACCCCCACGCCGTGGGGAGGGGAGACCCCAGGAGACTCTAATCTATCTATTGGCAGAGTTAAGGCTATAATATTCTATCTACAGAGGATGGCTGAATCCCTAGTGGTCTCTGGGGCTCAAAAATAAAAGGAGAAGGTGGTGATGGCTTGAGGAGCGGCAAGGTTCCCGCTCCCTTGGGAAAACAGCGCCTCTGGCCGGCTGGTGGTGGGCTTTGCTCCGGCTGGGGGGGGGCTGTGTCCCCTTCCCACCACACCCACACGTGGAGGGCGAGTCCACAAGTTCATTTTACACTTCAATCCAGCGCCGAGGGCCCTTGGCCAGAGGCAGAGGCGTGCCCCGGGGCGCTGCACGGATCCGGGGTGCGGGTGGGTGCTGGGACGTGTATGGCTTATCAGCTACGGGGCAGGGGGCTGGGGGGTGCTCAGTGTGGGTGCTCAGTGTGGGTGCTGTGCCCGCCCCACCTCTCTGCACTTGGGGCTGGCCTTACTTTGGGCTGGATTTGGGGCTGGCTGCCCAGTGGGAAGCACACACAGGTCTTCTTGCCCCGCTTGCTTTGCAGGGTGTGGAAGCAAGTGTGCATCAAGCCACAGGGCCTGGCCAGTCTCGCAGCCAACCAAGGAGCTGGAGAGGAGCCAGCTCCTCCACATGGCCCGGAGACATCCATGCCCCAGGCTGTGCCAGCAGGACCCATGTGCCCAGCTGGCTGCAGCCCCCCAGCCCCTCTCTCCTGGCTCCAAAGGCAGCGGAGGCAGCAGCAGCGCTGGCTGCAGGCCCTGCATCCCTCTCCCAGCCTCTGCAGCCTGCAAAGCTGCATCCATCACCCACCAGCACCCAGCTCAGCATGGGGGTGATGCTGGGGGCTCGGGCCACGCCAGCACGAAGAATGGCTTTGACAGCAAAGTGGGTGACCCCGGGGCAAGCACCGAGCACTCCGGTTTGCCAGCAAGGGAGGCAGGGGAATGTCAGCTCTGTGACTGCTCTGACCCCCCATTTGCTGAGTGGCAAGTGCCTCATTACAGTGCATAGTTAAAAATCAAGGAAGCGGTACAATAAATCTGAATTACAGTACATCTGAGCCATAAATACATTTTTTTAAGTATATACTTTTTTTTTTTCTTCTCTTCTTCTATTAAAAATTAGTTTATAATCCTGATTCTATTCACAATGAACAATTTCATCATCACACACTACGGACAAAAAAATGTTATGGTGAACACAGCTGCAACTCCACGGCGGGAGCATGGGGAGGGCTGGGAGGGGGAAGAGGGGCCGGGGGGCTCCTAGGCTCACCCTAAAACAACCAGTCAGAAGCAGAGGGGGGACTAACGTGTGGCAGTGAGACATCAACACCATGGGGACTCACAGACAGAAGCAGCTTTGTTCAATGTAAACATCGATCAGGGGACAGCAGTCTCTCTCTCGCGGGCGTGCTCTCGCTCTCTCTCGCTCTCTCGCTTGCCATAGACTGAATAATTTCTTTGAAAACGTAAACATATTGGAAGTGCCTTGACTGAGGTATTGAGGTATTCCTCCAAGGTTAAGGCTGTTACCGATGCAGGCTGAGCTGGGCCTCCTGCAGCAAGCTGTCGAAATCCATGGTCTCGTACTTGCTTTTCACCGGAGCTGGGGACGACTCGTCCGTGCCGCAATCTGGGGATGGCAGGGACAGAGGACAGCCGGGTCAGGGAGGGGGATCAGCGCCCTGTCTGCCTCGTGGGGAGGGAAACTGAGGCACAGCAGGGCACTGCTCACTGCCCTGCTACTGCACAGCCAGGCTGGGCACAGCGGTGATGGTGACAGTGAAAAGAGAGGGGCTGCAGCCAGGCCAGGGCACACACCACTGGCATTCACTGCCAGGGTGAAAAAATCTCCTGTGTGCAGCTGAATTTGGAAGGGCTGACACAGGGCCATGCCATGGGAGCCGTGCTGGTGGCAGAGCCTGCCTGCTCCACTGCCAGGAGCTGAACACAGAGTGCCCCTGGAAAGCCCAGGGAATTCAGCACACAGCAGAACCAAGGCTGCCGAATTTCACAGCATCTTAACAGTTTGGGTGTGTATTTTTGATTGGTGTGGTTGCATTTCCCCTCTGCCTGGGGGCTCGCCTTCTCACCCTGTAGCAGGATGAGCAGGATTTTAGGAATGAGCTGGGCTGTGCAGGAAGGGGGTGACCAACCCTGGTGGCTCTGCAGAAGTCAGGTGAGGAGCACTCAGGGGGCTTCTCTTAGGCAGGGGGACAGCTCTGGCCCCCCTCCCCACAGCACTGCATGGTCACCATCTTCCTCACAGGGTGCTATCTGGTTCCTAATTTCTCTGTGTCCAAAATGGGAGGCTCTGGGATTTATTTAGATGAAAATTGGACACTTGTGCCCACAATCAAAGTCAAGGGATGGCTGCTGTAAGCAGAGCAGATACTGCAAGGTGATAAAAAAACCAGGGAGTACTTGAATCAGATGGGGCATCTGGAGGTAAGTCAAGACTTGGGGCTTTATTTTCTGGACCTCAGTCTTTCACTCATCAAACCCTTCAGCCTCTGCGGAGGGTACAGAAATAAACATGCAGTGCTGGTGAAACACCTGAAGCAAGGAGGGCTGGGCAAAGCCTGGGACACATTTCTCTTGCAAGACTAGCACAGGGTTTGGCTCCTGGCCCTCAGCTCAGGCTGCAGCCCTGGTGACACAGTCACTGAGACCTTGCTGAAGCACTGAAAGGATTAATGCGAGCACAGCACATTTCAGTGCTGTCACTTTGGCTCCAGAGTGCATGTGCAGCCTGGTGAATCTGTCCTGCAGAGCAGCAAACCACCCACATCACCTCTTGGGCTAATGAAATGTTGCTGACTGCCTTCTCTAATGCCTGGAAAGGGAGTTTTCTGCTGGAAAGCCTCCAGCACTGTGCAGAAACTCAGCAGACACAGGATGGGCTGCGCTCAGCTGAGACCCAGCACCCCGGGCTGTGATGCTCCATTTTGCAGCCAGCACACCCTGAGGCCTCACACCAGTTTCCTTCCTTCTCCCCAGTTCCCCAATCCACCTGTGTGAGCCATGAGCCATAGGAAAGGCAGTGGGCTTCTCCTGCAGGCTCTGCAGGCGTTGGGGATCCCTGCGTGACCAGGGCTCCGCGGTGCACTGTGCTCTAACAGCTCTGTGCTGATAAAAGAGACAAAGCAGCTGCTGCTTCCTCACCCAGGTCAGCGTATCTGGTCCAGAAGAAGCGCCCCAGGCCACCAGAGCTGAGCTGGAAGGAAGGCTCGTTCCTCTTCCTCAGCGAGGGGCCGTTCTTCAGCGATAAGGCGGCGTGCTCGGAGTAGCGGTATGTGATGAAGCCGTACTTCTCCCCCCTGAGCAACCAGAGAGAGAATTCAGGATGTGATGAGCGCCACAGCCCTTGTGATGCAGCACTACACCCCTGGCCCATCATTCTTCCACTCCTCCATCCCACAGATGCCCTTGGAGCTCTGGGCACACTGAATCTCCTTGACAAAAGCACCGAGACCGAGGGCTCGGCTGACCCAGGGGATTGGTGTGGCACTGCCTGGCGGTGCTGTGGGGTTTGAGGAGAGGAGCTGCTTGTGGCTGCTGGAGCCCAGGGCCACAGCTCACTGCCCACCCACCTGTTAGTCCTGGTCAGGACCTGACACTCCACGATTTCACCAAACACCTCAAAGCGTTTCTTCAGCTCGCTGGAGCTCATGCTGCTGGAGAGGTTTCTGATGTACACCACCCGGCCTTCCCCCTGCCAAAGCAACCAAAAGCTTTCAGGCTTGGAGCCTGCACCTCTGTGCTGCTGATGGGCTGTGGAGGAGGCCCTGCAGCCAGCACTGGGAAACTCTGCCATGGACACAGCCTGACATCTCCAGGATCTGGAGCCAGGTCACAGTGTCACCCCCAGGACAGCCATAACCAAGCTGGAGCAGCCACTGCCCCCTTTTTTCTTTTATATTCTCCTTCATTCTTGCAACTTCTCCTGGCAAATGTGGGATACAGTCCCAAGAATTGCCAGTGGCAAAATCCAATTGCATTGCAGGAAGAAGTGCCAAAGCAGCACGTGTGAGTGTGAGTGTGTGCACAGCAGTAGGGAGCACCAATTTACTCTCCCACGTGCCCACTCCTCTCCCAGCTCCCTCCATGTGCCCACAGGTTCCTGGTGCACGAGGATGCAGCAGGGCCATATCTGTGCCATCAGGGATTCCCCAGTTCACCCCACAAACTGCCAGTGCCAAGTGCACTGAGGCACCAGCGTAGGAGGCTCTGGGCATCCCTGTGCCAAGGACTCCGTGTGTTGCCAATCGCTGGCGGCTCCTGCTGCACGTTGGGTTTTCCTCCCCCCACCAGCCCCTGTCCTTGTTTAACACTGGCCTCGCACCAAGGGATGCTGAAGCCAGGGCTAATGGGCTCCACTGCTGCTTTTGGGAGCAGGAGATGAGCCGAGGGCTGGCCTTGCTGTGTCCCCTCACTTACGATGGCCTTTTCCCGTCTCTTCTTCAGCTGGCCCCGCTGCCCGCTGCCGCCCTGACACTGCTCGCCGTTCTCACACCTGCAGGGAGGGACAGGAGCTCAGCCCGGGGCTGGGGGAGCTGCTGGGAAAGCTTCAAACATCAGTGAGAAGCTGAGACACCCACAGGAGCGGGGGCACTGGGAGCCAAGGAGAGACTGGGGTCTGGGCTCACTGGAAAGGACACTGCAAAGCTTTTTCTCATCGATGCCAGGGTGTCCCCAGGCAGCACCTGCCCCTTCCCAGGCCTGGGTCCTGCCCATGCCCTGCCACCCATGGAACCCCCTGGCTGCTTCAGTCCTCCACGGCTTCCTCAGGCCATGGCTGACACTTGCAGCAGTGGCTGATGCAGTACCAATTATTTTCATCGTTTTTCTTTCATTAATTAGCATCTTTACTACTCGCAGCACCAATTACTTTCACACTTTTTCTTTCATTAATTAGCACCTTTACTACTTGTGCCAGCGGAGCAGAGAGCACTGGGGGTGCCCTGCACCACAATGAAAACTCAGGGGACACAACCAGTGCCAACGTCCCCGTGTGCCCGTACCTGAAGGTGCGTCTGCTGGCAGGTGACCGTGACCGGCAGCACGAGGAGCCCGAGCTGGACCTGCTCCGGGAGCAGTAATGCAAACTGCCCCTGGAAAGGGCGCTTCTCCTCAGGCACAGCTTGGTGTCGCCGTGCTCCTCCTCCTCCTCCTCCTCTTCCTCCTCATCCTCCTCCACGGGGGAGCCGCTCTCACTGCAGCTGTCCTCAAAGACGGTGTCGTACTCGGGGGTCTTGCAGAAGACCATGTCCTCGTCATCGAGGGCACTGTCCAGAAAGCCAAAGTGCTTTGTTAAGCTGGCTCGGATCTCCTGGTCTCTCAGCTGCTTGACGCCGTCCTTCCAGAGCATCTCGGCGCCCGTGTCCTTGCCGAGCTCCAGCCCCTGGTAGTGGGCGGCCGGGACCCTCCTCTTGTGCTCCGTCTCCAGCTGGCTCGGGGGCTCCCACGACTTGAGCACCTTCCTCTGCAGGGCAGGCTCGGGTTTCAGCACCTGGCAGTAGTCGTGGTCCCCGAAGGAGCGGGAGAAGGGCCGCTTGAGCACGCCCTGCTGCTCGGGCAGCGCCCGCGCCCGGCTCAGGTGGGCGAACAGCTCCGTCCTCTCCGGGTGCTTCCTGGGCGCTTTCCGCGAGGCTGCCGCGTCCCCGGGGCTGGGGGCCATCCCCTCCTCCTTCCCGGCCTCCTGGGGGATGTCTGGCTTGTACAGGTCCTCCTCGGCGGGTTTGTATGGCGGAGTGGTGGGCGGTGTGAGACCTGGAGCCCCCAAACAAAGGGCAGGAGTCAGCTCTGCCCTCCCTGGCCTGCCCTGCCCCACCCCAGTCCTGGCTGCCCCCACAGCCTCGTCCAGGGGCACCTGGGGGAACAAGAAGGATGCCTTGATCCCAGCAGGGAGCAGAGGACTCTCCCTTCCCTCCTGGCTCATGCAGGGCCCCCCTGAACGTCTCCTCCCACCCCGAAGGCATTCCCCCGAGCTGCTGCTGGTGCTCGGATGTGGCAGCGCACAGCAGGCTCCTGTGTCTGCACTGTGAAGGGGATGAAGGTGCCCCCTTGGCTGGGTAGGCTGGAATGATGACTCCAGTCTGAATTTAGGGTGAATGAGCTCTCTCCTAGAGTACATTTTTACAAAACTAAAGATTTCAAAGCATGTCCTACCTGCTGTCCCACACAGCTCCACGGTCAGCATTGGCTCAAAGTTTCTCTTCCCAAAGGTTGGGTCACTGGAGAAGAGCAGAAAACCAGGAAAGTGTTTAGGTGAACACAGCCCCAAAGCCCAAAAGCAAGCTGAGAAAAGACTTCCCACAAGTGAACCCTCCCACTTTGGCTGGTGCCTGACAGAGTTACCCCACAAGGGCAGTGGGGTGAGCAGCTCCAGGGCACACACAAAACGCCCTGCCCTGGGCATGGGACTGTCCCAGCTCCTCGCACCCTGTGCTCTGCAAACACAGCTCCCTGTGCTGCCTGCAGGGGCCCTGCCCAGCCACACAACCCCAGGCAGTTCCCAGCCCCAGAACGGTTCATCCAGCCCCACCTGCACTTACGTTTGTGCCAAGGACAGCGTGAGACACCTGGGTGTTTCTGAAAGGCAGGAGAGAAGCAGGTTACCAGTGGGGCTGTACCCCTGCAGTGCCCACTGAGGGCTTTGCCCACCTGAGAGGGACTGGCAGGGCTGAGCCACTCCTGCACTTGCAACTTGCTGGGGTTTTGGGGTACCACTGCTGCTGAACCCCAGAGCCCAGACCCAGGGAGATCTCACAAGGAAAAACCTGGAGGGATGGGGCAACCTGGTCCCTGCTGGGTTATGGTCACACCAACTCCTCCACCTCATTATAACCATGGAGAAACTGAGGCAGAGGATGCCCATGGATTGAAAAAGCACCCCAAAAGTGAACAGACCCCCAGCTGCCCACGCATGGGACCCCACAGCCAGGCAGCACGGGGGGCTGCTCACAGCTCTCCTGCCAGCTGAGTGCCCAGCACCCGGGCAGCATCACTCACGCATGGCAGGGATGGCACGGGCAGCACGGGCACACCGAGCAGAGTGACAGTGGCCAGGCCCTCACCTGTCTGCTCCAGGAGGGCACAGCGCCGGCTCTCCGTGGCCACCTCTCCATCCCCCGGGGAGCCCAGGCAGAGGGGCTGGGGCTCTGCTGACGGGGCCGTGCCCCCCACCTCCACTTCGGCCGCCGGCTCCTCGGCAGAGAACCCCTCCAGCAGCAGGCACGGTGCGGCCTCCCTGCAGCCCAGGGGCACGGAGGGCTCGGCGTGGGGCTCCTCGAGGAAGGAGAGCCAGTGCCCGAGCTCGGGGTTGAGTCTCTTGGAGCGGCGCACGGCGTACACAGCGCTGTCCTGCTTGCGGGGCGCCTTCCCCTCCTGCCTCCCGGCATCGTCCTCGAGGGCCCCCAGCTCCCGGGGCGCCTCCGCCTCGGGGCTCTGCCGGGGCTCGCCCCTCTCTGCTCTGCCTCGGGGCGTGCAAGTCCCGCCGGCATCCTCCCCGTCGGGCGGCACGGGGGAGCAGGAGCCGGGCGGCCGTGCCAGGGCGGCGTACACGGGCTTGCCCAGGCGGTATGGCTTGCTCACATCGCACAGCAGGTCCCGCGCCAGCAGCTCCTTCAGGATGGAGAAGGACGCTCCGGGCTTCTTGCAGCTGCCAGCCGCCTGCCAGGCGCAGCCCGGCCGGCCCTGCCCGGGGGCACAGTCCGGTTTGGCTCTCTTGTAGGGGCTGCCGCAGGGCTGGGGCCGGCCCTCGGCGGGGTCGCGGGCGGGCAGCTTGCGGGGCGGCAGGCAGTAGGTGTGCATGTAGCGGATCAGCTCCAGCACCGAGTGCAGCTCCCCCTCGCAGGAGAACTGGGGGCCCGGGCCCTCCTCCGCCGAGGACAGCGCGGCCGCCGAGTCGCCGGAGCTCAGCGAGTCCTCGCTGGAGTCGCTGTCGTCCTCGTGCTGGGCGCAGTCTCCTGGGGACGGGTGGTGGCCGCTGCCGGGGCACTCCTCGGGCGCCTGGGGGGCTTTGGTCTGCGGGCAGGAGGTGCTGGAGGTGAGGTGCCGGTGCAGCTCCGTGCAGCTGCGGCTCTGTGCCTGCGGGACGCTCGCCCTCCTGTCCCGGGGACCCTCCACCTTCCGAGAGGAGAGAGGAGAAAGGAGAAAATCAGCCCTGAGCCCCACAGCCACTGAGAGGAGGCTGACAGAGCCCCCCACACCCTCACACCCCGCAGCTGTGGCTCACCAGCACCCCGACCTCCCTGGGGTCAGCCCCGTGCCCCGAGTGCTGCCCCGAGTGCAGGCAGGGATGCTCCTGCTCCCCTGGAGGGATCTGCTGCTCTTCCCACACAATCTAATTGGCCAGGCCTAATGCACTGCACAATTACCATTAACAAAGCAGAAAAATCTCTCATGGCACCTTCTGCCGGGTTTCAGATCAGCTCAAGCGTTGGGGTGGGCTCTGCAGTACGACAGGCAGAGACTCCTGGCCAAAGGCCTTGGCTTGGGCTGAGAGTCAGCAGGGATGGGGGCAAGGGGTGACCAGGCATGGAACACATGGGGCTTTCACAAAGGGGTGCTCAGGGAAGTTGGGAGAGGCCAAACCCCTCGGAGTTCAAGTGAGATCAAAGTGCTTCTTAGCACAGCACAGAGTCTAAAGTTTTGCAGAGCCCAGACTGCATCAGACAGGGATGGGAGCACTGTGGTGACAGTCCCTGCCTGTTCCCAACGCCCTGCCCAGCCCAGAGGCTGCTCACAGTCCCCAGCACCATCCTTGGGGCCATCAGGAGGTGTGTGTGCTGCAGGGGCTCAGGCAGTACCTTAGTGCAGGGCCGTGGGGGCCGGGACTTTGGGGTCCCCGGGCGCCGGGCGCTCCCGTCCCGCTGGGCCTCGCAGCTCGGAGGGGACGGAGACAGGAGCAGCTTCTTCAGCTGCAGAGAGAAGGGGCAAGAAAAGGAGTCGGCATCGCAGCGAGGGCAGGAGAAAACACCCCTTGGCTCATGTGTGAGCACACCCATCCCCGAGCATCCCACCCGAAAATGGGGCAAAAAAACATCAGGCAGGGAGGGTTAGGGTTAGCAGCTCCCACCCCACGTGGCCGTGGGGCAGGTGCCTGGCTGTGTCAGGGTGTCCCCACAGCATTCGGCCCAGGGATCCCAGGCAGGCTGGGGCAGTGTGCAGGAGGGAATTCACTTCCCAGAGACAGCCCCACTCGGGTCAGACACACAGGAGCTGCTGCGGGCATCCCAACTTCTCACTCCATCAGCTCTGCCCTGAGGTGACAGAGGCTTTACACTGGTGTGAGTGATGGGTTTGGACAGCTCGCCGAGTCCCCTTGTGAGGCTCATTTAGCCAAAACATCCAGACAGGGCCTCGACTCATTAACGAGCTCTCAAGGCTCTTTGGAGATGCGAATCCCTGTGGGATCTGTCAGGATCTCCCCCAGCACCGTGTCACACCCATGGGCGCTGCAGCGGGGCTTTCCCCAGCTCACCCATCCCTTCTGATGGCAGGGCCAGCACGTTATCCTTCTACTGAACCCCAATTTTGGTCAGGGGGAGGGAAAAAAACCCCAGACCCCACACCCAGCAACAACAACTGAGATTGTGCCCGTGTGGCGCTATAACCGGAGGCGACAGCTCAACAGCAAGACGACTGCGTAGGCACCGGGGGCTGCAGGAGAGACAGGTCTGGGGCTTGGGGCTGATAGAAAAGGGGTGCCCGGGTCAGGGTCGGCCAGGAAATGCCAGCCGGGGCACCCGAGGCTTTAGGAGAGAGGCTCCTGCGGGTGGAAGCGCCCAGCTCCCGTTCCCCCCCGCCCCTGCAACGTATACATCCTATATATACACATACAGCTCATGTGTGATATATACCCCTGCGGGGCGGGCGCGGTGGAGATGCACGCTGTCACCACTGGATGTCACTGCTCCCCTTGGCTGGGACGTGGGGACAGCCCGGGAGCGGGCTGGGGGCTCGGGGGGTGCCGTGAGCGGCAGGCTGGGTGTCCTGTGCCAGGGAACCCCCGGGCACGGCAGGAAACGCTCCCGGTGCGGGGAGGGGAGCGGGGCTGGAGCCCCAGTATTGCAGGGAACCAAGGGGGATGCTCCAGCCACCAAATCTGGGGGGACTGGAGGCCACGCAGCCCCTGAGGGGCTCCGGTGGAAGGCACAGGGAGGGTCAAACCCTCCCACTGACAGCCGAGGGCAGGGGCTGACACTCAGACAAGCCCCTCTTGTGACAGCAGGGAGCTCAGCCCAGGGCAGAGCCGGGGGAAAAGCCACCACTGCCCACGGGCACGGGGCTGGGACGAGCCAGGGAGAGCCCCGGGCAGCCCCACACCTGCAGGGGGGTTAAAAGCAGGTGTGGGTGTGCCAAAGCAGCCCCCAGCCCTCTGGCACCCGCCCCCACCCCGCCCAGAGATAGGTTTGTATACACACAGCTGGTTCCCGTGAGGATGGTGATGGAGGTGACAGCAATGATGCAGAACATGTATACGTATACAATACAAGTATATGCTTTGGTATTGACGGTTAAAGAGAGTTTTAAGCCTAGAATGAAAAAATTCAGACCTTGGCTTCCTATCATACCCATGCAGCCGGCTTATCTGGGGCTCATCCAAATCCACCTTAAACAGTAGGAAGTGGGTTCTTACTAGAGACAGCTCATCACCCTCGGGGGCCGGGGGGCCCCCCGTGACCGGGGCGGTGGGTTTGGGGGAGGGGGCAGGTGAGGTGGTGGCAGGGCTGAGCGTGTCCCCCTCTTCCATAGTTCTGAAGGCAGCCAGGCCCATGTCATCTCCCTGAATATCATCCAGAGTCTCGGTCAGGGCTGCCAGCAGCGCTTCGTTCTCGCTGTCTATTATCTGAAAGGAGCAGCAGAGAAGAAAAGCGGGGGTTAGGCTGGGCACAGGGTTCCCAGGATGCTGGACGGGGGACAGGGACCAGCAGAGCCACACCAGCTCCCACACTGCCCAGTGACCCCACTGTGAGACCTGGAATAGCAGTGTCAGTCTGTCCACCTGCAGCCCAGCAGGAAAAGAACGAACCAGAGCATCTTCTCTGCCCACAGCCCCTCCACCCCACCACGAGGCAAACAGCAGCAGATGAAGGATCTGTCAGGAAAAGGCTCCTGGCCCAAATCCTCCTGACTCTGCAAGTGCAGGAGCTGTGAGCTCAGCCAGCGCTGCCCAGTGGACAAGAGGGCACAGCCTCCCAGGAGGGCACAGGGGAAGCTGCACCACTGGCCTGCTGCCACAGCTTGTGACAAGAACCACGCTGAGCTTTGTGCTCACTGAGAGCCCCCAAACACAGGCACCTCCAGCTGCTCAGGGGCTCTCAGCCCTCCCACACCGCTGCACCCAGTGCTCTGTCAGAGATCTATCCAGAGCACAGCCCCAGTCACTCCCCAGTCTCCCATCAGCACCCCCAGATCATGCTGTTCACCCAAAACTGTGTCAGGGGAGCTGTAGTGCAAGGCCCATCTCATTCCTGGACAGGAGCTGCTCCGCCTCCCCCTTGCCCACTGCTCCAGCCTGGCTTGGGTCCCTCCTTCCACTGTGCTTTGGCTTTGCTGATGCACCTCCAGCATTCCCAGGGCCCTCCCAGTCCCACCCAGCCCCACGAGCTCCCTTCCAGTCTGGCAATACAGTGCTGAAGCCCAGGAGAGGATGCAAAGCTGAGGAATGGCTGGAGTGAGCCAGCAGTTCCTTCGTTTTGGTCCTCCTCCATCACAATCTGAATGTAAACCATGTCCAGGGAGAGGCAGGCTACCATCAGGGATAAAATTAGCACGGGGGTAAAGTGAGGCTCACAGCCTCCTGTGCTTCTCTCCTCTTGTTTGAAAATTAAACATCTTTTGTTCCATGCCCTAACCTTGCTCGCAGTTACTAGAGCAGGCTCCAGGGAAAGGCAGCAGGATGCTCCATTTTTGGCTCAGTTTCTTTTCCTCCTGTTATTGGCACGAGATTGCTGTGCACACAAGTTCAGTGGGATACATTTCATCATACTCCACTGCTCCTCATCGGCCTGGCTTTTGCATTTCTTTTCTGTTTATCTTTTCCCCAGGAAGTTCACGGAAAATATGCATCTCGTGATGAAGGTCCCTCAGCTGGACTGGACCATTTTCAAGCACAGCATCAGCCCAGCACAAAAGCCAGAGGGTTGTTATTTCATGGGCAGGTTAGAAAATATTGAGGCTTTTTTTTCATCTCCTTGTTTAAATAGAAATCTTCCTCCTCCCAAAATGTGACCCAGGCTTGGTGATTAGCTGGTACCAGGGGGACACAACCTCCTTGTGCAAGGGGGTAAAGGTCAGGAGGGCACAGAGACCCCAACCCCAAGGACAGGCACATGCAGGGCATGGCATGAGCTTGGGCAGGGTGAGGGGCTGCCCGGCCTGCTCTGTGCCCAGTCCCCTCTGCATCTCCCTGCTTCCAACCTGGCTGTGCTGTCAGACAGCCCTGCCCTGTCCTCACAGCTCCAGGAGCAGAGGGACATGGAGCAGTCCTGCCTGTGCCAGGAGCATCCCCTGCCCCAGGAGCATCCCCTGTGCCCAGGAACATCCCTGCCCCAGGAGCATCCCTGCCCCAAGAGCATCCTCTGTGCCCAGGAACATCCCCTGCCCCAGGAACATTCCCTGCCCCAGCTCTGCACTGTGCTGACACAGCCACAGATCCATCCCAGCCCAGGGCTGAGGAGAGGAACACTGGGACCCCAGAGACAGAGGGGCTGCCAGAGCTGGGAGAACAGAGCAAGGGGCTGGTTCCTGTGAGGGAACAGGGTGGAGGGGCTGATTCCTAAAGGAACAGGGTGAAGGGGCTGATTCCTAAAGGAACAGGGTGAAGGGGCTGGATCCTAAAGGAACAGGGTGAAGGGGCTGGATCCTAAAGGAACAGGGTGAAGGGGCTGATTCCTAAAGGGACAGGGTGAAGGGGCTGGATCCTAAAGGAACAGGGTGAAGGGGCTGCTTCCAGCTCCTGGGAAGGAACTTTCCAGTGCTGAGACCCCCGCACTGCCGCCCTGGCATTCCAGGAATGGAACAGGACACGCTGCACCCCGGCTGCGATTCCAGTGAATAATCCAGCACAGGAGGGCTGCCTCAGCAGCCTCCTCCTCCTCCTCCTCATTAGCCTTACTCTGCTTGCCCCATTTAGAGCTGGTGCACAAATTAATGGAGCAGTAATCAGCTGGGGAGGAGATATTAATAGTCCTGTGTGTTCCCTCTTCCCAGCCTCCCTTTCCCTGTGCCTCCATCCTGGAGTACTGGAGAGCTCTGTGCTCCCTGCTCCCAGCCTCTCTGTCCCCCTGCCTGCACGCAGGGGGGATGGATGGGGTACCTGGAAGAGCTCGGAGTCGTCGGTGCTGTACTGGCTGGAGTCGGTCTCCGAGTGCTCCCTGTCCCAGTGCAGCTCGCTGAAGCAGCCAGCAGAGTCCAGGTCGCCGGCGTCCAGCTGGGACAGATCGATCTCGGGGAAGTCAGAGTAGAGGTGCTCCTCTCCAGACACCTCATACTGCACACAGGAGAGCAGAGAAACAACTGAGACCAGGGGAGCAGGCACTGAGGACAGCAGCATCCCCCCTGTGTCACCCAGTGATCCACCCCAATGCTCCCAGCCCTGCTCCAGCCCCTCTTCCCACTGAGCTCCAGGCACTGGCAGGGTGTGCTGGGCACCTTTTCACCCACTCAGCCTGGCACTGGTCACTGGAGCAGCCCCACAGCCCCACCACACCCCTGCTGGTGTCCCAGCTGTGGCACAGCTGGAGCTGCTTGGGAAGAGCCTCATCCCTTCCCAGTGAGCAGATGCTCAGGGCACAGCACAGCCACTGCACAGCCACGGCTGGGGCAATTCCTGCCCTTGGTGCCCTAAAAGTGACATCCAGTGGTGGCCTGGGGATCAGCACAGGACACCTGGGACAGCAGCACACAGGGCCAGCCTCACAGCTGCTGCTCACCCTGTCCCCCCAAGGGCCCTGGAGCCCTCAGGATCCCAAAGCACCACCAAGGCCACCAGAGCTGCTCCCTGCTCCCTGCAGGGTGAGGACAGCCTGGAAATGAATGGATGTCTGAGAGCACTTGGGGTGATGTGAGCTAAAAATCTCCACTTAACCACAGAAAGGAGCTGGCACCTGCCCCACTTGGGTTCCAGCCATGAAACCCCAGAGGGGGCTGGGGCTGGCACCAGCACCCAGTGCCCGCCCTGGCACCTGCACCGTGCCTGCTTCAGCCTCGGTGCCAGGGTAAAACACAGGGAAAGGTCTGGAGAGGCTCCTCCCAGCACTGCCTGCCCAAGGGGAGGCTTCTGGCACTGAGGGAAGCAAGTTTATTTACAGAGCAAACGGATTTTGGAGCAGGCAAACATCTGAGCATGTGAGAGAGGCTGCGGGGGAGCGTGGGGGCCCCTCCTCCTGGAGCACCCTGCAAGGGTCTGCTCCATCACTCAGTGGGAAGGAAAGGGGATTTCAAACCCAGCTGCAGGAAGGGAAAAGACAGCTTTTCTCTCTTTCTCTTCTCGTTTTTTTGTTTTTCAAATTGGGATAATCTGGGATTACTGGCTGTGTTCCCCCAGGCTGAGGAGCCTGTCTGCCACGCTCCCCACCACATCCAGGACACTCCAAAGGACACTCCCCTGCACACACTCCCTCCCTTCCTGCATTTCCCACCTGCTTCCCAGCCTGCCCCATCCCAGGGGAGGTGGAAAACAGGGAGAGCACCTCGGAGGGCACAGCAAGGGCAGGAGAGTGGTTTTATGGCCTGAAGGTGAGCAGTGCCAGGCCCCATGTCCCAGCCATGCCCAGGGGCTGCAGTGGATGCAGGGAGCAGCTGGGGCTGCCCCTCACAAAGCTCTGGGGGATGCTCTCCCAGCGCTCTCCCTTCACCTCTTTGGGATGGGTACCAGGTAAATAGCACAAGTGTGGTGCCACAAAGAGTATCGGGCACCCCTGAGGGCTCTGGGAGCACAAACTCCTCACTGGGCCCCCAGGGATGGGGATTTTCTAACCTGCTCTGTAAAACCCTCTGTTCCCAGGTGTCAGAGCACGTGCAGCAGGTCAGGAGTCCCCACTGCCAGCTCTGGGGGACACAGATGCTGCCTCCCCCCTTGTGCTGTCCCTCTGCTCTGGGATCAGGTGTCCTTTGGCCTTTCAGATGTGTCCCTTACCTGCTGTGCCTCGTCCCTGCCTTCCTGTCCCTGCCCTGGTGCCTGCTCCAGAAAAAGTCTTGTGACAACTTTGTCTCCCCCTTCTCCCCAAAGCTTCCCATGGGAACACAGGCACAGGTTTTTATTTTTAGCCAAGCCATACATCCACAGCTATACGTGTGTCTGTGTGTGCGTGTGTGCGTGCAATTAAAAATAGCAGAGCAGCCAAATTCTCCTGCTCCTTTTGATATGCCACAAGGGAAAAGATCCTGGCGCTGAGATCACAAGGAGCAGCTGACACCAGCGCTCGGGATGTCTTTTGATCAACTCCACAGATGTGACATGTCCCCATTGGCAACAGGGCTGCGTAAAAATAAACCCCTGCAATGCCAGGCTGCTGAGCTGCCCTCTCTGGGCACTGGGGGCAGGACTGCCCTGCCCTGCCACTGCCACTGTCACTGTCACTGCCACTGTCACTGCCACTGTCACTGCCACTGCCACTGTCACTGCCCTGTCACTGCCACTGTCACTGCCCTGCCACTGTCACTGTCACTGTCCTGCCACTGTCACTGTCACTGTCACTGCCCTGCCACTGTCACTGTCACTGTCACTGCCCTGCCACTGCCACTGCCCTGTCACTGCCACTGTCACTGCCCTGCCACTGTCACTGTCACTGTCCTGCCACTGTCACTGTCACTGCCCTGCCACTGCCACTGCCACTGTCACTGCCCTGCCACTGCCACTGTCACTGCCACTGCCACTGTCCTGCCACTGTCACTGTCACTGCCCTGCCACTGTCACTGCCACTGTCACTGTCACTGTCACTGCCCTGCCACTGCCCTGCCACTGCCACTGTCACTGCCACTGTCACTGCCACTGTCACTGCCCTGCCACTGCCACACTGGGGATGCTCCAATCCTCCTGCCTTCCACGGGTCAGGAATGCCCAGACTCAGCTCTGTGTGTGTGGAGCCTCCTCCTCTCCTCCTTGGCAAACATGGGGACAGCCTTTGCTTGGTGGGGTCACCTGGATGGGCACCCCAGCCCCCAGCCAGTCCCCTCTGCTGGGCAGTGTCCCTGACCCAGCCCAGGCACCAAGGACCGGCTCCAGAGGGAACCCAGCACTCCCAGCCCATGGCTGAGCCCCACTGGGGAAGGGGCAGCCCCTGCCCAGCTCAGGGGTGGCAGCAGCGATGGGGACACTGCCTGTGGGCACGGGACCTCATCTGCTCTCACTGTCCCTGTTCCCACCCTCTGCACTTCCTGCTGCCTTGGGAGAGGAGTGAACTTTTGTTCTAATTTTACTCGGGACTTTGTAGGAAGATCAGCCATGGGTTCTTGGTGTGCAGCCAGCAAACACCCATGGAGACATGCTCAGAGCCTGGGAGGCATCCTCCAGCCCAGACACCTGGCTGTGAGCAGCAAGGCTGCCACCAGAGAGCTGTGCCATCCCTGAGCAGCCACCAGAGAGCTGTGCCATCCCTGAGCAGCCCCTGCTCCAGGGGGGAGAGCTCCTCTGGCTCCTGGGTCAGCATCCCCCTGGCTCCTGGCTGCTCTGGGACTGCAATGTGCTCCCACTGCTGTCCCTCTGCCATGTCCCCACTCTGTCCTTGCCAGGGCAGTGGCAGCATGAGGAGCTGGCACAGGGTTAGATCCATCTCCCTGCCTCCCCTCAATGCAGGCCACTGTCTCTGGTGGCCCCAGAAGCTCTGGGGACATGTCCTGGGCTGGAGCCACTCTGCCACCCTGGGGACAGCAGGTGGGACATGTCCCTTTCAGTCCTGTTTTGAGCAGTGTGAACTCTGGCACGTGAGGTTTTATCTCTGAGGAAACACCAGGCTCCTCCCTGAGCCCAGCTCTAATTCAAACACTGGATTAAGGAGACAGGAAATGTTTTCCTCTTTTTCAGTGTCAACCTGGGCTCCTCAAACAGAACCCTGCAGTCAGCAGGACTGGAGAGGCTGCCTGGGGTCAGCTGCATCCACGAGCCCAGGAGAGCAGGAGCAGCCAGGGAACAGCAACTGAGCAGGGCGGGCAAGGGCTGAGCTCATTGTGTGCTCTGTGAGCTGCTCAGGAGCTGGGACAGCGCAGTGACCGTGACACGCAGACCTGCAGGTGCTCTCCTGTCTCACTGCAGCCCTGCCAGAAATCGCCCTTATCTGCACAAGCCCTGGGTCCAAGCCCTTGAAGTCATGGCCAAGAACTGTGGCGTGGCTGCGGGCACAGGGGATGGCACACGGGGCTGGTGCTCACTCAGCCTGCTCAGGGACAGCCTCTGAAGAGCTGCTGAGCACGGGCAGCACCTTCCAGCAGCCTCATCCTGCCCGGGGTGCCCTGGGGTGCCCTGTCACCCACGTGCCATGGGAAAAGGGCAGGAAAGGGGCAGCGCCTCGGAGGGGCCGAGGGAAGCAGCAGGGACAGCAGAGCCCCCTCCTCACTGGGAGCAAACAGTGACTCAGCTCCTCCCTGCAGAGCCAGGAGCTGCCCAGGGCATTAAGGGATAAATCTCCAGCCCCAGAGCAGCCAGCGAGTCAGGCTGGCACCCACAGCAGCAGCAGCAGGGAAACACCCCGTGCTGCTCCCACCAGCCCTGCCTCAGCCACAGGGCAGCTTCTCCCTCCTCAGCCTCACCAGGACTCGGAAAAGCAAAGAAAATCCTTGGGCAGGGGTTTTGCAGAGTTGTCTGGGCTTATCAGGGAAATCCGTAATCACAGACTGCTTCAAACGGGGATTACAGCCCTGCAGGGAGACAGCAGCGTGTCCCTGGGACGGGCTGGCACCAGGGGGGTGGCACTGGCTGCCTGCTGTGGCACTGCCTGCTGTGGCACTGCCTGCTGTGGCACTGGGCTGCTGTGGCACTGGCTGGTGTGGCACTGGCTGGTGTGACATTGAGCTGACTGATGTGGCACCAGGCTGGTGTGGCACTGGCTGGTGTGGCACTGGCTGCTGTGGCACTGGGCTGGCTCCTGTGGCACTGGCTGGTGTGGCACTGGCTGGTGTGACACTGGCTGCTGTGGCACTGGGCTGGCTCCTGTGGCACTGGCTGGTGTGGCACTGGCTGGTGTGGCACTGGCTGGTGTGGCACTGGCTGGTGTGGCACTGGCTGGTGTGGCACTGGCTGGTGTGGCACTGGCTGGTGTGACATTGAGCTGACTGATGTGGCACCGGGCTGCTGTGACACTGGCTGGTGTGGCACTGGGCTGGCTGGTGTGGCACTGGGCTGGTGTGACATTGAGCTGACTGATGTGGCACTGGGCTGCTGTGGCACTGGGCTGCTGTGGCACTGGGCTGGCTCCTGTGGCACCGGGCTGCTGTGGCACTGGGCTGCTGTGGCACTGGCTGGTGTGTGACACTGGCTGGTGTGGCCAGCCCAGAGGGATGAGGGATGTGTGGGGACAGCCTGGCTCCAGCAGCAGGGAGGAGGGCAGAGGTGGGAACGGAGGAGACAGCTATAAATAAGTGTAAATACAGCAAGGAGGCACCTGGCCAGAGCTGTGAAGGTCACCAGAGTGTGTGCCAGCAGATAAGCAACCCCCCTGCCCAGTGGCATTTGACAAAATGTCACTGTGAATGAGGGAGAGGCGGTGTCGGGTTGTGCCTTGGCCCTGCCAGCCCCTGCCACCCCCATATTTATAGCCTGAGAGCCCCCAGGAAGGTCCCTGGAGGTGAGGGGACCCTGCCTGCACCCACAGGGAGCACAGGGCCCTCACCCCCTGCCCAGGCTTGGGGCAAGGCCCTCAGGAACCTCCCGGGCTGCACAGAGCAGGGACACCTCTCTGTCCTGCCAGCCACGCTGCCCTCTGCCCCCTGTTAATTTTTAATTACTTATTTTAACTTTCTGCTAATCCGTTTTAACGATTCAGCCCAGCCAAAGAGGCAAAACCTCATTTAAAAGCTGGGCAGAGCAAACAGCAGCTCCTTCTTCCTCCTGAGGCACTCCAAACCAAGTTCTGCTGGTGCTCCTGTGGGTGCAGCACGTGGGAGCTGCCCACGCTGGGCACACTGTGCCAACACAGCCTGCACTCAGAGCTTCAACCCAAAGGTTGGACCTGACGGCCTCAGAAATCTTTTCCAGCTGAAATAATTCTGTGATTCAGTGGCACACGTGGAGCAGCTGCTCTCCCAACACAGCCTGAGATGTGCTGGGTGGAAAAAGGGGTGCTGGGTGGAAAAAGGGGTGCTGAGTAGGAAAAAGGGGTACTGAGTGGAAAAAAGGGGTGCTGGGTGGGAAAAGGGGTGCCCAGTGCCAGGCTCTGAGCCCCAGGCTGTGCACAGTCTCACTCCTTGACTTTTGTCTTATATTAGGAGGTGTAATTAAGATCAACCAAGAGATGCCAGTAATGGGAAATATTAAACATTAACCACAAACAATAAACATGAACTTGCCAGGATAACTTTGATATGCAGGAAAGATGGAAGAAATTGCACTAAACTGTCCTTGAGTCACAGGACAGAAGAAAGGAGCCTGAGATACTGGTAATAATGCCCTGGATAAACAACATTCTGCTGGAATACTTCAAACAAAGGTGTGTCTGCTTTAGGAAGAAGGGCACAGCAAAGTGTACCACAGGTTATAGAGCTGCATGTTCACACACACTCAGCTCATTTCTTCAGGCTCCAGATTACAGAGTCCACTTTGGTTCTGCCTGAGCTCCAGCACCAGCCCAGGGCTGCAGAACCCACCAGGGAGCTCCTGCAGCCCCACAGACCCCAAAGCAGCCCCACAGACCGCAATGCAGCCCCACAGACCCCAAAGCAGCCCCACAGACCCCAAAGCAGCCCCACAGACCCCAAAGCAGCACCCACAGACCCCAAAGCAGCCCCCACAGACCCCAAAGCAGCCCCACAGACCCCAAAGCAGCCCCACAGATCCCAATGCAGCACCCACAGACCCCAAAGCAGCCCCACAGACCGCAATGCAGCCCCACAGACCCCAAAGCAGCCCCACAGACCGCAATGCAGCCCCCACAGACCCCAAAGCAGCACCCACAGACCCCAAAGCAGCCCCACAGACCGCAATGCAGCCCCAGTGGTGCCAGGCACAAGGCAAGGGCAGGCGGTGCCCCGTGCAAGGAGCAGACAGAGCAGAACAGGCTGTTCCCAAGGAACAGCTCCTCTCTCAACACCACCTAATGGAAAGAGCCCTGTGTGTGTCCCTGTGGGCTGCCAGGGCTGCCCGGGCAGTGCCAGCACACCTGGGCACCCTCAGCGTGCTCAGAACTGGGACAGCTTCACCCTGCAGCCCTGGGTGCAGCACCCCAGCCTGGCAAACCCCATCCACACCAAACACACCTGTGCCAGTGGCTGCTGCCAGCCTGTCCCTGGCACCAGCTCCCTGCCACCCCTCGATGGCATGAGAGCTGAACACTGCTGGGGTTTTCTAGGAAATTCCTTTTTATCTCCCCAAAGCAAAGGCAGCAGCAACGGACAGCAGCTGGCACGGGCTGGGCACAGAGCACAGAGGGGACTGAAATGGGACATCAGCTGCCAGCCCTGCCAGGGGAGCCTTAATGCCATGGGACAGGCAGGGAAGGAGAAGGAGAAGGAGAAAGGAGGAGAAGGAGAAGGAGAAGGAGAAGGAGAAGGAGAAGGAGAAGGAGAAGGAGAAGGAGAAGGAGAAGGAGAAGGGAGAGGAGAAGGAGAAGGAGAAGGAGAAGGAGAAGGAGAAGGAGAAGGAGAAGGAGAAGGAGAAGGAGAAGGAGAAGGAGAAGGAGAAGGAGAAGGAGAAGGAGAAGGAGCAGGCAGGGCTCCCCCAGCACCCCTCTCCTCCTCCTGTCAGGTGCCCTCCAGCCTGTGTGGGACAAGGACAGGCCAGGAGGTGGCACAAGCCCCGCAGCCCTGAGGGGATCCCAGTGGCACTGGGTGCAGTGGGGGCCGTGGCTGAGGCCAGCAGAGCACTGGGACACTGAAATTCCTGGGATGGCTCCCACTCACAGCACTGAGGGGCAGGAGAGGCTGTGCAGCCCCCAGAGCCAGGCTGGCAGCACAGGGACCCGGCTGTGCCATGATGGGGACAGGCCTGACTCACTGAGGAGCTGACTGTTAGCCAGCTCTGCTGGTCACAAGAATTCCCCTCGATGGCAAGTCCCTCCCTTTGCAAGGAAAACATGAGGGGGTGATTATTTTCAGAGCTTCCTCTTCTGATGTCCCTGCAGCCTCGTGACTGATGTGGGCACAGGGACCCCAGCGAGGAGGAGCAGCCCTGCCCCTGCCCTGGGGAGGTTGGGTGCCCAGCTCAGAGGCTGACAGGGCTCCACCAGGCCCTTTGTGCCCAGGGGACACTGCAAACATCCATCCTGCCATGGCACGGCCTGGCACACCTAACCCCAGCCCAGCTCCAGGGCACTGCTCACCCTGGCACCGGCAGCTCCAAGAGCAAATCCCAGGGGGAGGCACCAGCTGTCCCTCCACTGCCACACAGAGCTGTGGTGGCACCCAGGGGCAGGCAGAGCCCCTGCCCACGGGGACACCACTGCCTGGTGCCACCCAGGCCAGCCACAGCCCTGCTCCCCACCCACAGGCACAGCCTTGGCATCTCCCAGGCTGCCAGAGCTGCCCTTGGCATTCCAGGAGCCACAGCCTGGGAATCCCTGCAGTGCCTCAGCCTCCCTGCCCAGCTGGGCAAGGGCTGGCATTGCCAGCACATCCTGGTGTCACCTCGTGTGACAGAGCTGAGGTCACACCGTGTCACACCGGGCCCAGTCCTGCCTCTTTCACACCTGACAAGGAGCTGCAGAGAACCTGTTACCCCCTGCCCTCTGTCACCCCCTGCCCGCTGTCACCCCATTCCCGCTGTCACCCCTGCCAGCTGTCACCCCCTGCCCGCTGTCACCCCATTCCCGCTGTCACCCCCTGCCCGCTGTCACCCCCTGCCCGCTGTCACCCCTGCCCGCTGTCACCCCCTGCCCTCTGTCACCCCCAGCCCGCTGTCACCCCTTGCCCGCTGTCACCCCTGCCCGCTGTCACCCCCTGCCCGCTGTCACCCGCTGCCAGCTCTGTCCCCATCACCTGCAGCACACCCTTCACCTCCCCAGGGCACAGCAGCCCTTTCACAGCTGGCTGATGCTCTGCTGAGCAGCAGGGACTGCCTGCACAAGGTGTCCCCTGCCGGCAGGGCAAGCCCAGCTCCTGCTGCTCCTGAGGGGGCTCGGGTGCCCCTGCCATGGAAGGCACCGTGGGCTGGCACTGCTGGTGCCACCAGCAGCCTCTTAGTGCTAATCAGGCCGAGGCAGGAGACGGGGAGGGTTCAAGCTGGGGTTAAGAAGGCACAAGGAGGATCTTCCTGCATTAGCCTGACCTCAGAGCCAGCCCAGGGACAGCCCTGCCCTGCTGGGGCTCAGCCACCAGCACAAACCCTCAGTGGGACCCTCCAGAGCCCTGCTGCTGCTGGACAGGGGCTGAGCTGGCCCTGCTGCCAGGGGGGCTGTGGGAGCCCCCAGTGCCCAGCTCACACCTGAAAATGGAGTTTTCAGCTGGATGCATGAGGATGCAAACCTCTGTGCAAGGAGAAAAACCACTCACATCTCTCCTTACTCCCCAAACCACCCAGATCTGTCCTTACCCTATAAACCACTCACATCTCTCCTTACTCCCCAAACCACCCAGATCTGTCCTTACCCCCCAAACCACCCAGATCTGTCCTTACCCTATAAACCACTCACATCTGTCCTTACTCCCCAAACCACCCAGATCTGTCCTTACCCTATAAACCACTCACATCTCTCCTTACTCCCCAAACCACCCAAATCTGTCCTTACCCCCCAAACCACCCAGATCTGTCCTTACCCTGAAAACCATCCAGATCTGTCCTTGCCCCCTGCCCAGCCTGCCCAGGTGTGCCCAGTGCAGCTGGAAGCCCCAGCTGTGCCAGGTGGGTGGGTGGGCACTGCTGGCCACCCCTCAGTGCTGCGCTGCCCGTGCCAGCTCCTGCTTCTGCCCTGCACAACCTGGCACCCTGCACCTCCCTGTCCCCATCACCTGGGCACAGCAAGAGGTGAGTCCCCCCCTGTTCTGCTCCTGAATCAGGGGCTCCCTGTGCTCCCCCATCCTGCTACACCCAAATAAATGATTGCCCATTTTCTGTAGGTGTCCTGGCAGAGGGGACTGTCACCACCCAGTGTGGTCACCTCATGGTCACCTCATGGTCACCTCGTGCCTCTGCTCTGACCCCTCTGTGCCCAGAAAGCTGCTGGGGAGGGGCAGTGCTGCCAGGTGGGCATCAGCAGTCCCTGGCATGAAATGATTCTCAGTGTGGACACCACCCCAGTTGTGTGGGAAAGGTGGGAGGAGAGCAGGTCCCAGCAGGCCTGGGGATGCAGGGACACCTCCCAGGTGGATGTGGAGCTGAGAGCCCTGAGCAGCAGCTCGGGGCAGGCTGGGCACACAGAGCACAGCCTGTTTGCTCTGGGCATTTCCTGGGGCTGCTCAAGGCTTTGCTGTGTCCGGGTCTGCACCTACACTGTCACTGCCCCAGGGCTGGGCCCTGCCCCTGCTTTTTGGCTCTGCAGGAAGCATTTCTGGGAGCCTGGAGCTGCTGCTGCCAACCTGCTTTCCTCGGGCTTCCTACTCTGCAAACAACTGACTCACCCTGGAAAGAAACAGCTCCAAGATCTCCAGATAGAAAACCTCTATGAGGGCAAGGAGCTCCTTCAGGAGCACATGCAAACCCACATCCACAGAGCTTTGTTCTAGTCCAAATTCTCTCCTGTGAGGGACCACACCTTTCCCCTCCCCAAAACCCCAGGCAGGCTCCAACATGGCATGAGAGGAGGGGTCTGGCCGCTCCCTGCGGCAGCAGCTGGGGCCCCTCTGCTCTTCCCAAACCAGTTGGGGTGAAGCCCACAAGCTCGAGTTCTTACACTAAACCAGATCCTTTAACTGCTCCACGTGCTGTGCCACCCTGGCCTGAGCTTGCCTGCCCCCAAGCCTTGTCCCCCCTGTTTCTGACCCCAGCTAATCCCGGGATCAGCAGAAAGCCAGAGACCCCAGGGCAGGCTGGCCTGAAAGCCAGCCCTGAGCTCTGGCTGTGACAGGAACTGCTCTGAGCCAGCAGCCACCCCTGGGCTGGCACCATCAGAGCCAGGGGAAGGCACCCCGAGCCTGGCAGTGCCACATGGCAGCTGGTCTGAACCCCATGCAGGGCTGGCAGGGGTTAAGGCTGCCCAGGGCTGGCTTGGTGTGCCACCTTCACGCGCTTTGCATGGCCCAGAGCCTGGCAGCAGCTCCCCAGTCATGTGAGACGAGAGCAGCTCCAGCTCCCAGCCCTGCCTCGCTCTTATCCACCCGCTCTTATCCATCCCTGTGCCTCTGCTGCCCCCCTGGCAGGGGCTGCCATGCGGGGACGTGGCCAGGAGCCCTTGGCAGAGCCTGCAGGGTCACCTTGGAGGGTCCTGCAGGGAGGCAGGGCAGCGGGACAGGGCTGTGCTCGGGGTGGCACCGAGGGGACATTGCTGGGCCACGGCCCCACAGCTGGGGCTGCACTGGAGGAGAACTGCCAGCCCTGCCCCTGCCAGCCTGGCAGCAGGGCACAGAGGGCACCAGCCAGGCAGCCCCTCAGCCTGCCCAGCCAGCCCCAGTGCCAGCCTGGTGAGCAGGTGGCACCGTGTGTGCCCAGAGCTGGCCGAGCCAGGCTGGGTTATGCAAACCACAACGGGAGCTGTTTCAACTAGTTGGACTCCTGCCTGGCAGTCAGGTGCCTTCCTCCTCCTCCTCCTCCTCCCAAACGGCTGCCAGGGCCCTGGGCAGCTGCCCAAGCTCTGTGGGTGCCTCTGTCCCCACGCTGCTGTGGGCGAGGGGCTCTGGGGTGCCCTGGGATGTGGGGGGCAGGCAGGGGCTCAGTGACCCCCAGCACCAAGTGCTGCTCTCCCCCAGCTCAGCTGTGAGCCAGCCCCGCCTTGGGGTGTCCTTGGGGTGCCCTCAGGTGTCCTGCACTGCCAGGGCACAGCTGGCACCACGGGCAGGCACAGGGAAGGTTGTGAACCTGCACAGAACCAGGGAATGCTTTGCACTGGGAGAGAACATTAAAGGTTTTGTTCCACCTTCCACATCCCAGACTGCTCCAAGCTCCATCCAGCCTGGCCCTGGGCACTGCCAGGGATCCAGGGGCAGCCCCACTCCCCCGGTGCCCAGCTGGGAGCAGGGATGGGGGGCAGTGCAGGCAGGGGAAGGGGCTGTCAGCCCCATTGCTGGTGGGTTTTACCCAGCACTGCGCTCACCTTGCCATTTCCCATCCCTGGGAAGTGCAGAAACACAAGGAAATCTTTCTGTGGAAGGAATGGTGCAGGGAAAAAGTTCCCAAAGGAAGGCCTGGGCAGAGCTGGTCACATTCCTGTCACCAGCTGTCACTGCCACACTCACACCTCATGGCAAGGGCTCAGTGTTTGCCTTTGCCTGGAGAAACCCTCCCCAGGCCAGGAGGAGCCAGCAGTGGACAGCATCTGTTCCCAGCACCCTCTGACATTGCAACACACGGGGAAAATCCCACATATGAGCACCAGGAATCCTCATGCAAATCCTCATTCCCAAGCCAGTGCAGCCTGGCACTCTGGGCTGCCAGGAAAGCACAGCCTGGCCCTGCACAGGGCTCTGTGCACAGCACTCCAGCCTCTCCTGGAATTTCAACACGGATTCCCAGGCACCCCCAGCTCCATCAGAACTGTCCCCTGGCCAGCCCAGCTGCTCCTGGGGGATGCAGGGACCACAGGGGTCAGCAGCTCCATGGGGTGACAGCTGTCCTGCCTGGGACACGGGTGACACGGGGCTGGGGTGGCACAAGGGATGGCTCCATCCCTGTTTTCTTTACTACAAAATTCTGTGCAACAAAATAAAGCCTTTGCCAAAGGAAACGGGCCCCAGGCCAGCTCCTTCCAGGGCTCCCTGGAATGCTCTGCTCTGTTATCCCTCGGTGGGCGCTGAGATTTTGTGCAGGTATCAGTTTTTCTGTTCAGGGTGCTTTTCCAGCTGGATGTCTTTGATGAGCTGTTCTGCAGAGGTGGCATGGAGCAGGAGGAGCAGGGAAACCTGCCTGTGGTGAATGGTAAAACCCTCTGGCAACGCCGTGACGCTGCTCCAGACACAGGGGCTAAATTTAGACTGCTCATTTATTATCCTGCAGCTGCTGCCTTTGGTGTGAGAGGAGCCAGGGGCTGCACTGATGCTCCCCTCACCCATGGCTGGGGCTGCCTGGACACAGCCACAGGCTCACACTGGCTGCAAAGCATAAAATAATGCACAAACCTTTTCCCTGGGTGTCTCCTGAGAGATGAGGCTGAGCTTAAATCCCCCACAAAGGTTTATATGTGCTGGCATGAGCAGTCCTGCCTGGCTGGGAAGGGGATCCCCTGCTCCTGGTGAGGGTACCCAGGTTTCTGCCAAAGGATGGGAGGCTTTCCTGTGGCTGCCCCACTGCCAAAATCAGGGATCTTCCTCAAGCAAGCCAGCCACAGCTGGAGCAGAGAGGCAGGAGGGGCAGGGAGCCATGGGTGCCTCCACCTCCTCTCCTCTGGGATGTGCAGCAGAGACAAATCCTGGTGTGACCCCGGCGCTTGGCAGACAATGCCCTGCCTGCAGTGCCAGGGAGACAGCAAGTGCAGCCAGGCTGAGCACTGGCACCGTGGCTGCCTTGGGTGAGGAGCCATCCCCGGGCTCTGGTGGCAGGGAAGCCACAGGAAAGCCACCCATCCTTTGGCAGGAGTTCTGCGTGCCTCCAGCAGCACACCTGGGACAAAGGGCTGAAAGGAGGGATGGCCAGGCAGCCAGGCTGGGCTGTGACCCTGCTGGGACTCACAGCAGCCATGCCCCCACTGCTGGCACCAGCCTGGGACTCACAGCAGCCATGCCCCCATTGCTGGCACCGAGTGCCATTGAGGTGGGGCCAAGCAGGACAGAACTCCAGGCATCCCATCCTGTTCCATCCATCCTGCTGCATCCCATCCTGCTCCATCCCATCCTGTTCCATCCATCCTGCTCCATCCCATCCTGCTCCATCCATCCTGCTGCATCCATCCTGCTCCATCCATCCTGCTCCATCCATCCTGCTCCATCCCATCCTGCTGCATCCATCCTGCTGCATCCATCCTGCTGCATCCCATCCTGCTGCATCCATCCTGCTGCATCCCATCCTGCTGCTGCCATCCCATCCTGCTGAATCCATCCTGCTGCATCCCATCCTGCTGCCACCCCTCCTGCATCCATCCTGCTCCATCCATCCTGCTGCATCCATCCTGCTCCATCCATCCTGTTCCATCCATCCTGCTGCATCCCATCCTGCTCCATCCATCCTGCTGCATCCATCCTGCTCCATCCCATCCTGCTGCCACCCCTCCTGCATCCATCCTGCTGCATCCATCCAAGCAGGAGGCTGGCAGTGCCAGGAGAGGGTTAAGCCATTCCTCATCCCTGCTGGACCCACAGCAGCACCAGTCCTGCCCCCACACTGCTGCTGGAATCACTGAAGGGTCTCCCAAGCTGTGGGCTCTGCTGGGGCTGCCTCATCCTCCTTGGGGACAATGGGGTGCAGTGGTGGCAGCAGCAGAGGCAGCCTGGTGCCCGCTGTGCCAGCTGCTCGGGAGGGGACTGGGAACCTGCCTGGCACCTGGGCACTGGGAGGGGGGGACACAGCCCCAGGAGCATCCCCAGCAGGGACAGAGGTGACAGTCCCTGCCCTGAGCCTGGTGGCTGCAGGGACATTGGGGACACGAGGGATCTCACACCTCAGGCTGCCGTTCCCATACAGGGACAGGCAGGACCAGGCATGGGGCTCATGGAAAAGCCACTTGGAATGACAGTCCTTGGTCCTCCCCAGAGTGTCCCCACTGCTCCTGTCACTGACCCACGGGGACCACAGCACCAAAGACCTCCCTGTGCCTTTTGGTGCTGCTCCCCCTTCTCTCCTCATTCCTTTTTCAGGCACCATCCTATGCACGGACGGTCAGCAACCCAAAAAATGCCCAGATGTGGTCCCTGGGTGACCTCCTCCTGCTCCCTGTGCTGACATGTGCTGAAGCAGCACAGAGGGGACACAGGGACACTGTTTCTGCCTCCCCCTCGGCCCCAGAGGCCTTTCCCCTGCTTTCCCCCGGGTCAGGAGGGGCACAAACCCTTGGGCAGTGGCTGGTATTTGGGTAAGAGGCCACACTGGGGTACAGAGGCAGCAGCACGTGCTGCTGCTGTCCTGACACACACAGCGCTGGGGCTGTGCCTGGCCATCAGCACAGGCTCAGCAACTCTCCCACGGCCACCAGCAACACCCCCGGGACCCCCAGGGACCCCCAGGCCAGCTGTGAGGGGTGACAGGCAGGGCAGCAGCTCAGTGGGGAGCACAGCCTGCCTGCCTGAGGCTCTGCCCTCTCTGCTCCCTGCACTGCAGGGCTGCACTGCTGTTCCTTGCTGCAGGAGTGCTGCTGCCCTGCTGGGAGCAGCCCGTGCCCATCGTGGATGGGACACTGTGCCACAGAGCTCCCCTCTGCCATGCTCCTCACCCTCCTTTGGCTGCCAGCTCCGACCCTCTCCCACCTTTCCCACGAGAGGATTTCCCAGTGCCTGCCAAGGGATTTGCAGGTATAAAGTGCCCACTCAGTGCCCGGGAGCCGCTGGCATCCACCCTGGCAGACACCCAGTGCTGTCCTTCAGAAACATGGGCAAAAATCTCACCCTGGCACTGCTGAGCCCAGCCATGGCAGCCCCTGGCCCCGGGCATTGCCCCTGGCCAGGGGCACGGGTCCCCTGGGGGGAGGCAGTGCCCGGGCAGCCCGAGCAGGGCACATCCAAAGAAGGAAAAGAGTTGGATGGATGCAGGAGCAGGCCGGGCTCCCTGGCCAGCCAGCCCATACTGTAAAAGGAGTGGGAGCAGGGAGTGCACAGCCCTGGCTCCAGCAGTTTTAAGATGGCTGTGAAGCTGAGAGAAGGAGGAGGAGGAGGAGAAGGAGGAGGAGGAGGACATTAACCCTCCCAGCACTGCACTGCAGCCACCAACCAGCACTGCAGGGAGAATGAATGGCAGCTTTCCAGAGGCTCCACTTAACAGTAGATGGATTGGAGACCACTCAACTCCCACCCAATAAAATCCAGCTGCTGATGCTCTCAGGCCTGGCAGGGCCGAGCTGGGAGATGCTGACCTCAGACAGGCTGTGGGAAAGAGGAGCAGAAAGAGAAGGAGGAGAAGGAGGCACATGACAAATCAAGGACCCACCATGGGACAGGCCTTTCAGCAGGACCTTAAAGGCCCCTGCAATATGGACTCCCTGAAACAATGCCCTTCCACTCGTGCTGCCCCTGGGGGCTCAGCACACCAGAGGGGCAGGAAAGGGGCACCCCTGGTGCCATCCTCTGGGTGCCTGCATTGCCATCCCTTGCTGGCTGCTCAGCAGGGAGCAGCAGAGCCAAGTGACTGCTCAGCTTCCCTGCTCCTGTCCCTGTGGACACTCACGTGAATATTCACGTTTTTCCTGCTTAATGTTTTCCTTTAAAAACATCGGGCTTGGCCCTCCCGGTGCTTTTCTGCAGGATTCATCAGAGCTGCAGCCACTGAGGAGCAAAGGTACCGGGCACTTAACAACAACTTCCCTTCTCCAAAGTTTTAATTGGTCATTGACGTCAAGTGATTATTGAGAATTATTAATTAAGAAAGCATTTAAGAGCCTGGCTTTTGTTGAGGTTTTGCCGTTACAATTAGTTTATGGGCCAACAGGAGAAACATCAGCCTTTGCAGTCACTTGGAGTGCAGCAAAGTGCCCATAATTAATTTCCCTTTCCGCAGCAAGTGCTTTGCTCTGACCTGCCTTGGGGACTCGCCTTTCTCCAGGTGTGCCAACCACAACAGCCCTGGAAGCACACAGCCACAGGGACATCAGGATGGGAACACCGTGTCCCCTCCAGCCCCTCTCTACGCAGGGATTGCGGCTCTTTTCGGGAAAGCATCCTGGCCACACGCCCTGATCCCGGGGAGGAGCCCACCCTGCCTTTGAAAGAGATTTTCTTTTTATCTCCTTCCTGCCCTGGGGAAGCAGCTGCCTCGCAGGTGCTTGGCACTGAGAGGATGTGTTCTGGCAGCCCGGCGCTTTCCAGGAGTTCCCTGAAGCCCCTCACACAGCGGCAGCACCCACCGCAGCCAGCAGCAGGATGCTGGCGGGGTGAGCTGAGGCTGGAGAGGCAGGAGAACCCCATGGGAGGGCTCCAGGAACGGGGCTGGAGCAGTGCCTGCTCCTGCCTCAGTCTGTGCACAACCTCAGGCTGCTCCCTGCAGCAGCAACTGCTGCCTCCCCACCTCTGCTGGGGCCCCACAGCTCCTCCTTCCCTGGGGGATCTGGGGTGCTGCTGGATGGGGGAGGCTGGGAGGGCTGCTGAGGGGCTGGCAGGCTGCAGGGTGGGAGCCAGCACAGTCCAGCCCTTCCAGAGCAGGCTGCAGGGATGCAGGGATGCAGGGATGCAGGGATGCAGCCCAGCCCTGCGCTCCCAGCCGGATGCTGCTGCTGCATTCCCTCACAGCACCCCAAGTGCAGCACCAGGAGGGACCAGCAGCCCCTGCTCAGCAACTGGGTCAGCTAAATATAAATGGAGCAGCCCCAGAACCAGGCACATTCCTGCCTTGCATCATTGACACCCTAAAAACCACGGCCTGGGGACAGGGGCTGTGGCAGCTGCTGCCTCACCAGAGGCTCTGCTGAAGCTGCTCCTTTGGAGCCACTGCTCCAAGGACTCCCAGCCTTGCTCCTGCTGGCCCAGGGCAGCCAGCACGGAGCTGGGGGACCAGGTGGGACAGATGCCTGTAGGACAGGGGGACCAGGTGGGACAGATGCCTGCAGGATGGATGCTCCCAGGAGGCCATGGCTGCAAGCTGTGTGCGCACTCCTCCACACAGAGCAGGCCCCAGGAGGGAGATTTCCACTTCCATTTATCCAAACCAGCCAGATCAGCTCCCAGGCACCAAGACAAGCAGCTCAAACCCCTCATTAGGGCTGGGCAGATGCCTCCCAGCCCAAGGGGTGCAGGCATGCACCCACAGGTTTGGCTCCTAGGGTGATGTCCAACCCCTGGGTAAGAACATTTTGTAGGAAGACTCTGCAGCAGGATGGGTTGGTCCCAGTACCCCAGTTTGCTGCACCCCAAGGGCAGATGCCACCCTCAGTACAGCCTGCCCTGTAGTTTGTGGGTGCAGTAGGTCTGGTGCTGGAGCCCAGGAGAGGCAGATTTGGGGTGCTTTGAGCTGCTCCCTTCACAGCCTTTTTGGCACCGTGTGGGAGAGGAGGGATGGTGCTCATCCTGCACCCCACACCCAGCCTGAACAGCCCTTTGCAGCCTGCAGGTCTCCAGTTGTCTGCAGCTGAACATCACCCAGCCTGGAGGGTTGGTTATTAGGGAAAAACACTTTAATGAGGCAGCTCATTAAAGGCAGGAACAGATTAACCCAGGAACCTGAGGAACTCGGTGACTGCCGAGTTCAAGAATAGGAGCAACAGGCCCTTCCCTGGCAACGGTGGGAGATGCTGCCTCAAAGCAGTGGGATGAGCCCTTGAATCCTCAAAGCCCTTTCAAAGCCCTGCACCCTCCCAGGAGCTGTGTGAGCTCTGGAGATGAAAGATGCTGGGAAGGGTGGACCACAGCTTGAAACCTATAAAAACACTCACTGAAATACAAGGGGAAAATACTCCATCCCCAATAGTCGACTTCACAAACTGCCTCCTCCACTGATCAAGCAAAATCCCAGCACCAGCGTGGACTTCCAGCAGGGATGCTCCAGGGAGAAAGCCTTTGGCAAGACACAACCCTGCTGCACAGGAGCGACGTGGGAGGAGAGGCAAAGCCAAGCAGAGTTCAGAGTTACGGTCAGCACAGAAAAATGAACCCTGGAAAAGAAATCCAGCTCCATTTCCCACTACAGAGAAAGGTTTGCAGCCCATCCCTCTCCACAGGCAGAGGAAAGGCTGCTGAGTGATGGAAGCCCAGGCGAGTGGGGCACCTGGGGATGCCGGGGTTACCTCAAAGCCACTCCAGCAGCAGGGAGAAGAGTCAGGCCCGTGCCATGGCTGTTATGAATGAAGGTGGGAGCAGTGCAGCTAAAGATAACTTTGTGAGCAGGTACTATTAATAGCAATACTCTCGGGCTTTTGCTTTGTGCTTCCTGCGAGGCTCTGCGGGATGGAGGAGCTCTAATGGATCGGGCCCTGCCATAGCTTTGGGGAAGGGCCCCGTGTGCATCCCTGAGCCCAACAGCAGGACCGACAGCCTCAAAGAACAGGGACAGGCAGAGGTGGCCCAGGCTGCCACCGGTCACCCGGCACCGGCGCGGCACCGGCCGGGCGCTGGCAGCGAGGACGCTGGCAAGGCTGCTGCCATGCCGGTTTCCATGGCGACTTCAGCACTTGGCGCGAGATGGAGATGACGGGATCAGCCAGCGGAGTCACTGAGCGGAGCTGGCGTCCTCCGTCTGCCGTGGCCAGCGGCACAGCCCTGCCCGAGTGAGAGGCTGGCACAGGGCGCACGCCCGGCCGCCTCGGGGCATCTGGGTCCCCCTCCTTACACAGCGCGTGTGGCTGCCGGTTGTCCTGGTGATGCAGAGCCTGCACATCCCGTCAGCCCCTCCCTGACACCTCCAGGAAAGCTCTGTCCAGGTCCTGACCCCAGCCCTGTGCTGGCCACCCAGCACACAAGGCACTGGAGCACCCCCCATTTCCATTCCCAGTGGGGCTGTCCCCTTGCTACAGGACACACATCCCTTCACATCCCAGTTGGTGGCATCAGCACAGCCTGGCAGGGTGGTACCCAGCTCCCCTCTGCAGCTGCAGGAGATGCTGCAGGCTGGGGCTGAGCTGGCACCGGGACAGCCCTGATCCTCACTGGCCCTTGGCCCCGCAGAGGCTTTCCCTGGCTTACAGGTAATCTAAGATCAAGCGCTCCAGCCAGCCGTGCCTGGGCAGACACACACAGACACCACGGAGCAGCGGGGAACCGAACACCTGCAGCATGTGACTCCCCAGCTGGCTCGGCCTCCCGGGCCCCAGAAGAGACCTCCCTGGGGACCCCTGCCCTTGCCAGGCTGCCACACCTGGCCCTGGCATTCCCAGACTGCTGGCAGGGAGCACAGAGGGCCGGGGCAGTAGGTGGGGGGCTGGGACCCCCGGCACCCGCTCCCGCCGGCGGGCAGGATCCTCACCACTCACCCTTTTATTCCAGCAGTGCAATTAGCCTTGCTGACCCCTGAAATCCTCAGCCTCTCTAAGCAGCCATGCATTAAATCCCGGATCCAAGAGTGGAAATAGACTTTGTAAAAGGCTTATGGCCCTATTTATTACATTTTACGCATGACGGAGCCGGACAGCGCGGCTGCGGCCGCACCACGCCGAGGCAGCCGGACACACGGACGGGCAAGGGCTGCAGCACAGCCCGGGTGGGTGTCTGCTCCTGGGCAGGCTTGTGCTGCCAGCCGAGCGCTCCCGCAGACGCAGGCCGGCGGGGATATCGATCCAGATGAAAGCCAACACCGCTGCCGGGCCGGGTAACCGTATCTGCCGCACATTTGTATTCCTCGGAGCAGGGCGGGAGGGCTGCAGCCATCTGCCAGGAGCTCGGGGATCCTGGGGACACTGCGAGCCCTCCACACAGAGCCCACCGTGCCACCTCCTCTCCTTCTGCTTCCTCTGCCTTGTCCATTCCACCTGCACCCTGCTAGGGCCCAACACTTGGGCAGTGCCCAAACAGGACCTGCCTGGGGCCCGCTGGGAGCTGAGGGGACACGGCAGCGGGGCTCGCAAGGTTGTCCAAGGGCACTGTGTGCAGCCAGCGTGCAGGTGTTCACTGACACATCCCCAGGGTCCCACGGTTCAGCCAGGTGGCTCCTGCCCCAGGGGATGGCAGAGGAGCCTGCACACCACAGGCTGCATAGCTGAGCTGGGCTCAGAGAGGAGCAAGGATGGGCAGCAGGGGGACAAGGTGTGCAGGGAGGCAGAGCCAAAAGCACACCAAAAGCACAGAGGCAGTGCTCAAACAGCTGAGGGACTCTGCTTTTCTGCAGGAAAACACAAGGCAGCTCCTGTGTGTCTCCAAATCCCAAGGAGCCCCTGCAGCAGCACCAGGCCAGGGAGCCGCTCTTGTGTCAGCCCTGCAGAGCAGGCAGGAACAGAGGGAAACACAAGGGTGTCCTCTCCACACTCTTAAAATGAGCCTGCTGCAGAGACTCCTGCAGCATGTGTCACCAAGTCCCTGGAACACCAGCACACACACACAGCCAGCCACTCCCCACTTCCTTGGAAGTGACACCCTCACTTGCAGGGCAGTTGGAAATGTTACAAGACAAAAGCAAAGGTCACCCTGTGCACCTCTGAGAAACTCAGCTTCCATCAATGCTGGTGCAAGGTGCAAGCCTGGCTGATGCCAGGGGGTGCACGAGAACCGCCCCCCCACACCACATGGTCAGACCCATCTCTTGTGCTCATCCAAAGGCAAAGAGCTCTGGTGTGTGTGAAGAAGCAGAAGTGGGTCCATGGGATGTGCACAGTGCCCGGATTCTGCCAACACCTTCTTCTTGGAGGTGTGCACGCCCTGGCGCCCAGGTGTCCCTGAATGCCCATGAACATCCCTGGCAAAGGGAAATGGCACCTGTGGGGTGTCCCTCAGTTTGACATTTCAAAGGCTTGGTCCCACACCTTTCCCTAAAGGTCCACCTTACCTGAGGTGCACCTATGGGCACAGAAGGTCCCTTGCACTTCCCTGCCTTTCCACCCAGCCACGTTGTGGGGATGATTCATCCCCAACAGCCCTCACTGATCACCCCGAGGTGCTGCAGCCCCACGGGGCCTTTTGGCAGGGCTGGATGTGGAGGTTTCACCCCGTAGCTCAGCTCTGCTTCAGTGCTTTGGAGCACAGATCCTCCCTCCACAGGGCACAATAACAAACAGCATGTTTGGGCATAGAAGGCCTCAAAAGGCATCGAGACATTTAGAAAAAACCCTGCAGTCCACATCTCCACAGGTTTGTGCTTCCCAACCCGGTCACTGCCGTGAGCTCCCCGCTGACCCAGAACACTGCAAGACCACCCTGATAATGGCAAGGGGAATAATCCCCCCAGGCCCCACTGAATGAGGTTCAAACTCCCCATAACACCCATGCACAAAGGTCCCATACCCGCCAGGGCACTTGCAGGCTAATCCTCCCTCTGGAGAGGCTGCTATATTTAGGTATCTAAATGAGACAGAGTGGCTCTTTCCAAAAAAGAGTTCGTTTGGGTTACATAAATACAGAGAGAAACTTGAAAGCTGTATTTCCAGGTCCTTGCACTGCCATAAGTGAGCGGCAGAGATGAGGACAGTCTCCCCCTGATAATCTGCCTTTCATGTATTTTTGACTCAGCTGGATGTGCAGACGGGTTTGCAGCTCCTCTGGGCAGATGGGCAGCGGGCACTGCTGGACACTGAGGCGGGCACTGAGAGGAGGCAGCCAGGGCAGGCAGACCCTCAGTTCTCCCCAGGGAAACCACTCTGCGTCCCAGATGCCCTGGCAGAGGAAGGGAGAAGCCAGCACTGCAGGGAGGCCAGGCAGCACCACTCAAAGCACGGGCAGGAGGAGTCAACAGGAATAAAGAAGCGAGCAGCTGCAGCCCTTCCCATCCCTGCTGTCCCAACATTCCCCCGTGACATCGCGCTCCTCTCAGCCACCAACTTCCTTCCTGCTGCAACCACTTCCACATCCCAAAGCCTTGGAGAATTCCCAGGAGAATGTCCTGCACCTACCACAGCTCATCCCCAGCTCCAGTTCTGCTGATGGGATGGGCTGGGAATGGTCACCAGCAAAGCAGTGTCCCCCCAGAGCTGGGTGGCAACATGTACCGTGAGGGTTTCTGGGGACACGGGCCACGTGCTTTCATTTTCAAAATACATATAAATAGACATGCTTATTCCTTCTTAAAAGGACACAGCAACAAGGGAAAAAAAAAAGCAGCTCAAATACCATCCAACCTTTCAGCCTGAGAAAACCACACAGTTCTCACAGGCTGGAGTTCTGTTACCTGGGAAATGGGTTCTAGCACTGGAAACCCGCATGCGCCAGCCTCCCTGTGGGGCCCACACAGAAACAGAAACTTCCTTTTTAAGAAAAAAAATTGCGTTTTTTTTTTTCTTTTCATTATCAGCACGGTTTGGTCGTGACTGTGTGCAAGCCTGCTCGAAAGGAGAAACGATGCTGGTGGTTTAAATCTCCAGCTGTGCAGAGCTCTGGGGCTGATGCCGTTGGAGCGGAGGTTTGAAAATCCTCCTGCAGTGAAGGTGCAGGAAGGTGGCCCTGAGCCACACACACCTGGCACAGGCAGAGCCCCAGGTCCCCCAGCCTGGGGCAAAGGGAAGCAGCCTGGGTTTGCAGGGAGCCAACAGGAATGCAAAGTTTAATTAGCTGGAAGCCAAGGGCTGTGGAAGTTGCAAACATTTGCACTGAGGCAGGGAAGGTGCCAAGAAATCAGGGCTGAAGCTGGACAAAGTTCAGCCCCGCCGTGCTGGTGCCCGGTGAGCAGCCTGTGCATGGCAGGAGGGGGTGCTGGCAGTTCACCTGGCAGCAGCCAAGGTGAGCCCCTGGCCAGCTCTGCCACACACGGGCACTGGGACCTGGCCCAGGACTGTGGGCTCTGCCTGGGCAGCACACGTGGAGCAAAGGACCACCAGCTCTGTGCCCACCAGTGTCACCACACCATGCTGGCAGAGGGACTGGCCTCTGCAGGGGATAGAGAGCCAGAGCCTGGCCCTGCTTCATCCTTCCAGGAGGGCTGTGAGTGCCACGTTTGTCACCTGCAGCTCCTCGCTGCCACCCTGGCACGTGCACAGCCACAGCCTGGCTGCAGCCCGGTGTACCAGAACTGCATGCATGCAAGGGGCCATGGCAGTCTCCTGAATACCCTGCAGCTACACATGCACTTTCTTCATGAAAAAATAATAACACGACTCCCTCCTACCTAGGAACTTGGCTAAAAAACGCAAGAAAAACGCTCAGCAAAAATGCTGCATCCCCAGGGACAGCTGGGGCTGCTCCAGCCATGGGTCACCTCGTGGCAGGACAGCCAGGTCCCCAGCTGTCACTTGTGAAAGCCACATCCCCCCTTGCAGAACAAACATGAAGAGAGGCAGCTGGGCTTCCTTCCATCCCAGGCTGCCCCAGCTCGGGCCACAGCCCCGGCCAGGACGCTCGGCCCTCGCCACAGGATTTCCTTGCTCTTGACGTCCATGAAAATTAGGAAATGAGGGTTCCTCGGGGAATAGGTGGGAAAGGCAGCTTTTGGCAGCAGGGGTGAAAAGATGACACTTCCCACATGCCGGGGACAAAGCGTGTCCTGCAGCCTCCCCAGACAAAGGGGGGAGCAGAAGTGACAGCGGTGCTGAGCTGCTGCTCTCAGAGCCCAACTGGCAGCAAAATGAAACAGGAACCGAGGGGCCTGGCCGTGGCTGGCTCAGCAGAGGGGCTGCGGTGCTGCCCCGGCCGCAGGGCGCACAGGAAGAATTCAGAAAATGCATCTCAGTGAAGATATGCTGCTGCCTTGCAACTGGAGTCCCTGCAAGAGCTGGAGGCGCCACCTCAGCACAAAAACATCCATATAAAGCATGTACTGCTCATCCCAGGGGAGGGGAGAAGTGTCACATCAGCCCTCCATGGGCTCTCCAGCCTTTGTCCCCATCTAGGTTGGCAGGGGGCTGTGGGGACAGAGGGGACACAGATGGAAAATGCTCCTGGCACCCTTCAGCATCATCATGCTTCCTCCAGGAGAACTCCTGGTGCTGTGGTTGCCCACCCAGCTCCCAGTGCCTGCGGCTTTGCCTCGGGACACTGGGATGTGAGATAAGGGAAGTATTTTCCCTAAGCCCCACATTGCCGGCAGAGATCAAAGGTGACTCTGGCTACTGCATGGGGCCGTGTCCCCAGGGCTGCCACAGCCCCTCCACATCCCCCACCAGCAGATACCATGCTTGCCACATGGAAAACCCCTCCCCCAGCGGGTTTTCAGATCTCCCAGGGCCAAAGGAGATTTCCAGCTTTTACTTTTTCCTGTCTTAATTCAGAAGTGAACTGGTTTAATGCAGCAGCTCGGCCTTGGCTGTTGCCTCCACATGGGGAAGTGCAGTGGGACGGGGCTGGATGAGGACAGGGCTGACAAGGCCCTGAGTGCAGCCAGAGCTGTGCAAAGTCCTTTGGCGTTTCTTGGAAGCTCCCATTACTGAAAGAAAAAGAAAAAAAAACAACCCAACCGCCATAAATAAATAAATAATAATTTGTAAGTCAGAGTTCAGGAAAAGTGCTGAAAAGCAGATTGGCCGAGTGATAAGGGAAGGGAAACACATTGGCTGGACCATCACCCAGTGCCTCTGGTGCCCGTGCCCCTGGAAGTAGGTCACTACCTCACCTGACCACCCGCCCCATTAACTTCAACCTTTAGTCCCTGGCTCCTCACTACAAGCACAGGCATCTTAAAACCCCCTTGTCCAGGTGAGAAGGTAGCTCTGCAGGCAGCAGGAGGGGGGATCCTGCCCACTCCTGGGCTGTGGGCAGGGTGCCGGAGCCCCACATGGCCGGGAGCCCCACATGGCCCAGGAGCCCCACACGGCTCTGGAGTCCCACACGGCTCTGGAGTCCAACATGGCCTGGAGCTCCACATGGCCCAGGAGCCCCACATGGCCTGGAGCCCCACACGGCCGGGAGCCCCACACGGCCTGGAGTCCCACACGGCTCTGGAGTCCCACACGGCTCTGGAGTCCCACACGGCCAAGAACCCCACATGGCCAAGAACCCCACACGGCCCTGGAGTCCAACATGGCCTGGAGTCCCACACGGCCTGGAGTCCCACACGGCCGGGAGCCCCACACGGCCGGGAGCGTGGCGGTCACCGTGGCAGGGCCGTGCTGGTGGTGGCTCCGGCACACACAGAGTTCCCCCCTGCTAAATCACTCCAGGCTGCCAAGCAGTCACGAGAAATATAAGCCCGCGCCGGGTTGCCATGGAGCAGGGCTCAGCTGCGGGAGCCAGAAGCCGATTCCTCCGGCAAACGTGTCTGCAGCCGAGGCCCTGCCAGCACCTCGCGTCCCCGGCTCCGCGGTGGCGGCCAAGCGGTGCCACACGCGTGGTCCCGGCGGAGCCACGTCTCTGGGGACAGCACTTCCTTCCCTGACACTGCTGCAGAGCCACACAGGGACAGTGCCCCTTGCCCTGGCGACAATGGGCATGCAGAAGTGGTGGCTATGGTGGTGGCATTTGGCAGCAGCAGCGCAGACTGGTCCTGCACAATGTCTCTGCCCCAGCACGGGGATGTCCCCAAGCCTCCATGGTGCTGGCACGTGCTGGCCAGGGGGAATCGTGTCCTTCATGGGATCATAGAATTGTTTGGGTTGGAAGAGACTTTAAAGCTCATCTATTCCACCCCCTGCCATGGGCAGGGACGCCTTCCAGCCTGGCCTTGAACACTTCCAGGGATCCAGGGGCAGCCACAGCTTCTCTGGGCTCCTGTGCCAAGGCCTCTCCACCTTCACAGGGAAGATCTTTTCCTTAGTGTCTCCTGTAACCCTACGCAGTGTCAGTTTGGATCCATTCTCCTTGTCCCATTACTACAGCACTGCAGCTCTCACATCCTGCCATAGCCCCCAGCCCCACCAAAGGGGATCACAGAGCCTGGTGGGCTCCTGCCCTTGGCACCACATCAAATCACCTGCCAGGAGCCAGCCTGTGGCATCTCTGTCCCCAGCCCTGCACCAGAAACATGAAACCCATTTCCCAAAACCAGGAGTTTGGGATTGGAAGGGGCATTCCCAGAGCATTTTTAATTAGCCAACCAACCGTGCCAAAGAGCTCATGTAAGTGGAGTTCCTCCCTACAAAAAGGCTTTTGACATTGGAAAGGTTAACGCGAGAGAGATCCCTCTCTCTCACAAAGCTCCCTTTGCTGGAGGCCCTCGTTGAGCCCTTAATTATTCACCTGTTGGAGAGGTGCCTTTCCATTACAGCATGAGAGCGGTGCAGGGATGTGCAGGCAGGCAGGTGGGGGAAAACCCTCGGTGTAGGGCACCCCTGAGGTGGGGAACACCGGTCAGAATCCCGGGGGGAAGGCAGGCAGGTGTGGGGGCAGGCTCTGAGGGGCAGGTTCCAGCCCAGCCCTCCTCTCCCTCCGGCTGCTCTCTCTCTCCTGGCTCAGCTCAGACTCTGCTGCGCTCGCCAGCCTTCACAGCCTGATGTTGGGGACAGCCAGGGGACAACCAGCACCCCACACAGCCACCAGCACACAGCCACCAGGACACAGCCACCCTGCTTCCCAGAAAACTTCAGCCTCCTCCAGCCCTGCCACTGCAGCAGCCCTTCGACCCACGCTGCAGCAATGCAGCTGAGGATGCATTTTGCACAGGCCCTCGGGCTGTCCATCCTCCAAACCCATCCCAAATCTTCGAGAGAAAAGCCACAGAACACAGGATATCGGTCAGCTCAGTGAGGACTATCAGAAATCAGAGATGCATCCCCACTTCAGCACTAGAAATGCCAACCCAGCGCGGGCTCGCTGTGCCTCCTGCACTCATCGATGGATTAAGCTGTTAGCAGGAGGCTGGGAAGTTAAAGAGGGAATATTGTATTTCAGTTCATGTGATCTTTAAACATCCCTCTGAGAAGCAGCCTGGGTTCTTTTTATTATTATTTTTCCCCCCCTCCTGCTGCACTTTGTTTGGGGTTTTTAAACGAATTGAAGCCGTTAGAGCCACGGTGCTCCAGCCTCTCACAGGGATGCTGAGAGCTGCTCCGTGGTGCTCTCGGCAGAGCTGCCTGGCTGGCACTTCCCAGCGCCTGGTGCCAGCAGATGAACCAGCTACAACCAGCTTCATACCTCTGAGCAGCAGAGTCGCACAAAATGGATTAAGCAGGCCCAGAAATGACACATTTTGAGGCGCAGCAGAACAAAATCACTTTTTTTTTTTTGTTGGGAAAAAAAAAGGAAAAAAAGAGAAAAAAAAGGAAAAAGGAGTTGGCAGGAGAAAGGCAGATATCAAGTGAAAAACCCTGATTTTCTTTCTGTAGCAATGCAGGTACCACGTGAATCATCGCTGTCCTCGATATGTAAATAGAGGTTAGCTAGCACCCTCAGCACAAGCCCTTGTGAATAAGGGACTGATGCAGATACCCCTGTCAAACCTTCCCTGTGCATCTCCCCAAGAACCTTGCTCAGGATTCCTCCCCTGGAGGGGAAGGGATCACCTGGCACCTGCACCAACTGCGCCTTTCTCACAACCTACTGCAAAAGCAGGACGGGGAGAAGCGCAGGCGAGAGAGCAGGAGTTCCTCAAAATTTCCACGAAGGAAACGGCCACTATTCATCATCCCGTGGCCTCCTGACAGCGCAGCCTCTCAGGACAACCTGCTCCGTGCTGGGGCACTGGGGTCCCTGGGGCAGCAGCTTGGGGGCTCCCCGGAGGAGGCAGTAACCCAGTTGTAAGCAGAGGCTCGTACAGTAGTAATGGGGAGAGACGTCAGCGCCAGCCCGGCCCGCCTCCCGCTCCCAGTTAGAAGCAGCATGTGACAGAGCCAGGGCTGGAGCCTTCCCCCAGTTTCATCAGAGGTTAAGGTACAAGCACAACACATGCTTACAACTTCAGGCGGTTCTTAGCAAACGCATGCAAATCATAGCTGGGGGGGGCTGTTTTTTCTTCCTTTTTCCGTCTTCTCTTTTCTTCCCATCGCAGCCCTGAGCCCCTCAGCGCACGTGGGGACAGAAGAGGAAACGGAATTATCGAAAGCAGGCGCCGGACGGGAGAGCACGGAGGGGCTGCACGGGAGCTGCAGCGAGCTGCAACGCTGCCCCCGCTGCTCCTCTCCTCCCACACCTGCAGATTTCAGAGCAGCGCTACCTGTGCTGCTCCCTCCAGCACAGAGCACGCCGGGGGCCGGGAGAGAAAACAGGGGACACAGCCAACAGCGTTTCATCAACATTGTCTCCTTTCAGCACAGGCCATTACACAGTTCCAAATTTTCCAGGGAATATTCACAACATGGTGGGCTTGCACCAGAGAGGGATGACAATTCGTAGAATTTTTTTTTTCCCCTCTCTTAGCAGTCGCTTTTTGCAATAAGATTCTTAAATTGGCACATCAAAGCCTGACCAAAAAGCAAAGAAAAAGAGAAACAAGGCTCCAGGCACATGCTGCAACCATAAGGGCTTTTCATGTCGTGGTTAACACACTGAGAACAGGAGGGTTATTATAGGGAAGTGGAGCCAGGAACTTTCACCTGCTCAGGGAGCAGTGGGGCTGGTGGGAGCTGCAGCCTTTGTGCCATTCTTCCAGGGGATGGCATCCCACACACGCAGCCTGCTCGGGGGACAGTGTCCCACACAGCCAGCCTCCTCTCCTGCAAGCCCATGGGCTCCCTCAGCAATAACAAAATGGAAAAAACCCACAAAGTGCTTACAAAAATCTCGGCCCACTTCTCACCTTTCCTGACCCTCCTGCTGTAATCAACCTGTCAGCAGCTCTCGGTTAAGAAGCCAGGCTGCCTCCCCCTGCTCTGCCCCCGGACGCCGCCCGGTCCCGTGCCAAGCCGGAGCGCTCTGGCGCTGGTGCAGGCGGGCAGAGGTGCCGGGACTACATCAATCTGGCTGGTGGCAAGCCCTGCCTGGTTCTGGCTGGCACACGCACCGCGGGCAAATCTGATTTACCAGGTCTCGAGCCCGTGTTTGTTTTGAACCCAAACGGCGGCAGGATTAGCCCGGGTCCTGTCCCCCACAAACACACACGCTCCTGGCTGTTTGCAATCGCGGGGCTGAGCTGGTGAGAGAGCAAGGGTTGGGATGAATGCGCTCGCTTCACAATCAGAGCTATTTTGTAATCCGTGGTTATGAAAGTGAAGGGTCGGGGGGGATGATAAATAACTACAGAAAACTCTTCCCACTTGCAGCAGCCTCATCGAGACGACTGCGAAATGCGCGGCCGTGCTCGGGCTCAGCCCCGGCTCCGGCTCCTGCCCGGTTTATTGTATAGCGCCTCTCTTGCAGCCCCCAAAATGGAAAAGCATGCGAGCCCTATAGCCAGCACGGCTCGCTCTCGTGATCCCGCCGGAGCTGCCAAGGAGCCTTAATCTGATTTTAATACCCGGCTCCGTCCAAAACACAGCCCATCCACATTTTGGAGCCGGCGACTCGCAGCACCGAGACCCCTGTCGCTGTCGCACCCCCCCTCCCCAAACCTCCATCCCCCAAGATCCCAGCCCGTATGCGTGGAATTGACGCTCGGCATGACTCATCCCACAGCCCGGCTCTATCAGCCCCCACCGCGCAGCCCCCTGCGGAGCCCCCCCCACCACCGCGCCGCCCCCTCCCCACCTTCGGGGGAGCCCTAACAACCGGGGGGTGCTTCTGCACCGAAACCCATCGAGCCATCAACTTGTCCCCTGTCCCCCCCAAACTGCCGGCCGATGGGGGGGCGCGGGAGTCCACGTGCGAGTGGTGCTGAAAGCGCCGGCGGGGCTGCGGGGCTGCGGCCGCCCGGGAGCCCCGGGAGGGGCGCGCACAGCCCCGCGGGCGGCCGGCTCCGCAGCCGCGGAGAGAACGGCACCGCCGCACACCCCGGGCACCCGGCGGAACGAGCCGGGCCCCGCAGCCCCGCTCCGGCAGCGCCGGCTCTTCTCTTCCCCGGGGTGCCCCGGCAAGCAGCGGGGGGGTCCGTCCGTTCCCCCCTCCGGTGCAGCGCCGGGGAGCCGCGCAGCAGAGCCCCCCCCGCGCCGCCTACCTGGCTGTCCGCTAGGTAACTGAAGACGAAGGAGGAGAGATCCTCGTCGAGCAGAGAGCTGCAATCCGGCCCCGGCTCCGCCATCTTCCACCTCCGGCTGGGGCTGAGCACCGAGCATGCAGCAGGCGCGGCGGCGGGAGCCGGGCGGCCGGCGGGGCGGGGAGCGCGGAGCGCCGGGGCGGAGCCGCCCGCAGCCCCCGCCCGCAGCCCCCGCCCGCAGCGGCTGCGGAGCCGGACACGGGGGGATCGCTGCGAGGAAGCGCCCCGGGGGCTTTGCAGACACGCGTGGGACACCACTTTTTGTGTGTCCCTTGGAAGGGCCACCCCGTCAAACAGGGGGTGCCACCGGCCCCTGGGGCGCTCCGAGTTTGGATGTGTAAGCGCTGGTGCAGCGGGTCAGACCAGGGGGCACATCCAGGCTCTCTCTGGGGCTTTTAAAGTAGTTCCTGCAGGAGCGCCTTCCCCAGGGACACCACACGCAGGAGGAACCCACTTTGAGCAGTGCCACTGTGCACACCTTAAAATTGCCAGCTCCCAGTTTAGAACTGGGAGCATCCAACAACAACAGGCACCTCTTCACAGTCCCCAGATCACCCCATTTGGAGTGATATTTGGAGATACAAAATCCCTGAGAGCCGCAGCTGGGCCAGGAGTCACTTCCAGGCTCGGTGGGTCTGCATGAAGTGGGACCAGGGGACTGCAGTAAAGAGTAAAAAGGAGCAAAAGATCTTCTGACTTTCCTTGTTTTCATTTCAGCTGCGGCTGTGAGCATCTTGATGTCACGCACGTCATCTTTCTGTCTGGGGTTTTGAGGCGTATCCTAAAAGCCCTTTCAGAAATAATTAATGATGGGACCAAAAATCTCATGAATGTTCTATTTACTTACCCGTAGCAATTACATGGGAAAGAGCAGGGCTTGGCACTGCAGCCTGAATTAGCTGATACACAACCAACCAAGTGGCAACACCTCCAGCCTAATGGCTCCAAATCCTTGATTCCCCTCAGAGTGCCTAGACAGGCCTGCAGGGTCACCGTAAAGAGCTGATGGAGCAAAGTGATGTGGAGCTATCGGGGTGGGGAGCTCTGTGCCAGGCTCTGAGGGGTGAGCAGAAAGTGCTTCTTCCTCTGGCAGGAAAGGCCTGCCCGCGTTCTCCTTGCTGTTGTTTCAAAGGCAGAACTGTTTCCAGGCACTTTTTAAATTCCCTCTGGCCTCCCTTTGGCTCAGGACACGTTGTGAACACCAGGCAATGGAGCAACAGTGGGTTTTCCCTGATGATCCCGAGCCTTGCACCAAAGGGAGATGTCAGGAACAGCATCTGTTGTGTCACACTGATGAGAGCTGCAGGCCAGAGTGGCCTGGCTGCTGGGACGGGACAAAGCAACTCTTCCTCGTTGCTCTGCACTCTAGTACTAATTGCTGAGTGCCAAAACACTTACCCAAGGTGCTTTTCCGGCTGCCCTGCCAGCACTGAAACTTCTCTTCCCATGGGTGGGAGGCCCGGGCCCGGAATGCCCTGCCAGGATTCCCAGTCACAGCGAGCACAGCACACTCAGCAGGGCCAAGGAAGGAAATTGCCTTGCTCTGGGGCATGTGCAATTCCTTGAAGACTGGCACTCAAATTCCCAGCTGAGCCCACTGAGCAGTGATCTGCATTCCTTTCCTTGTAGAAGGTACAAGTGATGAAGGCTATGGTGTGATGAAGATGAGCAGAGAACAGAAGGGAGGTTTTCTCCATCAGGGCTGGAAGGCCTCACCACACCAGTCCTTTGGGAGGAATTTGTTTCACAAAAGGTGAGGTTTGCAGTTGTGTATCTCGGGATTTCCTTTGCACCATCTGCACTCAAGTAGGAAGTAACATTCGTGGGAATTACTTGTCAATTGTCATTCAAAAATCAAGTTGTGCATAGCTGGGTTTTTCAGAAATACCTTTTCCCTTTTGGTCCTTGTACAAGAACATTTCCTCTTCCCTTTCTTTCTGATGGAGGAGATGAGCCCTTCCCAGCCTCCAGCCTGCAGGACACCCCCCTGGCAGCAGCCACCCCCAGGCGTGGAGGAGCATGAGGAAAGCAAAGCCCAGCCTGCACTGCCCCATTTCCCCTCTGAACAGACAGGTGAGGGCTTCTTCCAGCCCTGCAGCAAAACTGGATGTGATATTGGGGTCAGATCCCCTTGTGCTGGGAGGGGGACACAGGACAGCAGAGCACAATGGGCCATCTTGGCCAAGTGGACGTTCTGCTGCTTCTGGGTTTCTGTGGGATCCTGCAGGATGAAGTACAGCTGCTGACGTGGCTGCAAGTTGTTGTTAATCTGCCCACCTTCAGCTCCTGACTGCTTTGGACTTTTGCACAGTCCAAGCATTTTTCTGTGCCTTTTGGTTCTTTTCACCTATGAAACGGAGATCACACCACTTCCCTGTGCCCTGCAGCTTCTGGAGGAACTGGTTGAATAACACTCATAAAAAGGGCTTTGGAAGCACCAGGAGAGAGGAGAAGGAGGACAGGATGTTATAAGTGGTGTTGTCTCCACCTTCTTAGAAGTCAGTCATGTGGCAGCCTCAGAACCCCCTGCGGTGGGTAGGGATGGTGGTGGTGTGAATGGGACATCACATTGCCCGTGTCACACACCTGCCCTGTGCACAGGACCTGGCCAGCTCTGCCGTGTGCTCTCAGCTTCCCTCCTCAACCAGACCCCGAGCTTCGAGAGCAGGGCAGCTGCCAGAGCTCCAGCTCCTGCTGCTCTATCAATGGGCTCCAGGAGGCGTCAGCCCCTCTCGAGCAGAGTTAAACCCCCTGTGCCCACCCTGGCCTGGCAGCCCTGGCTGAGCTGGAGCGCCCCATGGCACCACGCTGCCTCTGCAGCAGCAACTCGACGCTCAGCCCGGAGGGACTGGGGATAACATTACCGAGGTAAAATATAACAGGAAATCTTGCAAATGTCCTTTCAAAACAACAGCGAGCGAGTAATGTCATTGGGCCAGCGGTCAGGAGGGGACAGGGTTTGAAGGTACCCCGAGCCTGCCAAAGGCCAGGCGTGGGACAGCGGCCGGAGCCAATGAGCGCCGCCTGGGCAGGAGCCACCCCGGCCCCGCGACCGCCCGCCCTCGCTCTCACGTTGCAGCTGCCTCTGTTTGTGGATGGCAGAATGTTGTAAGGAGCGGGCAGTGAGAGGCAGCGGCAAATGGGGCTGCTCCGAGGAGTTACAACACCCGCAGCCCCCGCTGGTGACACTGTCTGCTTGGCACTCCCGTGACACGGGGGACTGGAGCGGTGGCCGCTCTGGCTGGGGACGGGGGAAGGCTTTGTGAGCCGGTGCTGGGTGAGCTGGGGGCAGCTGAAGGGGAAGGTGTCCCCAGGCTGCCCAGAGCCCTGCCCTGCAGCGCTCTCCATCCACGCAGGCTGCTCAGGCATGCACAGCGGTTGGCAGTGCCATGCCCAGGGTTTCGCTGACTTTCTCTGCCTGGCTCCTTTCCACGAGCTCTGCTTTCCCTTCCCCACAGCCCTGCTCAGCCTTATCCTTCACCTGAGATCAGGAGCACAGGGACAGAGTGTTGCTTTCCCTCCATGCTTTCTGTGCTCATTAGCTGTGTGCACCTGGGAGCTCCTGTCTCCTGCTCCTCCTCAGTTGGTGACAGGAGGGCTCTGTTATGCTTCGTGGCCAGCAAGGAATGAAAGTCTGATCGCCTCTCTGCCACAGGGCTGAGGGACTGGCCCCTGGGGCTGGAGGGGACTTAGGAAACAAAAGTGGATTTTGAGGGCAAGGTGGGCTCCTGGCTCTGAGATCCAGCTTGTCCAGGGAGCAGGGCTGAGCCTCCGGTAGTTCTGCGGTTGCCATTCCTGCTCCAGAATCCCTCAGCATCATTGTGATGTCCCACTGTGCCACAAAGCCCTCAGGCAGGCACACCAGGACACCATGGACACTCTGCCCGTGCTGTGGCACAGCCCCCCAGGACCCTCTCTGTGCACCTGGCAGAGGGTCCCTGCCCCCTGTGCCACCTGCCAGGCTCTCTGCAGCTCTTTCTCCGGAGCAGGGGCTGCTGCAGCTCTGTCAGAGGAGCCCATGGCCAGCACTGAGGGCTGAGGGATGCACCCATGCAGGGGATGCTGTAAGGGCTGCAGCCTGCTCCACCCTGAGCCTGCCCCGCTCCCAAACTGCAGCCTGGAGCGTGCTGGGGAGGCAAATCCACACAGTTATTGCAGAGAAAACCTGTCAGGAGACAAATGTGATGGCAAAGGAGCAAGAAGGGGGTTTTGTGGCTGCATTGTTGGAACAGATGGGAATTTCCTGGAGCAAGAGGCAGCGGAGGGTAGGGATGGCTCCTGCACGATGGCTCACGCTGCCCACCAGCTGTGTGGGCCGAGCAGGGGACCAGGATGCCCATTGACTCCTTATGGCACTTTCAGTGACTCATTTGTCCACGGAAGCAGCACACCCACAGCAGCTGAAGCAGCCTGTCCTCCTCCCCAGGCTGCTCTGGCACAGCAGGGCCAGCCGGCCCCTTCTGCCTGGGGATGAGAGGCTGGCAGCAGCCCAGGGCACTCGGCTCATGCTGTACCTCGCTTCATCTGGGGGAAGGAACACGCTGTCAGAGACCTTGCACTGCTCCTTCTGCGCTGCCTGACATCCCAGCCTGCAGCCCCAGCCTGCCCCTCGCTGGTCCAGGGCTGGTGCCTCCGGTGCTGCCCAGAGCAGCCTGGCACAGGGCACCAGCCAGCTGTGGGACCGGCAGGATGGCACCATCCGCTTCGTGTCCCTTTCACTCCATCTGAGCTCGGCTCTCCCACAGCCCTGGCAGCTCTCACACTGTGCTGCCAGTGTCTGTCACAGCCCATCCATGTCAGCCCACTGGCCTCTGGCTGCCCCCCTGCCTCATCCCTGCCTGCTGAGCTGCCTCTGCTCCTGGTGCTGCTGCCTGGGCTCCCCTCACTGCCCGTGCCTGCCTGGCAGGACAGCCCCAGGAGCTGGGCTATCTCCTGTATCCCCACCGTGCTGCTGCCAGCTGCTCCCAGGAGGAGTGAGGGGCACTGGGATGGCTGGCTGAGACCCAGGCTGGCCTCATCCTCCTCTGCTGATGGCTCTGAGCAGGGCAGCCCCTCCTGCCTCTCCCTGGAGGCTGCTCAGAGTCTGGGTGCCTCTCTTCCTCTCTCTCTTTTAACTGCCTCATCCCAGAGACGTGCCATGATCACCAGAGCAGGTCCTGATCCTCCTGCACCAGCAGAGCTGGCCAAGGCAGTGAGCAGTGGAGGGAGACGCCGTGGATCTGCAGCACTGCTGAGCAAGGACTTGCTGTTCCCCAAGCAGCTGTTGCTGGCAGGGATGTCCATGGGCACCTCCTGGCTCGTGACTCCCAGCCTGCCAGGCTGGCTCTGTCTGTCCCTGGGCCTCCATCTCGCAGCACCCCCTCCTCCTCTGTCACCAGCCGTCCCCTGAGCATCCCCCACAGTGACTGGCCACCATCCCAAACTCCTGCACCCTGCCTGGGCACGAGTGGTGGGAAGGGGCTGGTGCTCAGCTCCTGGCACGCCCTGAGCACAGACAGTGCTGGCAGAGCACAATCCCCTCTGCAGGTGTTCCCAGCAAAGCCACCCTCAGCGCTTTGGGGAGTTGGGGAGTCAGTGGGGGCTGGCTGTGAGGGGCGGGCAGCAGGCACTGGTGCATCTCCCAGCCCTGTGCAGACACTGCTGTGCTGCTCCTCAGCGCCTCAGCACCGTCTCCCTGAGCAGGAGACACTTCAGCTCCAGCCAGTGCTATAAATAAAACCCCGTTCTTTTATCCCGCCAAATAGGTTCTCATTGATTTTACCTATTCCTCCTCCTCCCCCCGAATCCCTTTGGAATGTGAAGTCAGCTGTGGAGGAGCTTGGGGAGCCGCCAGCCCGGCTGGGGAAATGCCACCCCCTCCAGCCCCTCTTCCTGGGAATAGCTGCTCTCTCTCTGGGCAGGCGGCACCGCTGGAGGAGAGCAAACGAAGCTCCCTGGTGGAAGTTTGCCGGCTAATTATTTATTAATGTCCTGGCAGTGCAATCACCGGCAGCCAGGCAGCCCCTGAGCCCCAGGAGAAGGAGGATGGAGAGCTCTGCTGATGGGGCTTTCTCGCCGAGGAGCTCGGGGTGAGCTGACACCGCTTTGGTGCCCGGCTGCTCCGGTTCCCCATGAGGTAAAAGGGGCCCATCCCAAAGGGGACCATCCCAGAGACCCTGGGAAGCGCTGAGGGCTGGCCCCAGGGTGGCCCTGGTCCCTTGTGGGTGATGGCAGCTGTGGGGCTCAGCCCCCCCAGAACAGGCAGCGTTTGGATGCTGACTTGCTGCAAGCAGCTCCTCTGCACACAGGAGCTCCCCGTGCAGGGATAGCAACAGAAATAATGCAGCAAATCACAGCTCGCACAGCCTCCCTGGCACTTGAAAGCATCTCGAGAGCTTAAAAAGCTGCAAGATGCTCTCATTCCCATCCTCTCCGTGCTCCTGTGCTTAGAGGACGGGGGGAGCATCAATTTCCCCGGCAACGGGGCCCGGCTCGGGCTCGGTGCGGGAGGCAGGGCGGCCTCGTGCTGCCCGAGCGGGGCTCCGGCTGACTCATCGCCATGCAGTATGCAATTACCACGGCAAGTGCGGGCCCCTGCTGTTCCGCACAGGTATCTGTGTCAGCCAGGGCTATTTCCAGCTCTCCCCGCACTCCCGGCTCCGCAGAGAGGTAAGAACAGAGCCGCCTCGCTCCTCCGCCCGCCACAGGCACGGGCACGAGTTTCCCGGGAGCGGCGAGCCGGGGGGCTGAGGATGGCACCCCGAGAGCCCGAATTGCACAGCCGGGGGAGGAGAGATCCGTGCCACTCGCTGCCCACGCGTTCCGCGCTGCTGCGGCCGCAGCTCCGGCTGGCAGCGCCCGGGGCTGGCAGCGCTGGCACCGGGCATTGTCAGCGCCGCAAAAGGAGCAGCAGGGACGGGATAAAGCACAGACTGAGAAATGCTCCGGCCTGGAGAGGCAGGGCAGGGATGGGATAAAGCAGGGACGGGATAAAGCACAGACTGAGAAATGCTCCGGCCTGGAGAGGCAGGGCAGGGATGGGATAAAGCAGGGACGGGATAAAGCGCAGACTGAGAAATGCTCCGGCCTGGAGAGGCAGGGCAGGGATGGGATAAAGCAGGGACGGGATAAAGCACAGACTGAGAAATGCTCCGGCCTGGAGATGCAGGGCAAGGGAGGGATAACGGGAGCGCAGCGGTGAGAGGCAGCGCCTTTCCCTGACCGAGCAGATAAATGGGAGCTCAGCGACTCTGCCTCTCCACCTGACACCGACTGCCCGCCGTGCCCCAGCAAGCTGTCGAGCCCAACTGCACTCAGAGAGTGAGATCTTTGGATTCCCAAAATGTTTACCTAAGATTTTTCTCGCTGCTTTTCCCGCTGGTTGCCGTGAGCTGGAATTGGGGAAAGCCTCAGATGTTGGGCACATCTTGGACAAGGATGGAGCCTCCAGCCACAAGCCTCGATGGTGGCAGGGGTTTTCCAGCTGGGGCTGTCCCAGCTGGGCAGGAGCTGCAGCCCTGTCCCCGTGGCCATGGGCAGAGGCAGCTGTGCCATCACACCAGTGCTCAGACTGGGAAGGACTGGTGTCCCTGCCTGGGCGGGATGAGCCTGCCCCGGGGGAGCAAGCCCAGCCTTGCACAGCCTTTGGGGTTTTCCCGAGGTGCTGGAGGTTTGCTCACCTTCCCCTGGAGGGTGTGATATGAGAGGAGCCTCCACATGCAATGGAGATGTGCCTGGTGTGGGTCTGCCCAGGGGGGTGGCACGATGGGTGTGTGACATCCCTGAGCCCCAGGCTGCAGGCTGTGTGGCAGGGAACATTCTAAATCCATTTTCCCTGCCCTGAGCATGAGCTGTGGTCACCCCCCAGCTGGGCTCGGATGGCTGGGCCTGCTGAGGGCAGGTGTGGGGGAAAATGGAAGAAGAAGGGATGGATACACCCAGGCAGCTGGCAGAGCTCTGTGCCTCAGCATCCCTTTGGCCTTTGCCTGACCTGTGCCCACCAAAGCCAGGCCTGGGATGGGGTGAGGCCACAGCCAGACCTGTGCCTCTGCTCCAGGTGCCAGGCTGAGAACAGCACCCAGCCTTTGTCCTTCCCACAGCCCTCACTCAGCACGGGAGAGTGCTACAGTATTTCACTGGAAAAACCACATTAATCATCCTCAGCACCGCCTCCCTGGCCTTTGTCACAGTTTGGTGCCCCAGCAGCGGCTTTAAAAGCATTATTTATTTTTAATAAAAGCTGATCTAAAGAGCGGCGTTGGCGGGATGATAAAAATAAAAATGCAGTGGTTGTCACAACTGTCAGCATCCCTGGGAATGGGGTCTGGCAGTGCCCGGCTGCCTTCCCCCCCAGCCTGAGTGGCTGCACAGGAAAGGAGAAAACAGCCAGCAGCACATGCCTTGGGCAGCCTCTGTGCCAGGAAAGCAGCTCCTGCTCCTCAGTTTAATACACAGGTGCACTTCTCCAGTGTATTTGTAATTTTCTAAATGTTTAGCAACTTTAATTTCATTTACTGCATGAATAAATGAGCAAATAGGACATATACAAATGTTGGGAAGTAAATTAGCTTAAGTCTTTTCATTAAAAGAACTATGTGTTATTAAAACATCTGTGTTGCAACGTGCTGATATCACATTAGCAACAGGAATAAGAAATCCTGTTTATCCCTAGGAAACTAGATTTTCAGGGCATGGATCTGGCAGTGTGCACCGGGGCTGAGGCTGTAAACCACAGTGCCTGGCAGCATCTCCAGCTCCCCAGGGAGCCCTGCAGAGTCACGGGGCAGCATTCCATGTCCCAGGCTCCAGGGCAGGCTGAGAGCTGCATCCCCAGGCTGTCCCTGGAAAACTCTGCCCAGCCCCAAGACAGTGTGCATCAGGCAAAGGGAGAGGGAGGCATGCAGGAATTGAGCAGGAATTGAGCAGGAAGGCTGCAGGAAGGATGCAGGAAGCACACCTCACTCACTTCCTGACCATCTCTTCTCTTTCCATCCCTTTTCCTTTCAGCAGATGGGAACAAAGCTGGACTGGAGGCCCTGGGCAGAGCCCAGCTCTGCCATCCCTGCTGCTGAGGCTCTCTCAGCCATGGCCAGCCTGGCAGCTTTCTCTGCAGAGCAGGGTCACGGAGCTGCTCCAGGGCTCCTCTCAAGCTCAGGTTTCTCCCTGGCTCTTCCCGAGGAGCTCCGTTTGCAGAGCCCCGTGAGCAGCAGGGTTTCAATGCTGTCTGGCTGAGGCAGAGCCCAGCCGAGGCTGGGACAAAACAAAACCACCATTCACGGGCGGTCATTGAAATTCCCAGCAGCTGTTCCCAACCAGCACACTCAGGTCTGCCCTCCTTTGCTGTCCTCAGGCACTTCCAGGGACATTTTCCTGGGTGGCAGGGGAACAAGTCCACCCATGAGCAGCATCCCTCCTCCTCCTGCTCCTGCCTGATGGGACCAGCCCTGCCGGGGTGGCACTGCCCGGTTCGGGGGTCACTCGGTGCCAGCTGGGTGCTGCTCCCTGCAGACACCCCCAGACCCTGCCCTGGTGTCCCGCAGGCACCTCCTGGGCTCCAGCTCATCCCCATCCCCTCGTGGTGCTGCCTGAGCCCCTGAGGCCGAGCCGGGCTGTGGGGGTGGCAGCCCAGGCTGTCTCCATCACCTCCCCACAGTGGAGAACACTCGGGACAGCAGGAGAGCCCTCGGGCATGGATGGGGCTGCGGGCCAGGCACGGCCACAGCAGCCCCAAGCTCAGCTCACATGAGGCAGAAATTGCTCGGGCACAGGTGTGGGTCAGGTTGGGGTTAACCCCAGCCGTGCCTGGCCGTGGGGCAGGCAGGGGCACGCCGGGCAGGCAGCAGGAGCCAGCACACTGCTGGAGCCTGGCTCGCTCAGAGCCGGGGCTGAACGCTGCCTGCAGCCCCAGCACCCAGCACAAATGAGTTTAGTGGCCTCAATTTAATTCCCTTTTGGACACGGTGCGAAAAAGATATTAAAGGAGGGAGAAAGAGAGCAGAACCCTGGATTGATCGGTGCTGTGATGGAATGGTGAGCTGCAGACAAGGGGTGAGCCCTGGGGCAAAGGGGGCTGTGCTGGCAGCAGGGATGGGCTCACAGGGACAGCACAGGGGGTGTCACTCTCACTGGATGTGCCCAGTTCATGTAGCTGGAGCCACCAGAGCCAGGGTGCACCAAGCACAGGGCTCCTCCATCCCAGGAAATCCATGGGCTGCAGGACAGTGCCCCTGCCCCCCTGCTCTCCCCACCCACGGTGTCCCTGGCACCGGGGCACACCCAGCCAAGGGCAGGCTGGCAGGGGGAAGGTGCCACTTTCAGCCCTCAGGAGCCAGGGCTCCAATTTCAAAAAATAAAGTGAGGTTTTCATCTGTATTTGCTTAGCAGGGTAATGACTTTATTTGTGATGTGATGCTCTGGTCCCTGATGGCTCAGGCACGGAAAGGGAGAGCTGATAAGAGCGAAGAGGCCCAACCAGAGGGATGCTGGTGGCTGCTCTGTGCCTGGCATTCCCCACCTGGATCCCTTCCAGGGGATTCCAGAAATGCTGTCAGCTCTGGGAGCTGCACTGTGGCCATGGGGAGGGCAGCAGCTCGAGGAGGTGAAAGCCAGCCCTGATAAGAGCTGGGCTCTGCCCCGTTATGGCTGTGGGGAAGGCACAAGAGCAGCACAAGGTATTCCATACTTGGTGTGACCTGCCTGGGTCACCCTGTGCCTCTGGCCTCATCCTCTTTGGGGGGAACAAGCCCTCCCTGACACCCCTCTGTGCCCACCCCATGCCCCTGGGTGGCTGCTGAGGCCTGGCAGGCAGCAGGGAATGTCCCTTCTTGGAAGATCTAATCACCCAGAGCAATCCAGCTCCATTCTTCCATCACAAGAAACAACTGATGTGTTTTGCCCGAGGTAACTGCTTTAGATGGGAGAGCAATCCCAACCCCACTGCACCCAGCTCCCCCCAGCCTGAACAAGACACATTTTCTTTGCTGAGGAGGAAGGAGGTTTCTCCTCTCCCCCATCACTTGTTCCAAGTTTGCCAGTCCCACAGAGACACGAGCAGAGCTCTGTGCAGCTGGAGGGTTAACATCTCAGCTCTTCCAAATAAATAGAAAATGACCCAGTTTCTTTATTTTCCTCTTTTCCCAAAGTCCAAACACCCAAAAAATGAGATGGTAAGTGGAAGCCACAAATAGATTTCATGTATCCTGGCAGAGCTGGGAGATGAAAGCAGGGAAATCAGCTCCTGCCTCCCCTGCTCAGACCTGGGAATGGTGCAGCACATCTTGCCAGGGGTTGATTTCCCTGGATCAACCAAGCAGGAGAGGTTTTGGGTCTGATCCCAGCTCAAATCCCCATCCCTGGGGGACCAGGCTCTCCCCAGAGTTGCTCCCATCTGCCTTGTTCCAGGCATTAAGGTGAGTGGCAGAACGTGCCCAGCCTTCAACCATTCCTATCACGTCCCATCTGGAGACAGAAATCTGCCTGCTGGCTTCACAATTAAAATTGAAATGATTTGATTATGGGGCTTCATTAGTAAAAACAAACACCAGGCAGCCTCCCTCCCTCCCTCTCCCCCCGCATCCCCGCCCAGCCGTTCCTCCCTGGGGCTGTTTTAGGTAAATCCCAGCCGGGATGCGGGCGGGATCACAAAAGGCTTCGTGTCTGCAGCTCGGAGCTCCTGTCGGGAGCAGCCTGAAAGAGGCAGATTTCAGACCCACAAATCTGCTTCGGGCAGGGATGAAGGAGCAGCCCCGATGGCTCGATGGGCTGCACGGAGTGTCCGCCACAGCAGCGAGGGGAGCAGGGAGGGGTGCAGGATGCTTTCTACCCCTCTGGGTGCTTTCCATCCCCTCTGGGTGGTTCCCAGACTCTCTGGGTCCTTTCCATCCCCTCTGCATGCTTTCCATCCCCTCTAGGTTCTTTCCAGCCCCTCAGGATGCTTTCCAGTCCCTCTGTGTTCTTTCCATCCCCCCTAGTTTCTTTCCAGCCCGTCTGGGTCCTTTCCAGACCCTCAGGAAGCTTTCCAGCCCCTGTGTGTTCTTTCCAGTCCCTCTAGGTTCTTTCTAGCCCCTCTGGGCTCTTTCCAGCCCCTCTGGGTGCTTGCAGACCTCACCAAGGGGTTCCCAGAGCTTTTTGGGCTCCTGCCTGGACTCCATCCCCTTCATTCCGAGAGTCTCTGCACCTCCACACCAACCTGGCCTTGTCCTGCTCGCTCCCTTTTCCTTCCCTGCAGCTGCAGCATCCCATGGGAAGGGCTGAGCAGGCTTGGAGCAGGCACGGAGTAAGCATGGAGCAGGCTCAGAGCAGGCTGCCCGTGGTGTGTGCAGATGCTCCAGTCCCTGAAGCATTGGCAGTTCTGGGGGAAGCAATTCAATTATCCCTCGGGGCGTTGGGAACAGGCTGTGCAGGCTGGAGAGGAGGAAAGCCAATGGAGAGGGGCTCAGGAATGCTGCTGGGGTCGGGTGCTCTCCCTGGGACTGGTTTTCTCCAGCAGTGGCAGGACAAGGGGAATGGTTTCCAAGGGACAGAGAGTAGGGTTGGGTCAGATATTAGGAAAAAATGGAAGTGTCACCAAGGCAGTGGCACTAACAGCATTGCTGTCCTACCCTGGCTTGCCTTGTGGGCTAAATCTTTAACCAGATCAAGGGTTTAACTTTATCAGTAGCTGGAAAAACGTGGCACCACTTCCCTGGGGCAAAGTATCTTGATCTCTGCAGAAATGCCTTTTCCTGGGCCTCACTCAGCAGCTCCTTTGGCATGGGGACCTGTGGGACCCTCCGGAGCAGGGAGCACCCAGGGCCCCATGCCACACCTGGGCTCCCGGCTGCTTTTCCCTCCAAAATCACAATTTTGAAGAGCTGGCACTTCCCCTGGCAGCGTGTGTACCTGGTCATGGATTGCCCTCCTGGTGGGCAGTGCAGGAGGGATGCCACCCCCGGAGCAGAGGCTTCTGTGTCCCCTCAGGGGAGCCCCCCAAAATCCCCCTGCCAGCCCTGGAAAACCTTGCACAGCCCCTGCCCAGAGCAGGATGATGGATTATTGTTATTAGAGGTGGAGAACAGTTTCTGTGCACAGCCAGGTGGCTCAGGAGTAATTTGTCACCCACCGGCGAGGGGGGCCGGGCTGTCCCTCTGTCCGTCTGTCCCTCTGTCCCTGCCATGGTGGGAGCTCTCTGCAGCCTCGGCAGGCTCGGGGCGCGGCCGGATGGAGCCCAATCTGATGGGCACGGGCAGGGCTTTGGCAGCGGCACAGCCGCAGGGCAGGGCTCCGACCTGGGCTGATCCCTGTGCCCGGGGCATCCTGTGGGACAAGGAGGTGGGACAGCAACCCCCAGCTCCACGGCAGCCCCCAGCCCCACGGCAGAGATCATCCCCATGGCAGAGATCCATCCCCACGGCAGGGATCCACCCCAGCCCCACGGCAGAGATCATCCCCATCCCAGTGCCCCCATCCCGGTGCCCCCATTCTCTGTCCCCATCCCAGTGATGCCCCCACCCAGCAGAGGGGCAGAGAGGCAGGGAGGGGACGCTGGGAGCACACACAGCTCTGGCACAGGGGTGCTGGGGGCAGTGCCAGCCCAGCCTGGGCTCCGCTGGCAGCACTAACACAGCGGGACAGGCACAGGGGTGCTGGGCAGTGCCAGCCCCAGCAGTGCCAGCCCAGCCCGGGCTCAGCTGGCAGCACCAGCACAGCAGGACAGGCACAGCCGGTGCGGGCGGCGAGGGGGGGCTGTAATGACGGTCCAGCTCAGCAAAGGTAGCAGAGCATGAAAGCAATTTCACACTTTATTAGACAATTCAGGTGCCAGCTGCACCAGCCTGGAGCGAGCGCTGCTGTTCACGGCTCCTCTCCTGCTCTGCAGCCCCGGGCTCCCTCTCCATGGGGCTCAGCCCCTCCTCGGGCCACGCTGGTCCCAGCTGGCACACGAGGGGCCAGTGAGGGTGGCCTGGGGCTTGAGCTGCTCCTTGTGGGCCACCACAGGGTGGGCAGGTGGCAGAACATTGCAGCACAGGCTGGCTCTGCTGGGAGCCAGCTCAGCCTGGCAGCGTGGGCAACCCGAGCTCTGTGCCCAAAGCCACTGGGGCTGGCTGTGCCCTTCAGCCCAGGGCAGCCACCCTGCTCCTCCTGTCTCCCTCTGCCCTCTCCTTTCTGCGCCCCGTGCTGAGGGGACGGCTCTGGGATTGGGGCTGGTGGCAGCTGCTTTTCCTCACACCTCCCTGTCCCTGGGCTGCCCCAGCAGACAGAGCCGATGGGCACACGGGCACCTGGGCACTCAGCCATGCCCCTGGCACTCCGGGCTCTCACCTGGGGTGTGTTGTGTGTCCCTGCCGTGTCCCCGGAGAGCAGCGGGCACACGGAGCTGCTCCCGGCACGTGGCCGGGCTGGCACCCGCGCCCTGGGGACGCTGTCACACCCCTCGGGTGGACAATATCCAAATGCCTGCACGTCCAGGATATGAATCAGCGCGGACAGGAGCGCAGCAGCCGCTCTGGGACACCCGGAGCTGCCCCGGAGGCGGCTCGGGCAGCCAGGCATTGCCGCTGCCAAATTCCGGGCGGGCTGAGGGCGGGTCAGGGGCAGCAGCGGCTCCGCTGCCACCTCCGATCGGCCCGGGCACGGCAAAGCCCTGGCCTGGCAAAGCCCTGGCCTGGCACGCATTTCCCTGTTTGCACGGCTCCGTTCCCCGGTGCCAAGCATGGCACGGTGGCACCGGGCCAGGGCCGTGCCTAACCTTGACCTGGCTGCTGGCGAGCAGCCCCAGCTGTCCCCCCGTGCCCCCGGGCACAGGCATGTTCCAGCGGGCCAGCCAGAGCATTCCTCCCGGGAGAGCCTGTCCTTGAGAGGCTATTTAAAGGCACACTTGTGCCCTTTATCCCCCTCATGGCTGGGCTGGAAGAGCCCCGTGCCCTCCCGTGACTCCAGGAGGGCATTTCCAGGCTCAGGGCAGCAGCAGTGCTGTGAGTTTGGGTGAATTCAGGGAGAATGGAGGGATGCAGGCACCCATCTCCCACAGCCAAGTGCCAGGCTGTCCTGGGGACAGAGCCCTGGGAAAGGTGCCCTGGCCATCGAGGCTGGCAGCAGGGCTGGGGGAGCTGCAGAGCCCAGCTCACCCCTTGGCACCCACATGAACTCAGTGCCCTCTTCCTGCTGGGTGTCCTGCCCAGCCCTGAGCACCCCAGATCTCCTTCCAGGGGGAAATGGGGGCCCAGGCAGCAGCAGGCTCAGCGCTCCGTGTGCCACCGTCACCTTGCAGCCCCCAAAGGGTCTCTGGCACCCAGGGCTGTGGAGCAGGACCTGCCCCACTGCTGCCATGGCTGGCACAGGGCTGATTGCTGGGCACCCCACCGAGCTGGCAGAAGGTGACTCGGGAGGGAAACCCGACCTGGTGGGGTTTGATTGGGGATGGAAAAACCCAGAGGAGGCACCTGCAGGGAGCTGGAGGGGTGAGCCCTGTGCCTGCAGGGCCTGGGCTGGGTGGGCAAGCACTGCTCACTGACCCTCCTCCCCAGCCTGCTCATTTTCCCTTGCTGAGGAGCCCATCAGCCTTTTCCCAGGCCGGGAGCATCCCCAGGACACGTCCCCAGCGCTGGCACTGCTGTCCCCTCCCAGGTTTGGGGCAGGTGAGCATTTCCTCAGGCCTTTCAATGGCACCTGGGCAGAGCCGACTGCCCCCAGCCACCCCCCAGGTCCGGATGAAAGGAGGCTGAGCCCCCCTGTGCCTCACACCAGACCCCAGCCCCGCACAGGGCACTGCCTGGGGCTGTCCCCTGCCCAGGGTTGGGTGAGGCCGTGCCAGCCCTGCCCCCTGCCCAGCCCGCGGGCACGGCCGCACTGGGAGCCCGCGGGGAGCCCGTGGGTGGCCGGGCAGGGCAGGGCAGGGCACGGCACGGGCACCTTTGATGTGGGCAGCCCAGGCGACGCCAGCCGGGTGCTGCACTGACCTGGGTGAGGGCTGGGCAGCGTGCGGTGCCAGTCCCGGGGCGTTCCTGAAGTCCCCTCTGGCACCACGGCAGGGCTGCCCACCCAGCCCCATTAGCATCCCCTAACAGTGCAACCAGGGGGAAACTGAGGCACGGATACCTCGGGAATGGTGGGAGGGGGCTCTCCGGTCTCAAACCGAGCCTTAGGTCAGGACCGACACGGATCGATTCTCCCAAGAACCGCTTCCATGGGACCTGTGCCAGCCCGCCGGGGATGTGTGCTGCTCGGGGTCCCGGGGATCTCGGGGGTCCCGATCTCGGTCCCCCCGCGGGGCGGGCCCGGGCGGTGCCCCCGCCCCAGCGCCCCCAGTGCGGGCCCAAAGGGCACCGGGAGCGGGTGCGGGGCGCCCTCTGGCGGCCACAGCCCAGCGCTGCCACGGGGCTCAGGGTGCCCAGGGAGACAAATCCTCAGGTGCTCAGGGAGCAAAATCCTCAGGTGCCCAGTTTCTCAGGCACTCAGGTGCCCAGGTAGCCAAATTCTCAGGTGCCCAGGTGCCCAGTTTCTTAGATACTCAGGTGCCCAGACAGCCAAATTCTCAGGTGCCCACTTTCTCAGGTACTGAGGTGCCCAAGTAGCCAAATTCTCAGTTGTCCAGGTGCCCAGTTTCTCAGGCCCTCAGGTGCCCAGTTTCTCAGGTACTCAGGTACCCAAGCAGCCAAATTCTCAGGCACTCAGGTGCTCCAGTGCCCAGGTGCTCAGTGCCCCAGTGCCCCCCGCCTGACTGAGGGCCCCTCTGCAGTGCTGCTCCCTTGCTGCTCAATCCTGCTCCACGCAGGGACGACACCACCTCATCTCCGCAGGACACATTTGTCACTTGCAGGGATTGCAGCAAATCCCCCGAGATCTGCAGCCACCTGCCCTCACTCCCCGGTGCTGCTCTGCTTTGTGCCAACACACACACAGCACCTGGCACCCTCACACCTCCTGTCAAAAGGCGCCTCCCAAGTGCCAACCTCGTGCCCGTGTCCCCCGGGTGCCTCCCACCACCTCCCCAGCCGGGGGCTGCCTCCCTCCAGCATCTCCTGCGAGGTTTCCTCAGTGCCAGGCTGGCTCCATCCATCCTTGCCCTGCCTGGCACGCTCACACGGGCAGGCTCCAGCCCGCCGGCTCCTGCACGGGCACGGTCACCAGGTAGCTGGAGGGCACGTAGCCCCTCTGGCCGTTCACCTCCACCAGGCTCCACTCCGTGCTGCCCTTCTTGTCGTGGGGCTCCAGCAGCAGCACGGGCTGCCCCGCCTGCAGGCTCAGCTCCTGCGGGCTCCGAGCAGCGAAGGAGAAGCCGGCAACCACCTGGGGGAGGCAGGGAGAGAGAGAGGGAAGGGATGGAGGGAGCCCTGGCCACCACCTGGGGGAGGCAGGGAAAGAAAAGAGGGAGGGAGGGAAGGAGGGAGCCCTGGCTGGAGCTGGGAGTCAATGTGGCAAGGATGTGGCAGCTCCCAGAGGGCAGCACAGCCGTGCCATGGATGGAGGGGCTGACCCACCAAGGATGGCTCTCTTGCCCCATCCACCCTGTGCCAGCAAAAGGGACACCTGGAAAAGCAGCTCCACCTTCCCAGCCACACCAGGATGAGCAGGGAGCTGGTGGGGTTGCTGGAAATGGCCCAAGGGGTGTCCCCCACTCTCACCTGGAATGTTGGGGTGAAGGTGGCCACCTGAGGCCTGGGAGCTTCAGGGGATGCATAGGAATGTCTCCTTCTCTCTGGGTCACCGTCCAGGCCCAGCAGCTGCATCACAGGCGGCTGCTGCACCTGCACTGGGCTGTAGGGCCGGAGCTTTGCAGCAGGGACAAACCCTCGGGGACCTGCAGGACACACACACAGCCAGGTGTGGAGACAGCACTGACACTGCAGGACACACACACAGCCAGGCCACCGGGCCCCGCTGCCTGGCACACACAGGAGACAGGAGTGACAATTGGGCTGTGGCCTGGCATGGCACAGCAGCCCTGTCCATCACATCCAGGAGAAATCCCCACCAAAAAGGGAATTCCATGTGTTTCTGTGTGTGTGGATTCTCCTTCCCCAGCCATGACACTCCCCCTGGGGAATCACCTGAGCCTTACACCTAATGGCAAAGCTCAGGTGCCTTGGGCTGAGCACAGCCTGGAAAGGAGCACAGGAGAGCACAGCCTGCTGCTTCATCCAGGATAGGAAATGATTGAGGTGAACCTGGCCCTGGTGCCAGGGTGAGGAGAGGCTGCCCACAGTGCCCACATACCTCCAGCATCCACCAGCCACCTGCTGGTGTTGCCCTTGGTGTCGGAGTTCTGCAGCAGGGCCACGATCTGTCCCCTCAGCAAGGTCAGGTCCAGCTCTCTGCTGCCACTGACGTTGCTGGTCACTTGGTACAGCTTGTCTGGGCCGTGCTTGCTCACAAGGGAAAGGACCTTCCTCTCCTCAGCTGGGGTCAGAGCCTGGTGGGGAGAGGAGACACAGGAGCGCTCCATGAGACCCCCACTCCTGCTCTCCTTCTGCAGGATCACATCCCAGGTTAACAGCAGAACCTCCTTCACAGCCCCAGGTTTGGAGATGGGAGCCCAGAACCAGCAGAGCTGAGCTCCTCCATCCCTGCTTATCCCAGCTCTCAGGGGCTTGGGGGAATCCTGCGGCACCCCTGGGCCCATCCTGGGCCAGCCTCCCCACCAAGGGCATTTCCTGCCCTGGGGAGCCACAGCCCAACGTCTCTGTACCCGCTGGCCTGAGCCCTGCCCTGCCCTGCCCCTACCTGTGTGCCAGGGCTGGGTGCCACCGTCTCAAAGGCCTGGCAGAAGGCACGGAGCTGGGCACCCGACTGCTGCAGGCTGTCCTCCACCACCTTCCAGAAGCTGGGCAGGGCCATGTGCCCATGGGGCAGCTGTGGAGACAGGCTGGGGTCAGGGAGAGCCCTGACAGAGCTCTGGGGAGAGGCAGGAGGAGGAAAAGGGGTGAGGAAGCAAGAGAGCAGACCTGGCCACTAAATTCACCTTGCATGGGGGATCAGTGTGCTCCTCTCTGGCTCTGAGCTGCACCTTGTTCTGCTCCTGCTCCTGGCCCAGGCCAGGGCTGTGCTCCCCCCCAGGGCTTCTGACAGCCCTCCCTCCCCGTATTTACAAACATCAGAGAGGAGTTTTGAGCAGTGAGGAGTTCGGGGAGACATCTCCCAGGGCATGGGGCTGGGGGAGGCTGTTCCCAGCCAGGAGCTGCCTTTCTCCTCCCTGCCTTGCTGGCACAGGGCTCTCAGGAGCTCTGAGCTCACACTGACCTCTCAGACAGCAGCACATCAATAAATTACCAGCAGTGTCCACAAACAGAGAGCAGGACAGTGTCTGCCAGTGCAGAAGAGAAAATCTGGCTTTTCCTGGGCAGGAAGGAAGGGACATCCTTACAAATGCTCCACAGGGAGCTGTGTGTCTGCAAGGGCAGGTGGGCCACAGCAAACCTTCAGTGCCCTGATGTCTGAGAGATCCCCCAAAGCTGGAGAAGGCAGTTCCAGCTCAGCCCCTGTGCCTGAGGGGCCCCACTCACCTGCTCCAGCTCCTTTTCTGCGTGGTGCAGGACCTGGGCAGCCAAGTCCAGCTGCAGGGCGCTGAAGGAGCGCAGGATCTGCCCCAGGAGCTGCACAGCCACCTGGTTGAACTGGGGCAGCTCGGCCACCAGCAGGTCATTGATGGCCAGGTAGGTGTTCATGGCAGCCTCCTCATCGTAGCTCACGCTGCCCATCTCGCTCTTCCTCTCCTGGATCTCCTCGTAGTCCAGCAGCTTGTCCAGGCGCTTCTTGACCAGCTGCTGGGGCCCCTCCAGCATGTCTGCCAGGCTGCAGAGGGGCTGCCACACCAGCCTGCCCACACGCTGCTTCTGCCAGGACACAACCCAAACCCCAGGTGAGCCCCCAGGCAAGAGCAGTGCCAGCACAGGGGCAGGGGGCAGGGGGTCTGTGGGGAGTGGGGAGCACCACATCTCTCCCTGAGGCCTCACAGGATGCCTGTTGCAGACATCTTTTCAAGAAAATCCTTTCTTTAGGATTTTTCCCTCCTGAGAAGCTGAGAGGCCTCAGGAACAAAATGCAAACAATGGTTGTCTGCTGCTGTGGAATGCAACAGGTGCATATGGGATTGGCCCATCTTGGATGTTTCTAATTAACAGCCAGTCAAAGCCCAGCTGGCTCAGACAGAGTCTGAGACAGCTGCCTTTTGTTATCATTCTTTCTTTTTCTATTCTATTCTTAGCTAGCCTCCTGAAGAGAACCTTTTCTTATATTCTTTTAGTATAGTTTTAATGTAATATATATAATAAAATAATAAATCAGCCTTCTGAAACATGGAGTCAGATCCTCGTCTCTTCCCTCAACACAAGACCCCTGTGAACACTGTCACAGATGCCAACCAACACAAACCCTTGGGAGGGAGCCTGACACAATTCCAAACTTGTGCTCCATGGAAACAGCTGGGCAGGACCCTGCAATGGCTCAGAGCAGTCCCAGCTGGGTCTCTGCCCACACCCCTGCCCTGAGCCCATTTAACCAGAGCACCTGCCTTGGGGTGCTCTGGTCTCCTCCCCATGTCCCCGGAGGCACATCAGGCTCACACTGCAGCCCATCCTGTGGCTGAGCCCTGGCTGTGCTCCTGCTGTGTCCCTGTCCCTGCCCTCCCTTGTCCCCTGGAGCTGCTCCCTCCCTCCCTGTGCCAGGACTGCAGATGGATCCTGTTACTCCCTGCTGGCTCTGCCTGCCCAGCTGGGCTCTGGGGCACTCTGAGGTGCCCCCAGTGCGCCCTGGCAGAGGGTGGGAGAGCTGCAGGAGGTGTGCAGGGCAGGAGCACTCACAAACTCGGGGAACACGGCGCTCTGCAGGAGCTGGGAGAGGCGGCGGTGCTGCTGGGCAGGTCCCTGCTCCATCTGCAGGTCACACAGGTGCGGGCTGGGCAGCAGGAACGCCTGCAAGGGAGGCAGCACCACACTCCTTGAGCTCCTTCCCGATAATCCTGCGTGGGCAGCCCTTGCCAATCTTTCCTGCAAGGTCTTTCCAGCCCAGGAATTGCTGCTGAACCCTGGGCCGCTCCCCGAGGCTTTCCTGATAATGCAGTGTCTGGGGATTGCATGTTTTGCCAGCACTCAGAGTTTCATTTTCCTCAGATGCCCCGAGGGATTTCCATGAGGAAATCGTAGCAGCTGCTGACCCAGGTGATTTCAGAAGGGCAATTTGTTGTCAGTACTGATCTGGGGACATTTCTGCCTTATACACATTATTAAAGTGAGAATTCCCAGGCTGAACAACACCCGGCCTTTTCAATCATTTCAGACCTTGAAATAATGATAAGTTTAAGGACGGATTATTCTCAACTGACACCAGCTCAGACAGTGTTGTCAAAGCCTCAGCTTTGGTTTAAACTCCCCTGGACCTGAGCAATCCTTGGGTGTTGTGCAAGTCCCTGACACAACAGCTCAGCTGCAAATCCCTGAACACCCCCAACAGCTCCTGCTCTGAAATATTCCCCAAGCCCAAGGAACAGCTCCTGAGGGATGGGGCCAGTGGTCAAGGTGTTACCTCTAGGTGGCCCAGGTAGGATGCCATGTTCTCCTTCAGCGTGGCCACACTGGATGCCACACACTGGAACTTCTCTTCCAGGTCGTCATATTCCTTGTCCTCAGTCTGTCAGGAGAGAGGCAGCTTGTCACCAGCATGGGCAGGGCTGATGCCCATCACTGGGGGCTAAAACAGCAGCCTGGAGCTCACAGGGCAGGGCAGACCCTGGGGGACTCCATGAATCTGGGAAGGAGTCAAAACATTGGCACAGGCAGCAACAAAGCTCTTGGTGTAGTTGTGGTGCTGGGGAACACTGGGGTGTCCTTGCTTTTCTGGGGGGCCCAAGGGTTCTGCAGGTCCTTTGGGGGCCAAAGTGCTGCCCTGCAATGCTCTGGGGTGGGCAGTGAGGTGTGTCCCTGCATCCCTGTATCCCTGCTATCCCACTGCTCCTTGGGATGATGGAGAACCAGGAGGCAGCAACAGCCACCCCACCCCACCCCATACTGGCTCTGTGCTCCCCACTCTGCCATTGAGGCACTTGAGGAGCAGCCAAATGCCCCAGAAACAGCCCAGGGAGGGGCAGCAGGTGCCCGGGGGTGGGTGAGGGCTGCCCACCTTGGCCACGATGCCAGCCTCGTGCATGAGCAGCCGGCTGAGGCGCGTGGTTTTCTTGGCGATGGAGTGCGTGTTGAGCCGCGCCAGGCGCGCCCGCAGCGTCAGGTGCTCGGCCTTGGTGTATTTGGTTGCTGCCTCGGGTGGGAGGACACAAAATAAGGGGGGAAAAAAAAGATCAGAAGAGGAGACTTCATGGCTGAGCAGGCAAGGAAGGTGAGCAGCACAGGGGCTGATCGGCAGGATAAGCACGAGCCACATCAAAGAAGGGAAGGACTAGGAAAACCAAAGAGAAAGGTGAGCTCCCATCTCTGGGGAGCCTGATTTCTCCTATCCCAAGGGCAGAAGTGTTATTCCCCGTTCTCCAGCCGCAGGAATGTGGACAGACTGGTTTAGTCCTCAGCCCCCTCATGCCACCCTGCTCCTGCAGCCTTTGGGTCTTGCCCAGAGTGGCACTGACAGGACCAGAGCAGCTCCAGGAGCTGCCTGCACAGTCTGCAGCAGGATTAAGTGGAGGGCAAGAGAGCTTTGAACTGATTTAGGTGGGAATTAGTGCCCAGGAGACCACTGGGGTCGTGCTGGGTGCTGTGCCCCCTCCTGCACCAAGGCCTGGCCACTCACCCACTTCGCGGCGCCGCTTGTACTCGTTGATGTTGGCATTGACCTGGGCCATGGCACGAGCCGCTGCCTCCAGGGCTGAGTGGGCACTGGCACTGCTCGGGGTGTTCTCCAGGATCTTCCCCAGCAGCAGAGGGTACTTGGTGACCCTCTGCACGGGCATCACCAGGAAGAAGCTGAGGTCTGAGGCGCCCGTGTGAGGCCTGGTGGGGAGGGGAATTGCTCAGGGTTGGTGTGTGGGGCTGCCCTCCTGCCCTGCTGCTCTCCACGGCTTCTCTGGGAGTGTTTGAGGGACAGAGCAGCCCAGATGTTGTGGGGCATTTCTGGCTGCGCCCTCCAGCTGCAGGGGACTGTCCCTGCCAGCCCTGAGGCAGTGCCAGCCCTGGGTGGGTATCCTGCCTCTCTGGGCAGCTCTGTGCTCATCCAGCCCTGGGCACGGGATCAGTGGGCAGCAGGGAGGGAAGGCGTTGGCAGTGTCTCCTTCCCACCCACAGGAAGGCACCATCTCTCTTTTGGGAATCACATTGTCTGTGCTCTAGGCAGAATCCCAGGAGCTGCTCCCCTGCCACTGCTGCTCCTCCTGCCTCTACAGTGTTTGTGACCCCCCTGATAGTTCAGGTCCCCTAGGGCCAGCCTGTGTCTCTCTGGTCCATGTGGGGAGGCTGTGCCCTCCCTGGGGAAGGCAGCAGCTTGGATATCACCCATCCCTTCTTTTGGGATCCATCATAAAAGATTCTGACCCAAGGGTCCAGGACATGCTGCCAGGAAATGCCACAAAGCTGGTGGCCATGATATGACATGGCCAGCCTGGTGACACAGATCCGCGCCGGCAGCTTGTCCAGAGAGGAGAAGGGCAAAGGCAGGATGTGAAACAGGCACAGGGAGGTGGTGGCTCGGCAGAGGGACCTACACGGTGGCATTGAGGGTGTCCAGGATCTCCTCCTGCAGCCGGGGGTCCCTGCGGTAGCTCTCCACCAGCTGCAGGGCGTGGTCGTAGCTGGCACAGTAGATCTTGTAGACAGCCTCCATCTCTTCCTTGAACTCCTGGAACAGCGTGCCTGGGGAGGGAGAGAGGGGCTGGACAGGAGGGTCCCTTCCCATGACAAGGCAGGGCTTTATCCCCAGCCTGCTGGAAGGACAAAGCCAATGGAGCAATGCCAAGCGTGCCAGGGCAGGGCTCTGCCCCCTGAGCACCCTGCTAAGCTGGGCCTGGTGCTGTGCCCATCACCCCACAGGCTGGGCAGCTCAGCCTTGGGTGGACATGGTGGCACCAGCGCTTCCCAGAGCCCAGGCAGGAGCAGGAGGTGCCAGGGCAGGGGCTGGGCTGGCACACCCCCACAGGAGGGCACGGGGCAGCCATTGGCACTGCACCACTTACTGATGCCAAGCAGCTGCTCCTGCCCCTGGCCAGGCATGTCCTCCAGCCCCTTCAGAAAGCGCCTGGACACATGGAGGATGTCGTCGGTGTTGGAGAAGAGTCCTTCCAGGTCCAGCTCGGGCAGCTGAGGGGAACAAAGATGCCCCAGGCTAAGCCAGATACATCAGAGATGGACCAGGTGCTCTAGAGGCACTGCTGGTGACCTTGTACCTGCCCCATGGGACACCCCAGGGAGTGATGCTGTGTTTCAGGAGGCTTTGGGGATGCTGAGGCCTGGCTGGGCTCCCAGGGTGGCTGTACTGGGTCAGACCCAGGGTCCCTCCAACCCCAGAGGCTGGCTGGTGAGGGAGCACAGGGAGGTGGGAGGAGCACCTGCAGTGATTTGGGCATCTCAGAGCTGTGCACAGAGTCCCCCTGGCAGGGGTGCCCCGTGTCACCTGCTTGTCCTGGAGGTGAGCCCGGATGTCACACACACACAGCTGCATGTTGTGCACGTAGCTGGCCTCGGTGCTGAGGAGCTCCTCCACGGCCAGGCGCTGGCTCAGCTCCATCCTGTCACCGGGCATCTCCTCGTACACGGCCTCCTCAGCCTCAGCTGCATCCTCGGGGCCGGGCTCTGCACTCGCCATCTCTGCAGGGACCTGCAGGCGTGGCAAAGGCGGCCCTGGGACCGGTGCTCTGAGCCCAACCCAGCTCGGTGCCCGTGCTCCCTCCCCTGGCCCCCACAGCACATCCCCAGGGACACTCAACCCCTCTGCACACTCCAAACCCATCCAGTGCTGCAAGGCAGGAGCAGGCTGGCTGCAGACACCCACGTGTGGCAGGCAGGGACGTGCCACACACACGTGCCCACGCTCTGGTGACCTCGTGTGGGGCAAGGGGGCCCCTGGGTGCCAGCAGGGGCCTGGCAGCTGCCACCCAGCACTGGGACTGTGCAGGGACCCGTCCCCATGGCAGAGCAGGGTTTGCCACCTCCGCTGCAGCTCCGTGCTGCCAGGGCCAATTGTTCCCTCCCTGCCTTGGCTGGCAGCGCCTGGCACCTTGCCTGGCATTCAAGGGTCCTGTTCAAAGTACAAAGAGTGGCTCTGCAGTGCTGGAACAAGAGATGTTTCTGTGACAGCAAGAGCTGCTTTAAAAGCCACTGGGATGGGGGAGAAGTGGGCAGAGCTGCTGCTGCCTCTGCCAGCTGCACTGGCAGCCCCTTGTACCCAATGCCAGGGCCCTGCGTGGCACAGCACACTCTTCTCTCCTCTCTGCCGTGGAAAATCTGAGCTGATTGCTGGCATTTTCTTCTCAGGAAACACACTCTGCTCTAACTGATACCAGGGAGCATGAGCAGCTCCAGAGCATCACAAACAGTGCTTGGCTGCTGGCAGGAAGGCCTTGAGAGAGACAGAGGTGTGGCACAGGCACAGCTGGGCTGTGACAGCCCCCGGCCGGGCAGGATTCCTGCCAGGCTCCTGCGGAGGAGGAGAGCAGCAAGGGCAAGGCAGAGGTGGCAGATAAAAGCCGGATGGCACAAGCAGCAGCACAGACTTTGCCCTGCCCTGCCTGCCCAGCCAGTGCCAGCCTCCACAGCCACACTGCACCATGCCAGGTGCCCCCTTTGGAGGCTGCAGCCCCTCTCCCTGTCCCCACCGGGTCCAGCTGACAAAAGCTGATGCAGCTGCGAGCCGTGGGCAGGGCCACTGTCCCCTCCTGGCACACGCCCACTGCTGGGCTTGGCACAGCCGGCAAAGTGGCATTGGACCTGCACTTGCCCGACAGGAGTGTGTCACCCTGCCAGCTGTCACCCTGTCCTCTGGGACTTGGCTGCCTGTCCCTGCCATGGGACATGGGGAGGAGGAGACTTTCCTGCACCCCTCTGGGTGCTCCCGAGGTGTTCGGGCAGAGGGGTTCCCATCATGGACCAGTGTCCTCCGCCTGGGTGGCAGCAAACCCCCAGTTCAGTGGAGGCAGGTGGAAAGGCCCCATCTGAGACACCCCTGAGCCCTGGAGGGGCGCCCTGCAGTTCAGGGCATGCCAGTATTGGGGTGTCCCTGGTCCCTGCAGCATCCCCAGGGCACAGAGCTGCTCTGGGGGCTACCCCAGGCTGCAGAAACCTCCTTGTCTCCCCTCACCCCCCTGGCCTGACACCTCAGAGGGACAAGGGGACAGTGCAAAAGGAAGCTGCAGCATTTCTGGGCAGCGTTGGAGCAGGCAGACAGCGCAGGAGCAGGTTTCGTTTTCCCAGCCCCCCCTCCCAGGCAGCTTCCCGCATTTGAGCTGTCACTGCTGCCTCGGCTGCCGCCAGCAGCCCTGTCCCTACGGGGGCTGCGGGCATCCCTATCCCTATGGGGGGCTGCCATCACCCCTGTCCTTGCAGAGGCTGCCAGCATCCCTGTCCCTATTGAGACTGCCAGCATCCCTGTCCATGACGGAGGGGCTCCAGGCATCCCTGTCCCCGGTGGGGCTCCGGGCATCCCTGTCCGTGACGCGGAGACCGGCCCGGCCCTCCCGCGCACCGGGGTCGCCGGCTCCAGGCCCGCAGCTCCCACCGCGCCCCAGGAGTGTCGCCCCCCGCTCCTCAGCCAGCCCAGCCTCGCCTCTGCCCCCCGAACCCGCGGCCGCGGCTCTCACCTGCGGAGCGGGCGGGGTTGCGCAGGTCGCCGTGCCCGGCCGTGCCTCCGCTCTGCGGGCGGGGACAGCGCAGCCGCTGCTGCGGGCACGGGGGATCCCGAGCGGGGGATAACCCGGAGCGGGGGATAACCCCGAGAGGGGCTGATCCCGAGCAGGGGATAACCCCGAGCGGGGCTGATCCCGCCCCGGGGCCCGGCCCCGCCGCTCGGGGCCGCCGCAGCCGCCGCCGCTCGGTGCCGGTCGGGCTGAGCGGGGCGGGCCCTGCGCACGCCCGGCGGGCGGGGGGGGGGCTGGCGGCCGGCCCGGCTGGCACCGGCTGGCCCGAGCACCGCCCCCGCAGCACCGGCACCGGCACGGGCTCATACCCGCGAGAACTGGGAGCCCCGGTCCGGATCGGCCCCGGTGCCGCCCTCCCTGTGCCCCCCGTCCGTCCATGCGGCCCCCGGTGCGCAGTGCCGGTAGAGCCGGGGACACACCGGGAGACAGGGGACACACCGGGAGGGCAGGGTGCACAAACTCGCCCCTGACACCGATAACAGGGACAGGTCTCCCATGTCTCCCCGGCATCGCTGTGGCTCCGAGGTACAGCCCCAGTGATGCCCTGTTGTTCCCACAGCCCATCCCAAACGCGCAGGGTTCCTGCTCTGTTATCCCAAGGTCAGGCATGTCCCGGCACTGCCCCGCTGCTCTGCTGTCCCTTACCTCTGCTCAGCCTCGGGAACGGGGACAGAGAAAACAGAAATGAAAATAGAACCACGGAAGCTCGGACATGGGGAACCAGTGCCTGCTTGGCACGAAGTTGGTTTTCTTTCTCGGTGAGGTGTTTGCATCCATATAAACAAGTTATTGGGAAGAGAGAGGCTGTTCGCTTGTCCTGACCACAGGGAGGAGGTGGCAGCACCGAGGTTTTTCCAGGCTGGCCCACGGTGTGCAGAAGGTGTCACTGTGAAAAGGACTCCGAGGTTTTCAGTGACTCATGCAGCACAAGGCAGCGTCTGTGACCAGATCCAAAACTCCCCGTGGGCCAGGACAAGCTCTCTGGCACTTCCAGCCCTTCCCTCTGGGTCCCTTTGTGGGACCCTTTGTGATGTGGGCTGGGCAGGGCAGCACAGGGACCCACATGCACCTGCTCCACCTGCTCCCAGCCTGCGCTGGTGCCACAAAGGCCATCCTGTCCCACTGCTTGTCCTGCCACAAAGGTCACTCTGTCCCACTGCTTGTCCTGCCACAAGGGCCATCCTGTCCCACTGCTGGTCCTGCCTGCCTCCCATCCTGCCCACAGAGAGACAAAACTCATGGAACTGGCAGGGTGGGTGGGTGGTAAAGCACCCCAGCAGGATCAGTCCCAGGCTGGGCTGTGCCACATGGGCTCAGGCAGTGACACGGTGACAGGAGGGACCCACACACGGCTGGGCAGCGAGGGCATTACCTGGCTGTGGCCTTGGGCACACAGATGTCCTTCCTCCCTTGCAGGTGGCAGCAGGGCTTCAGTCCTTGCCCAGGGGCTCTCTGAAGCAGCAAGAGGCCCCTTGGGCTGGCATTGCTCTGATGCCACGAGTTCTCAGCTCCATCTCACTGCCATGTCCAACAGAGCCATGGGGACACACCACAGCTGCTTTGCTCCCATCAGCACATTGTGGATGATCCAGGGCAGGAACCACCAGGGAATCCAGCAGGGCAGAGCTCCCTCCTCCCCCAGCATCTCCATCCCACCGGGCAGGACCAACACCCCATCCCCAGCCCCTCCCCGGCCAGCTCACACCACGGCTGTTCCCTCAGGCACATTTCCCATTCCAGTCTGCTTTTTCAGAGGCAGGATAGGCTGGCTCCAGCGAGTTCCTTGCAGGATGGGCTTGTCCTGCTTCCTGACAGCTCCTTCCCTCGGCACAAGCCGTTTCCTTCCTGCCTGCTGCTGGCACCAACACCTCCCGTGCAGCCCTAGCTGGGGCTGCGGCTCTGCCCGCCTCACCTGGGAGCCCCGGGAGCGCCGTGTGACAGTGACAGCGCCGTGTGACAGTGACAGCGCTGTCACCGCTCCAGGGCTCCCCAGGAGGAGTGGCAGCGGGCTGCCTGCCCCGGCCCGGCTCTCCTTACACCGGGAAAACAAGCAGGCGCCGGCTGGTCCAGCACAAGTGTTTGTGTGCCAGGGCTGTGGGCAGGGGAGGCCAAGCTGAAGTGTCCCAGCAGGGCGGGCTGTCCCCTGGCACCCAGCTGGGTGGGCTCCCACCGTGCCAACACAAACCTGGCAAGCTGGGCAGGGAGTGGGGAGTCCTGTGGGACCCTGCAGGGAGGCAGCACCGGCTCCTCCTGCAGCAGAGCCAGCTTTGTGCAAACCCATTGCAAAACTGCTTCTGACAGAGCAGGGCGAGCCACCTGCACAGCACTGCCCAGCCCTCTCCAGAGCCACTGGCACTGCAGGAGAGCATTGCCCAGCCCTCTCCAGACACACTGGCACTGCAGGAGAGCACTGCCCAGCCATCTCCAGACACACTGGCACTGCAGGAGAGCATTGCCCAGCCATCTCCAGAGCCACTGGCACTGCAGGAGAGCATTGCCCAGCCATCTCCAGACACACTGCCACTGCAGGAGTGTGTGCCAGCCCTTCTCTGGCAGTATTTAAGGAAAAACCCAACCCCATGAGCTGGTGGGACTCAATCCCTGGGACTCTCCTGTGTGATGAGCACAGCCTCAGCAGGGGCTGGAGCAGCACCTGATGATGGTTCTGTGCTCTGGCTCCAAACAGAACATGGTGAAAGCCTTGGGAACAGGGAGTTGGATGTGAGGCAGGAACATCCAGGCAGAAGGCATCACCCACCCTGGAATGGGGTTATTTCCACCCTACATCTCACCCTGAGCTTGCTGGCTCCTGCAAAGCCTTTTGCTGCTTTGCCTTTTCCCAGCTCCTCCAAACATCAACGCTCAGGATGTGGGGATGAAAGCTAAAGCCATCAGGGGGCTCTCTGGGAACGCTCCTGACAAGCTTGGAGTTACACAGGGCTTGCTCAGAAAATAAACACAGCTTCCAGCCATGCAAAGCACCACAGCTCAGGCTCTGCCCAATAACAGCAGGTGGGGGCTCCTTCCCCAGCAGCAGGTTCGTACAGGAAAGTTACATTTCCTCAATTTAATCTCTTCCATTCTTGCTGTTCTTGGGATTTCTTTCCTGTCTAGATAGGACCTGGTGACCGCAGGCTGGAAAGGAAAACACAGGGAGAAAAACAGCAGCTCAAGAATGTGCTCCCAGGTGCGTCCTAATCACAGAACTTCCTCCCACACAGGGAGGCAGGGCTGCAAGTGGACTTTGCCTGCAGCCCTGCTGCGTGTGCTGTGTGTGCTGTGCAGCTCCAGCCACTGGGAAGGAGGGAAAAGCCTGTGAAATTAAAGGTTTTCATTCTGCTGAGCTTGCCACCAGCACGAGCAGCTCCTGAAAAGCCACAGGGATGTCATTGCTTCCTCTTCCTCCTTCCCTCCCCAGATAATGTGCTTAGGAGGGAGGGAGGGAGGGCTGTGCCTCCTGCTCAGGATAATCCCATCAGGTGCTCCCAGGCAGGGGGAAATGGAGCCAGCTCCAGGGTCTGTGTGGAGCTGCAGGCTCCAGCCCATGCCTGCACCACGAGGCAGAGCACAGCCCAAAAATAAACAGATAGGATTTGATCTAGGCAGAATAAATGAAGAGTCAGCTCTTTATTCCCAAGAGGGTTGTTTATGGGCCTTGCAGAGGTCTCCTTCATGGAGGAGGCTTCAGCCCCTCTTGGCCTCTCTGAGGCCACAGCATGGATCCTCCTGGATCCATGATTTTGTGGTTGAAGCTTCTCATCCACGAGCCTCTGTGGTCCTTCCCTCTCCCCTCTGCTGCCCTGCCTTGCTTTCCCACACCAAGATCTCCATTTCTCTCCCAGGGCTGGTGGCTCTGGGCCCCTCAGCCATTTGTCACAAGTCCCTGTAGCCAGCTGAGCCAGCTGGTGCTGACAGCAGCTCAAGGGGAAAGCCAGAGGCTGGTGTGAGGGCACTGAGATGTTCATATTTCTGCCCTGACAGAGGGTCCTGCTCTCTCAGGACCAGTGGAGAATGCAGAGGCGTGCACAGTCCCTGGCCTGGAGTGCATGCAGAGATGGAGGGTTCTGCAGGACAGATGTGCCCAGGCCAGCCCAGCCCCACTCAGAGCCACCCACACCCTGGAGTGACAGCACTCCTTGCCCAAAGCATCCCACAGGGCACCCCACCCTCCTGCCTGCAGCAAGGAGGTAACAAGACATGAGAAAAGTAAGAAAAGCTCAGAAAATTCTGGTGGTTTCTGCTGATTACTCATTTGCACGGATCCAATACTGATCCCCTCCCTGCCTGACTTTGTAGGATTTCTGCTCCAGCCACGTCATCACAACCACCCACCCATGGAGCTGGAACTCCACATGAGCTCCTCCTCCTCCCCATGGGCACCCCACACAGCCGGGCACCCCGGGCACCCCCTGCCCACAGCCAGCCCCGGGTGCTGCCGCTCTCCTGAGCAAGGTGAGGCAGTGAGAAGCCAAAGGGAGGCACATCCCCATGGGAGTCACCTTCTGCTTTGGGATCACACACCTCTGGAGCCCCACCAGCTCCTCCAGGCAAATTCCTGCAGGAGTGGCTGTTCTGGAGTCACAGCAGCAGCTGCCAGTGCAGGAGGAGCTGCAGGAGCTGACTTCTCTTGCTTCAGGGAGAAAGGAGGGGTGCCAGGAGGTGAGAGCCCCCTCGAGTGCTGAGCCAGTCCCTGAGCAGCTTCCCCACCCCTTTGCCCACTGGTGCACCCAGGAATGGCTGTGCCATGACAGGGCTCGTGTCTCTGCCATGGGCAGGTGTACCAGGTGCCCCTTGAGAGAGCCACTGGGTGTTGTTTCACTGCTGAGGGCACAAACCCAGCCCAGGGGGCTCAGCTGGGGCTCACAGCACAGTGAGAATCCCTAAAGCAAAGGCCTGGCAGGTCACCCAGGCTCTGCTGGGAAGGAGGGCAGCCCTGAGCTTTGTGCTACAGCCTGGGGAAGTTCATAACCAAGAGCTTTTTCATGGGAGCAGCCTGGGTCTCCCTTCAGTTTGGGAGAAATGATCACCAGAGGCTGCAGAGAGCTGGGACTGGTGTGGGTGCCAAGGCTGAGAACACAGGGAGATGTGGCTGCACAAAGCCAGCAGGGATGGAAAGTGGTGGAGGTGGAAGGGAAGCTCCTGAGGTCCCTGGAGCCTCAGCAGCAGCAGCAGAGGGGCTGCAGGACCAGCTCATGGTGTTGCCCACACATCCTCCTCTCCACCACGTCACCTCAGACAGGGAGGATGTTTTACTGGGGAGCAGTTGGTTGGGAACAAACCCCAGCAGCAGCTCATGCCATGGAACATGAAATGGCAGCCAGGAACCCCAGTGTGGTGGCACTGAGGCCTGCCAGCTCAGCCTGGTGCCAGGTACAGCTCAGGATCCCCCATACCTGTGGGGTTAGCCCAGCTCTGGCCATGTGGAGCTTCCTGCCAAAGTGGCAGTGCCTGCCCAAGGTTACTGTGCCTGTCCTCTGCTTCTGCTGAGAGCACAGCTCCCTGTGTGCCAGCAGCCATTGCTTCACCTCCTCCCTGCAGCCACAGGGTGGCTGCAGAGTCAGAGGGACGTGTCCATTATTAATGAGTCTCCATTATTAATGAGATCCCAGCTCCTGCAGCCGCCCTGAGTCACCAGCCCAGCCCCAGCTCCTCCCCAGACCATGCTGGTGAGAGCACCAGCCCTGACACCCTCTGGGCGAGGGGGATTGGGGGCCATCCTGCAAGGATGGGGAAAGAAACCTGGACTGTGAGATCCAGCAGAGCCCTCAGGGACAGGGAGGGACGGAGGAAAAACCTGCAGGCAGAGCAGTTGTTATAGGAAGGAAAGGAAGGGCTGCAATAAAGGGTTTTGTTTTCACAGCTCGGGGATGTTACCTGTGGGGAGCCATTGAGCGTGTCCACAAACTCTCTGGAAAAGGGCAGGGCCAGCAGAGTGAGCTGTTTGGCACCAGCACTGAGCTCTTTGGAGCTGCTGGTCCATGTCCCTGAGCAGGGGACAGCCAAGGGAACTCAGGAAAGGACAGGGAAAACACATAAAAACCAGTCCCAACACTGGCAGCCCAGTGATAGACTCTGACTGGCGCATCTCCTCCCAGCAAGGCAGTCTTGGGGGTCCTGCTAAATGATGTCTCCAAAACGCCTGGAGCAGAGAAAGCAGAGAACTGACTGTTGGGAATGAGCAGGGAAGAAGCAGAGGATGGCAAGGAATCACTGGCACTGTATGAGCTGGGGATGTGCCCACGCTGGGGATGCTGCCTGCAGCTCTGCCCGCTGCCTTTCTCCAGAGGGGTGTGCAAGAGGCTCAGAGAAGGGAAGCAGGGATGCCCCAAGCCCTGCAGCAGCCTCTGCATGAGGAAAGGCACCGTGGGCAGTGGGAGGGCTGTGATGCAGCTCTGCCCTGCCCTGGGAGGCGTGTGAGGGCAGGGAGGGGGATTACTCACAGCCCTGCCCCTGCAGGAGTGCAGGCTCCAAACGAAACTACCTGCAGGGAAGTTTGGGGTGAGGAAAAGGAAGTGGCTCTTGGTGCAATGTATAGTTAAAGCGTGGAGCTCCCCACCACAGGATGTGACAGATGCAAAGCATTTAAACAGGAACTGGATGAATTCATGGAAGAAAAATCCTTTGGGTTATTAAAGACAAAGAACCACCACCTCTTCCTCAAGGCTGGAGCTCAGGGGATGTTCTTGGGGCAAGAACACCTCAAACATCTGCTGTGGGCCCCAGCCAGAGCAGGGGTGAGGTGTCCCGTGGCTCTGATGTGCTGTCCTGAGATGGAAGCAGAGATCAGGAGCTGCCAGGGAACATGGCACACCACATCCTCCCCAGGGAATGCCTGCTGCACCCCAAGGCTTGTTCATTCACCTTGTGTGAGCACTGACCACTCCTTCCTTCCCTTCTGGACTGAGGCTCTTTTGTCTCTCTGCAGAGGGGAGGCAAGTCCCACATGTCTGAATTTTCTTGACAAGTTTCAAAGTGAAAAATCTCCTCAAAAGAAGGCAAGTGGGATCCCACTCCTGGGAGCATGGCTCCACCAGCCCAGGAACATGGGCTTGCTGTGGGGGGACATTGTTCAGCCACATTCTGGGGACACAGGGCACTCTGTGTCCCTCTGGAGGCAGGGTCACACCTTGGGACAGCACGGGCATTGCCTCACTCAGGATCCTGATGAGTTCTGGGCTTGAGTCACACGAGATTTTGATCTGCTCCCCAGGATCTAGTGGGGTTTGGACTGGGCCAGCAGCACAGTAAAGGGGTGAGGTGTCCTGGCTGGGTGACATTTCTGTGCCAGGCATCAGCCACCACCTCACAGGCCCACAGGAGCTGCTCAGGAAGGAGCGTGGCTATGAGAGCTCATGCGGTGACAAATAATTCTGTCTGTATTTCCAGTGCCAAGGAGAGCAGGCACAGGCAGTGCCCAGCAGAGCTGTGCTCCCATCATGAAGCCACTCTGCAGCCAAATCTGGTCCCTCCAGCTCTGCAGCAGGGAGCAGTCCCTGCCAGGATGTGCTCCCCCTCAGCAGAGGATGGTGCAGAGGGAGCCTGTGCTGTGTGTGCTGAGCTGCAGTCGGCGCAGAGCAGGAGGGAGGTTCATCCTTGGCCCCTGCTGCTCCCATATTTGCATTTTGGGTGTTTGTGGAGCACCCTGCTCCTCAAGGCACCCAGCTGCTCTCCAGGGCTGTCCCCCTGAGCAGCAGCTCAGCCCAAAGCTGCCTTGTGTCACAGCTGTCCCCACAGAGCCACCCAGCTCTGGGGCTGAAGCTGGATGTCCCATAGAGCCACTCCTGGGGTGCTAAATATGGGCTGGAGTGTCCAACATGGGCAGGACTGCAAACCATGGCCCTGCTCTGTGCTGAGCTGCTGCTTGTTAGTGCTGAAATTCGCTGAGGGCCCAGCAGTGAAGGAGCCCTTGACAGAGCTGGTTCCCAAGTGCATCCAGGCAGGACAGCCCGTTCCCTCTTCATTGCTCCTTTCCCTCTTCATCTGCTCCTTCTGCTCCCTGAAGGACCCACCTGCCCTGCCTGCTGCTCCAGGGGGTTTTGGGGCAGGGCCTTGTGCACCAAGGGGCTGATGGATCCATTAGTGACATTTCCAGTGCTGACAATAACATGTGATGAGCCTTTCCCCTTATCTGGCACTTTCCACCCTGTGCTCTTCCCAAACGCAAATGAACCGGGAGCTCGTGATGATCTTTGGAGGAGGGGAGAGAAAAAAATTCAGGCATAATCAAACAGCATTTCTCAGCTCATTGTTGGGCTTTTTTTAATCGCAGCAAGCATCAGCTTTTGAATGACCTGAAAAGCTCACCCATTGAGTAGGGAAGATGTTCAGGCAGGAAGGAATTTGCTTTAAAAAAAGAGGGAAGGGACTGTAATGGCCTGACAGGGGAACTCAGCCTTTGCTCCTGCTCCATCTAATTTCTCCCCCAATGTGTAAAGAGAACCAGAGCACCCCAAAAAGAGGGTGATGGGGGTACTGGGACAGATTGTGCTCAGCTGGCTCCTGCCACTGGAGAGCAGCAATGCCCAGCAAGCACAGCCAGAGCCTGCATGGGACCAGCTCAGGCACTGCACCAGCTGCTTTTGTTCCTCTTATCCTCCCCAGCATCCTAAACCACAGAACACGACATGTATAAAACCCATGTTCCCTAAAATGGTTCAAGAAATTGCACTTAGGAGGATGATTTACTCCCAGGTGTATCAGCTGTCATGCAGCAGCTGAATTATTTTGTGTTAGAGCAGACTCACCTCAGTGATTTGAACCTGACTGATTTAAGCAGCCACGGAGGAAATGTGCCTTGGCTGCCAAGTACCAGAACTGTGCACACCAGCAGGGTAATTAATTCAAGAGCACCAGAGAAGCTGCTGCTGAAGACTTCTCCACAGCACTTGACATGCAGTGAATCAGCTGTGCTGCCATTTACATCTTTTTGGGCCCATGACTCCTTCAGACTCTCTTTCCTCACCTCCCAGTGCATCCTCTCAAGCACTCAAAGCAATTTCAGCCCTGACATCACTGGAAAGTTTGGGCCTCAGCTCCACACACTCTGCAGGAAAGTCTTCCAGGGAACAAGTTCATTGGTGGAGCTTCAGCTGTGCACTAACAACATTCCTGTGAATCATCCAAATTACTTGAAAATCCCCCTTTTCCTCCAGTACTTAAAAAAACCCAACAATCCTCTCTCCAAACAGCCAAGAATGTCTCAGGCTGCAGAATTCCCCTCTAACTTCTTACAGGCTTGGAAGTGGCACTGTTGGCTCCTGGACACAAACACCTTTGGTTCAACCCAAGCACTGCAAGAATGAGATTTGTGCCACTGTCCCTCCTGCTCCAGGCTCTGTCCCAAAGCCACATCCCATCTCCAGGGCCTACTGTGTCCTTTCCCTGCAGGAGGCTGAGCAAAGCACGATGGCTGTGGGTGCTGGGATCTGCCTGGAGACACGATGAGGTCAAATATAAAGGTTTGGCATTAGTGGGGGAGCCTTGTCCCAGCCTTGTCCCTGCTGCCTTCTCCTGGGAATGAAATCCCATCATTTCATGGCTGCTCACATCCCTGCTGAGGCAAAAAGGCATCTCCTGTGCTGGCTGTAACTGTACAGGGGCTGACAACTTTCTGAGGGTTGCATGCAAACACTTAAAGCAGGCGCCCTTGCCAAAAATAATGGTGCCTCTTGCCTCGTGCCAGCACTGGCATTGAAGCTTTGCACTGAGATCCAGCCTGGCAAAGGCTGCCAGTGTCAGACTGTTCCGGAAAAACGGAGTTATTTTCAACCTGGAGCAGCTCCCTGGGCTGGCTCCCCACAGCCCTGTGCCAGCGCAGGGGAGGCAGCCACGGGAGGGCAGGGACAAGTGGCTGTGGCAGGGGTGGCCAGCAGCACCCCTATGGCATGGGTGGGGGTCAGGCAGGACAGTGCCCGTGGAATGTGGAGGGACAGGATCCCTCCTGCCACGCTGCAATGTCCTGGGGAGCCCCACGTCACCCTGCTCTGCAGGAGCCACCCGAGGGACAGGAGGGTTTGGCAGTGCCACCTGAGGGACAGGAGGGTTTGGCAGGGCCACATGAGGGACAGGAGGGTTTGGCAGGGCCACCTGAGGGACAGGAGGGTTTGGCAGAGCCACCTGAGGGACAGGAGAGTTTGGCAGTGTCACCTGAGGGACAGGAGGGTTTGGCAGTGCCACCCGAGGGACAGGAGGGTTTGGCAGTGTCACCTGAGGGACAGGAGGGTTTGGCAGAGCCACCTGAGGGACAGGAGGGTTTGGCAGTGTCACCTGAGGGACAGGAGGGTATGGCAGTGCCACCTGAGGGACAGGAGGGTTTGGCAAAGTCACCTGAGGGACAGGACAGTTTGCCAGGGCCACCTGAGGGACAGGAGGGTTTGGCAGGGCCACATGAGGGACAGGAGGGTTTGGCAGAGCCACCTGAGGGACAGGAGGGTTTGGCAGTGCCACCTGAGGGACAGGAGGGTTTGGCAGGGCCACCTGAGGGACGGGAGGGTTTGGCAGTGCCACCCGAGGGACAGGAGGGTTTGGCAGAGCCACCTGAGGGACAGGAGGGTTTGGCAGTGTCACCTGAGGGACAGGAGGGTATGGCAGAGCCACCTGAGGGACAGGAGGGTTTGGCAGTGCCACATGAGGGACAGGAGGGTTTGGCAGTGGCACCTGTCCTTGGCAGGAGTGTCCAAGGTGAGCCGCCTCACAGAGGGGCTCAGAGCAAGCCTGGTTTGGTTCCTGCTGGCACAAGCTGCTGCTCTCCAGCCCCTTTCCCAAACACCACAAGCTCTGCTAACCATAGCAGCATGGAGGATGAGCTGAGGGCACTCCAGGCTGGAGGCAGGGGCTCAGGAGGGAGGGCAGAGGTCCCTGTGTGGGGGACACGCTGCTGGTGTGAGGTGAGGGCAGATGCCACAGCACAGAGTGTGTCCCAGGCCAGGACCTGCTGGGACTGCACACCTGGGACCAGATCTGACTGACACACAGCCCTCAGTGGTGCCAGAGGCTCTCAGGCTCCTCCTGGCAAAGAACAAAGGGATTCTGAGGTGATTGGGGCAGCCCAGGATCAGTGGCACCCATTGGTGTCACTTGGTTTTGTCCCCACCTGGGTTTTGCTCACTTACAGGGAAAATGGGGTTAAATTGTCTTGGGTTCTCCATCTCTGTGAGACAATAAACACTTCAGAGAGCAGATCAGAGCTCTGGCTGGAGATGAGGGCTGCTCACTCTGGAGGCTTGGTCATGCAGCAGGACTTCTGGCCTGCCTTTTAGAAAGGGAAGGGAGAGGATTTATTCCTTTCACTCTCCCAAGTGATGCAGATACAAAGATGTTTTCGTTTGTCTCAGTGGCCCAAAGATGTGAAAAATAATAATAATGGGAATTCATGGATTCTCCTGCTCTTTCCTGGTATCTTCAGAGCTCCTTTCCAGGCAGTGGGAGATGTTCCTTCACTTTTCCAGCTGACATCTCCTGTCTGTTGTTCTGCCATGTCACTGCCAACCCTTGCACTGCCCCTGGAGCTCCATCAGGGTCACCAGCCTGGCAGAACATTAACCCAGACAAAGCACTGGGAGAGACCATTTGGAAAATTTTCTGTAGGTTTGGAGAGCTGAGCTGATTGTGGAGAGCTGGGCAGCGAGAGGGTGAGTAGGAGGGAAAGAGGATGAAGAAGAGAGACCACCGTGTGTAGGAGCAGCAGTGAGACCCGGGGTCAGCTCAGCCTGAAATTCCCTTTCCAGTTGATATTTTTAGTGCTATTTAATTGGAATTTTAAATCCAATTTCTGGACATGGAGATACCCCCTGGACAAGGAGCTGTCCCTGCAACAAGGAAGACGTATCACAAGGGACGACAGAGCTGTCCCAGGACACCGAGTCAGATGTCCTCTGGACAAGGAGCTATCGCAGGACACAGAGCTGTCCCCAGACCCAGAGCTGTCCCCAGGACACCGAGCTGTCCCCGGCAGGCAGGAGGTGGCAGCATTGCCTAGCCCAGCGGATCCTGCTCCCCTGCATACCCAGGCGTGGGGCTCTCTCCTGGCCCAGGAGCTCCAGACCTGTTTTTCCAGCTCCTCCAAGCATACGTGACTCAAGCCAAACGCCTCCCAGCTGCCCAGATCCCACTCAGAGCAGCCATTAAGCGCAACCCCAAAGGGCGACAGAGGCACATCAGCCCTGAGCTGTCTGCAAATCACAGGGGGCACCTGAGGACACGGGGCTGTGCTTGCAGCAATGGCTGAGATGTTCTCAGATACCTCATTTGCCCTTGGAGCTCCAGCCCCCTGAAGGAGCGTGTGATGCATCCCAGATCCCCCACACGAGATCCACAATCCCTGTGAGTGACAAGAGTGTGGATATTCTTGCCTGCACAAATGCTCCCTGACAGAGCCGAGGTGGGAATGAGTTGGAGGCCAGCTCGTTCTCGGAGCATCGTTTTTTCCTTCTGGTGCATCTGGCTGATTTTGAGTCATTTGCATTTCATTTTTTTTCATCAGAGACACAGAGAGAGCTGTAGTAAAACCTTGGATTTAAGCCCCCTGAAACACAAGGGGAACTTGGAGATGATATTTGCCATGCAGGGCATTGCTGAGTGCCAATCCTCCCTCTCCAATCCTGCCGGTCTCTCACTGTGGAGTCATCTGCAGCTCACTGAGTCCACCACAGGAAGAAACTCAGGAAAATCACAGATTTCCCTTCCTGCCTCACAGCCAGATGGACACAATCCAGGGCTCTTTTGCACTTGTGCAGGCAGAAAGTGTTTTTATCAAGCTAGAAAGCAACATGGTGAGTTCAAGAAGAGCTTCTTCCACCGTGTGGATGCTATTCTTCGAGAGAACTCCTCCACCTTCATATCCTACTGACATGTCCTAACCTGGACCTCTCAATCTCACTTTTCTCCAAAGCAGTCAGCTATTAAAAAAAAAATCCATGCATAGACAGGTTTTAAAATCTATAATTTTATTATTTCCATGACTTTGGGTGCACCAGGCAAGCTAGGAAGCAGTTTCTGCCTGCCTACCTCCAAAGCAGACACCCTGAGTAGGCTTTCCTTCTACTTCCATGAGCTACATTACTGGAGGAGCTTTCTCTCTCCTGCAGACTGAATCATTTCCCAAATGCAGCCCTGCACGGCAGAAGACGCCGCTGTGACAGCGAGTGACGATGAGTCACCGGGAATTCACAGTTTGGTGTTCCTGCAGAGGGAAAACTCACAGAGAGGGAGCGAGGGGGCAAGGCAGGAGATGTCACTTGTGACAGACAGCCAGGATCAGCCCCTGGAGCACGAGCTGCTGGGTCACGGTGACCCTGGCCAGCAGAGAGCCGGCTCTGGGAGCCACGTGAAGGTGGAGACTGCAGGGACAGGGGATGTGGTTGTCACGGGTGGTTCTGCTGGTGGTGTCCTTGTCAGGGTGTCACGGGCTGCTCCTGGCTCCTCACCTGCAGTGATCACCCCAGAGCTGCCCTGCTGGGCACGGCACAGGCCAGGGTGGGGGCTGAGGGGGAGGTGAGGAGCAGGGAAGGGTGGTGGAGCACGGTGTGAGGGGCTGAGGAGCAGGGAAGGGTGATGGAGCACGGTGTGAGGGGAGTTATGGAGCAGGGAAGGGTGATGGAGCACGGTGTGAGGGGAGGAGTTATGGACAGGAAGGGTGATAGAACATGGTGGGGTGAGGGAGTTATGGAGCAGGGAAGGGTGATGGAGCACGGTGTGTTTGCACAGGAATGGCTCGGCCCCAGGATCCCCCCATGGATACTGGGAAAAGGAGGTTGCGGATTTCAGAGAATCACAGATTTGTTGGTCCAGGAACAGGGGGCACGGGGATGCGTCCAGGTGGGTTTGGGATGTCTCCAGAGTCAGAGGCTCCACAGCAGCCCTGGGCAGCTGTTCCAGGGCTTTGCCACAGTCATGGCAAGAATCTCAACATGCCAGGATGGTTGGGGTTTGAGATCTCCCAGATCACTGAGTCCCACCTGTGACCAATCCCCACCTTGTGACCCAGACCGAAGCATTGAGCACCCCATCCAGCCTTTCCTTAAACACCTCCACGGAAGTTGTTGTGTATTTATTTATCTACAAACCAGCCTGTTATCATACACACAGGCTGGGGCCTGGCCTTTGAGAAGAGCCTGGCAACAGCACCATACGTGGGGTGGCATATCACTGCTGGCTGAGCCAGCTCCATCCCCTGTCCCTGTCGCGGACCCGCGGTGCCTCAGGGGCTGTGTGGGAGCGCGGACACCGCAAACAAACCCCCAACCACCTTCCCACCGCTGCGGCGCCTGCCCCTTTAAGAGCGAGTAAGGGCACGTCCGCTTTCCCCGCCCTCTTCCGCCCGGACTGGCGGAGCGGCGCTGTACGCATGCGCGCATCCGCAGAACAACCAATCACCGCTCCCCGCTGGAGGGCGGGGCGCAGAGCGAGGGCGGTGATTGGCGGAGCGTCGCGAGGGGGCGTGGCTCTGGCGGCAGCGGCCCGCCCCGCTCCCAGCGCGCCCCGCGCGGTGAAGAAGCGGCGGCCGCGCGCCGGGGGCATTTTGTGTCGGCGGCGGCGGATCAGGCACAAGATGGCGGCGGCGGCCGAGTGAGCGGCCGGCGGCCGCCGCGACCCCGCGAGTCCCCCCCTTTCCCCTCCCTGCTCGCACAAGCACCTCGGGGGCCGCTTCTCCTGTTTCTGGAGCGCGCCGAGAGCCGGGGAGCGGCGCAGAGCCGTGCAGGGGGGGGGCGCCCGCCCGAGGGCCCCGGCTGGAGCTGAGCGCGGGGACCGTCCTTGGCTGCGCCGCTCTCCCCCCTTCGGCCCCTTTCCGCTCCTCGGGGGCGGCCGTAGAGCCCTCGTTGTCCCGCCGAGCCGGCCGGGAGGGCCCGAGAGCCGCCCCTCGCCATGGCGAGCAGCAGCGGCTCCAAGGCCGAGTTCATTGTCGGAGGCAAATACAAGCTGGTGCGGAAGATCGGCTCGGGCTCCTTCGGGGACATCTATTTGGCGATCAACATCACCAACGGGGAGGTAAGGGCCGCTCGCACTGCCCCCTGAGCTCCGCGGGGGGAGCCGGGCACCAGCCATCGCCGCTCCGAGCCCCACCTGCCCCCGGCGGTGCCCTGCGTGTCCCGGGGTGGGATTTCCCTTCCCCCGAGGGTCTCCTTTCCTCCTCTTTCCTCTCTACGAGGGGCTTCATTCTCCCCCTTTGCCCCGAGGGTCTTCATCCCCCCCTCCCCACCGAGCGTCTTCCTCGGTGCCCCTTCCACAGCGGAGCCCTGCGGTCTCGGGCTCCCCCACCCAGCACTTGGGAGAGGCGAAAACCATTGTGGGCAAAGGTATTTAAAGGTATTTGTGTTTTGTGAGCGGCCAAAGTCGTCGTCCCTCGGCCGCCATTCATCTCCTCCTCTGCCTCAGCTGGGGAACACTTTGTATCTCGTTTCATCAACACTAATAGAAACAAAGAAGATCCTCCTGTTTTTCCAGCTTTTCCTTTGGGTTTTTTTTTCTTTTCTTCCTCCCCCTCACGGCTCTGAGCTGTAAAGAAGAAACACCCACGTATGTTCTTCCTCACTTAAGTGCTTCTGAAGACTCCACATCTCTATAGCTCAAATGCATAACCCGGGATGGATATTTACGTACAAATCACCGCGATGTGGATTTTCTCGGAAGACGCCACAAAATGCAGCAGCACGTCGAGCTGGGAAATAAATAAATATATACCCGAAAGCGCTGGCACCGGGGGTGTGTGGGGGATGTGGAGGTGCTGTGGCCCTTAAAGGCCGGTGGACGCTGTGCCCTGACTCCTTGTTCCCTCTCACTGCAGGAAGTTGCTGTGAAGTTGGAGTCTCAGAAGGCTCGGCACCCCCAGCTGCTCTATGAAAGCAAACTGTACAAGATCCTGCAGGGAGGAGTTGGCATCCCACATATACGGTAGGAATCAGCCGTGTGTGCCAGCGGCCTTTCTGTGTGCTTGGCGTGACTTTTTTTGTCATGATTTTTACTGTATGTTGGCAGTTTTTTAGACTTTGTAGTGTGAGGCAGGGTAGAAAGACATTTACCCATGCAGGATTGGGGGTGCTGAAGGGAGAAATGCTCCATTCCAAGCTCTCCAACTCGCAGGGTTCCCCTCACAGGCCTGCTGGCTGTATAGAGAGCGAGACACACAGCAAGAAATTCTTATGGCCATTAAAACAAAGTGTGAGGAGGCTGTTTCTCCGAGAGGCAGAGAGTTGGGAGCCGTCCATGGAAATGGCTGCTTTCTTTTGTTGCTCTCTCTCTCTCTCTTTTTTTTTTTTTTTTTTTTTTTTCAACATGTCTTCCTGCTCCGCTCAGAAAATGGCGGCTGGACGTGATTAACCCTCCCCCTTCTCCTGGTGGGACAAGGGACGTGCTCGGGCTTGTGCCTTTTTCCTTTCATAGTTATGAGCCGCCAGCCTTGAGACTGCGGAGAACCTGGAGCAGGAATGAAATGGCAGCGGCTCCTTTCTGCTGCCCGCAACAGATGCGTCACCAGCCTTTCCTTTCGGGATTAATCCCTCCCAGTTCCTCATTATGCGGCTCCTCTCTTCGTATTCCAGCCGAAACTTTCGGCAGGCTTTCAGAATTTCGCGATCTGGCAGAAAATCGCCGGTGCAGGAGCCCTGGAGGGGTTGTTCCTCTTGGGATTATCGAGGTGTTACCCTGGGGTACAGCCCAGCTCCGGAATGTGGGTGTCAAAGAGTTACATGAAACTTCATTTTGCTCCGGGAGACTTTTTACAAGTTGTTCCTTTTTTTTGAAACTTTGTTAATAATTGTTTTTAAAGTTAGTAATTGTTTTCCCTTGACGCAATGGCCTGAAGGATTTTTGTTCCTTGAGCTGCACGAACTATTTCAATTTAGGTTCTGTGTCAAACTATAGATTCCATTTAATTTAACCCTTCCTGACTTAATACAGGATGAACAGTGATATTTAGGGTCTATTTTAAAGTTCTCACGATGCCATAGCCCAGATTCTGTATTAATTTGGACAAAGCCTAGTGCAAATCTGCATTTCTGAGGTTAACAGCTCCCTCCTCCTTCCCCCCAAACACAACTGGCTCTGATCCTGAATGTGAGCTGAGGAGACAGTGTTGTCCTGGCCATCTGTCCCCATTCACTCCAGCCTTTTGCAGGGACACAATCAACATACCTGAATTAAATCCTTGCAGCTTCAACAGACTTGCTGGTGTGAAAACAGATGCAGTCTTTCTTTGAGAATACAGTTTCCTTCTTTTCTCACATGTGGCTGCCTTTATTTCACAACTGAAAGAATAGGACTTGCATTTTGGAAAGCTTTCATGGTATAGTTGCATGCTAAAACAGGGATAACTGGGAAAACAGCCAGAGCAAGCAGATATCAGGTGTTTCATCACAAAACTGGAAAAGCAGGCATTCTTGAACTACTTTTTTGAAAAGTAAATGAGTGAGTGGTGCTATAATGAGGCCAAGTTGCAAATTTTTGGCTTTTCCACTGAGATACTGTTTCATTTCTTGTATTTGGTTAAAATGCCCTGGGAAATACTGATACCTTGCATGCTGAGAACTTGCCTCTGGCTTCAGCTGCAGCTTTCTTCTATTTGGTATTCTTGTATCCCCTAAAAATAATACAAAGTCCAAAAACATTGGTGTTTCCTCGTTTATCCATTCTCAAACTGATTCATAGACTCATTGTGCTAAAGGCTGTCAGTCATTTCAGGTTCTCACAACATTAATCTTTTAATCTTTGTAGTATTTTTCTACAAAAGTGTCTTTTTGGAAATATTGTTTTTCTTTGCAGAAACAACATTAATTGTAAATCTATTTTTATGTGCCAGATGCTCATTGAGAGGTTTCTCTGGGCTGCTGGTATTGGTTTGGTGATGCTTGAAAAAACCTAAACCAGCATTCTTAGGTTTATTTCCTTTTAAGAGGAAACTGAGCAGGGGACCAGCACAGTTCCTGTGACAAATATGAAAATTCTGTGTTTGGTAGCAGTAGAATCCGTGGTGCTTTGAATGCAAGTCAATACTTAGGTCACTTTGCATGTGTGGCTGATAATCCAGTGCCACCATTGTGTTATAATAATATGCTGTCACATGGGAATAAGCTGTTCCTGGCTCAGTGTATTCACAAGGGTGAATCAAGTTGAAGGAAAGTCAATACATTTGGTAAAATTTCTGTAATGTGACACCTTTAACCAGCAGCAGCACAGGAATTTGATGGGAAATGAAGGAATCATGCCAAAATTTCCCCATTGCCATGCTTTATAAAACTCAGCCCACATCTTGGACACATCAGCACGAGGATTTGTGTTCCTCATTTTTGGGAGTGATGGACTTTTGCTCTGTTTTTCACCTACTTAAGTGATGCACTGGCCAAGATCAACTTCCTGGCAATTGCATGATGTGACTTTGCCTCACTCCAGTGCTCTCTGCTGTGGTTCTGTGACTCAGAACTGAGACAATAAACGAGGTCTGGATTGCTCATTCATTGGGGCTCCTGTTCTAAAGCTGGTTCTGCCTTTAGAATTTAGAATTACAAGATGATGTGTCTAGAGTGTCACTGAAGTTATCTAGAACCAAGCAATTCTTTTTACAGCCTTTAAGGTTGATTTGAGGGACTTTCTGGCTCATTGCAAGAAACTAATGAGCAAAATTCTCAGTTCTGGGGTTAAAAGTTTAATATTTCTGTGGGGTCAAGAGTGAGCTTTCACCTGTTGTGGAAGTTGAACAAGATACCTTGGTGCTTAATTCCACTTTAATAGAATATGTTTGTACAGAAAATAGCAAAAATGAGATTGTGGGGAATGAAATGGAAATTTTATTCTCTGAATATTCTAAACCACTTTAGGTCTTTAAATTTGCTGCTTATTGTTCCCTAAAAGAGCAGCAAAGTTTCTGAAATTACCCCTAAAGTTTCACAAAACCTTCATTAATTAAAAAAAAAAAAGAAAATTAAGCTATGCTTTATTCTTGATGTTCAAATTTTGCTTAATTATTTAATTTTTCCCCAAAGGCTCTTGAGCCAAGCTTAACACGGTGCCAGTTTGCTGTGCCTTTAGGACACTGTGGCCAGGCCCCAGCATTCTGCTGGGCTTATTCTCATTGTTCTCCCTCATCAGCTGCCCTTTGCTTTTTTTCCTCTCTTTTTTCAGTGACAAAGCATTTTGAGCTGTAATCTTGTTAACTGGGCACTGATCCTATTAGCTGGGCCTATCCACCTTTATTCCCCAATTGCTGCTGCTGCCTTGGAGGAATGCAGCACAGTGTGTTTGGTTTTTGGCTGTTTGTCCACAGTGGAACTCTGCTTTATTCACAAAACCAATCATTCAAATTACCTGGGACAGCAGCTCTTGAGTTTTTTTGCCATTTATGGTGTTGATCAGCTATTGGTTGTATCCTTGATGAAGATCAGCTATTTGGAAATTCAAAAGTTACTGACTTAGTGTTTTGTGAGTGGCTTTTTGTGTTTTTTGTTGTTTTTTTGCAAAGCTCCCTTGCAAACTGAATAAGTCAATCTCCACTTTTCTGAGTTTTTCAATGCAGCACTTGCAAATATTTTGATGTTGAGAAATTCAAAGAGAAATTCTCAATTGAGTTGAGTTTTCTGGAAAAACATTATCTACAATATTTGTGTTTCTGGTTGATTACTGCCATGTTGCTGAATAATTATTAACAACAGAATGTGCCCTTATATATTTTCATTAAATACTACTTGTGATGGAAAAATGTAGTCAAGGCTGGTAATCCAAGAGTTATCACAACCAAGTTTGCCTTAAGCACTTGAAATGTTGATTTTTAGCAATGCTTAAAAAGCTGTAAACACACCTGTCAAACACCTGCATTTTTAACTGTTTTCTCAGTAACTTCCTGCAGTGTAACCAACCAACCACCATAAAAACCCAAACCACCATGAGGAAAACAGAAAAGCACTCATGAAACCCCTCTCCCCCTTCCAGGAAAAAAAAAGGTTCTATTGATATATTAATTAACTTTCTGTTATTAGTTGAATATTGAAGGGTAAAACCACCTAATGGGTAACCAGAAGCCTCTAAATAAAATGGAAGATAATCTTTTCAATGAATGCCTTTGGTTCCTGCATTAAGAAAATAAATATATATAAATAAAATTTATTTCCTGTTTTCCACCAGTCTAAACTCTTTGTGGATTTTGTCAGAGCATCCAAGAGAGACCAAAGTTAGAATTTTTTTCTCCCTGTGTTAACTCAGTTTTTGGAGTTTGAGGTCGGTGTTACTCCTGATAACACTGGAATATTCTTTTGCTGAGTGCTGTTGGCTGTCCCCACTGTGATTAAAGGTTCAGTTCTCACTGCACTGCAGCTCCTGCCTTCCCCAGGTGCCAGTGGGGTTTGTGGAGCAGCTCAGCAGGGCAGGGAGCTGCGTGTTTGCAGCATCACCCTGGGCACATGGAGCCACCTCCTTGCTGGGGGCTGAGCTGTGCTGGCATCCTTCGTGGATTGCTCTCAGAACTGTACAAAAAGTGATCCAGGATTTTATTTATAGAGTGCAGCCAGTTCCATAGCGTAGGGTGTTCATGGCTGTTGCTTTATTTAGTGCTTGGGTGGCCTAATTCATGCTCTCCATGGCAACTAACGTTAGGTGACATCTGCTAAATATTGCACTTCAGGATTTCAGTCATGCCATATTATGTGAAGTTCATTTCTATTACTCCTAGCTGCTTAGCAGTTAAGTGCTTTTCCAGTTTCAGGGGAGATAAAGCAGAAATATAAAATATGTGTCAATTTAGAAATGAATCTCTGATGGATTACCTTTCTCTTGTGTGTTGCTTCAGTGTCTGTGAGACTCAGTGCATTTTACAGGCATAATTCCCTTTCCAGTTTGTGCTGTCATTGTTTGTCAGGAGATGTCTGTGCTGAGAACATGGGAGCAGAATCAATCAGGTGCCACATCACAACTTTCCAGGCCAGCAGGGCAGTGCTCAGGGCTGTGTTGTTGGACACAGAACCAGAGAGTTTCTGTGCCTCAGATAATGCTTGTACCCACAGGCAGGCAGCTGCCAGTTCTTTTTTTCCTGATTTTTGTTAAAACCTTTCTCCTATGCCCATCCTCCTGTATCTATAGGGATATAGATATCCTGTATCCATTGCTGCCCTGCTGAGCTGTTGGAGTAAATGATTGCAGAGGTCACAACACCCCCATTTTTCCTGAGGTCTCTTTGTGCCCTTGTTGGGATTTGGGTTTCCTGTCCTGAGCTGGTGCCAGGGCTTGCAGCAGTGATCCCAATTCAGGTTCTGTGAGGAACAGCTGCCCTTTCCTGGTGGGATAACCTGGTGTTTTGCAGGGCTATCAGAGCTCTGTAATTACAGGGAGCTCAGTGTTTTCTCTTTAGTCCCATCATCTGACTAATGCCCAGTTCAGAGACTTTTGTGTGAGTGACTTAGGGCTGGCAGGCTTGGAATACAGTTCCAGAGTGTTCACCACATCAGTGCCATTTGGATTTCTGTGGGATGTCTGAATCCTTTGTGTCCATGAGGCTTTCCAGACTTGCATATTCCCCCTCATGTGCCTGCTGACTTGTCAAACTTACTAATTAGGTGATCTCAGGTAATTCTGTTAGCAAGTTCTTTCCAGCTTGCTTTTTCACCTTACATTTTTGTTCTAACAGCTTTTTAATCCACCTTAGTTTTTCTAGCAATCCCCATTTCTGTCACGAGAGCTCTTTCACTTGTTGCTTGCAAACACAAGTGCTGAGAAACTTAATTACATAGAATTACACAGAGTAATCATAGAGTCACACACCATCATTTATGAAAGTGGCAAGAGTTTATGTAATGTCAAAGAAATCAGAATCACCCTTTTTCAGAATCATGTTTCTGAAAGTGTCAAGGTTTAAGTTCACATATTCAGAGTTGGAAGAGCTGTCCTTCCCTGCAGTGAGGCACCAGGAGATGGTTTTGTCTGACAAAGGCACGGCCTCCTGTAGCTCTGTGTGGAATTCCAGGCTGCCAGAGCCCTGTGGGAACAGTCAGTGATGGAGCTGACAGAAGCTTTTAGTGGAGGATGGCTTACCTGGCAAAGCAGGTGTTGATTGAGGAGAGCTTTTATGAACTTGGAACAAAATGGTCTTGTCATGGTTTGTCTGGTGGTGGGAACAGTTTTTTGTGATATTGAGCTCATGTTCTGGTTTTTTGTATGAGCTGTAGGCAAAGGGAGGTGCCTTTATTGCCTCCATGTCTTCAGAATTCTGAGATGTGGGCTTTGTTTGCCATTTACTAATTCAGTAATTTGCTTCGTCTTGATCTGAATTTGATTTTGTGGGGTTTTTTAGTTTTGTTTTTATGTGAATCTTCTGAATCCTTTTATTTATTTCTGACACATTTTGGGTACTTGTGCTGGGTTTGTTACCTCGTTGTAATTATTATAATTGGTGTAGTGAAACTGCTGGTTATTGACAGGAATTGTGTGAGTGACACAGTAGTGTGAAACTGGGCTGGAATTTCTGTGTGATTCTGTTAGCCCTTCACCCCCTTTCTCTGCTCCTTTCCCTAGTTCTGTTTGACCCTTTCAAAGGAAGATGTGAAAAAATACTATTAATAACCAAATGAAATGTTTGCTTAGGTAAAACAAATAAAAAATGCAAACAAAACAAACCCAGCTATTTCCTCAAACATTTCTTTTGTCCTTGACATTATTTACAAAATCCACGGTTGCTGAAATAGAAATCATTGATTTTTTGAAAGATGCAGCTCTGAAAAGGCAGAAGGATTTTGGGTTTGGGTAGAGCTGACTGCAGTGTTTGCCACCAAGTACTAGATATGCATCAAGGCTTCACTTCCTTCTCTCAAGGTTAGTCAAGAGAATTTCAAACCCACCCCATGTCAGTTGAAGTAAACATCCACTTGGCATGTGACCTGACATCATACCTGCTGAATTGTGTGTTATTTAGAAACTAAACACTCTCAAACTGCTGTGGTGTGACTTGGATGTTCCCACAGAGCTCTGACACTGAAATCCAAGATGTTAGAGAATTTCTGCTCTGTGTTTATGCTGGGGTTACAGACGAGGCTCTCACACCACATGATTTGGAAACTTGGTGACGTGTCCACTCTGGTTTTTCACACAGACAAGTCACTGAAGTCAAATTCAGGTCACTGCTCAGCCTTTAACCATGCTCTGATAGAAAGCTCCATAAAAGAGCTTTACTGTATTCTGACTAATTGGAATAGTTTGATTATATGAGGGAAGGGAGAGTGATGAAGCATTTTCCTGCCTGGGAGCTTGGGCACACGTTGAAGCCCAAGGAGGTTTGTGACATCTGTATCAGATGTTTGTGTGGCACTGCCTGCTCAAGGGTACACTCCACTCTTCCTCATGGCTCCTGTTGATGTTCTGTGTAAGGATGTAAAGCACACTAGGAATCAATTAGAGAAAGAGCAGAAGTTTTTCTGGTGAATCAGCTTCTCTTCCTGAAATAATACATTGTATGGAACTAAATCACAGTAATTACCCACCCAGAATGGCTCTCAAGCAGTTCAGTCTCTTGCTCCCACTTTTTACTCCTCTCCAAAACTCTCCCTTATTGAGCTGTGTTGCTTCACGAGGGAACTGAGCTGACAGAAGTCCATGGCTCTGTCAGACATGTGGGCACACTTGTATTCTGAGCTGCCAGAGCCACCCAGCAGTTGCCCAGGGCTTTGTATGAATAATTCCCTCACATTAGGAGATAATTCCAAGTTTCCCTGCTGATGCATATAAGAACTTGTGAAGATCTCTTTTTGGGACACCAGCTTTTATATATCCTAATATCCAAGTTTCCTAAGAAAAGCCAAAACTCCTGAAGTTCTTTCATTCAGAGCTGCCAGTAGTAACAGCTCCTACACCTTGGGTGGACATGATGTTGCTTTACTTCTTAATCCCATTTTCCCTGGAGATCTTCCAAGGGAAATGAAAACTTACTTGGAGTGTTAGCAAAGTAAATAAAACACTGGTACCTTGAAAGAAGTTCCAGTTGCCAGCAGAAATGGTGTCACAGTTTTCAGTGAGGAATTACAGGCAGGTAAATGTGAAAATGAAATATTAAGAGGTTCTGCCTTATTTCTTTGTCTTGGAGAATTGAATGTGCTTTCCACCAGAGCAGAGTGGTCAGGAGATGAGAATTCTTGTTCATACATAGAAATAGGGCAAACAGAGGTTGTGCAATCATCCTGAATTACTGCACTTACTCAGAGACAGATCCCTGTGGAGGAGCAAAAAGGTTTTTAAAATGTTCCATCCAGGGTGGGCTTCCTTTGCATCAGCTTCACCTTGTCTGTGAGCTGGGACTGCATTTTCTGAGCTCCACTGAAGGCTGAACTTTGATCTTTTTCCCTTCACTGCATCTCTGGGGCACTGAACCATTGCTGTGCTGAACAATTACACTCAGCATCTCAATTAGAATTCCATCCCTTGAAGAAAATGTACTTTACCTAGATCTTGATTTACTTCTTAGAATTCTTCATTTCAGCCCATTACTCACTATTTTTTTTTCTCAACAAACCTAAATTTCATAGGACAGAATACCTAGGCAGGTCATTTGCTCCAATTTCATTTCTTTAGGTGACCATAATGTTTCATTTTCACCTGTGACCCCTGGAGTTGTTTACAGAGCTGTTCTGTTGACATTTCATTTGAATGATTGCTTTCCAAATCCATATTTTCTGCATCCCATTTTGATGCAGAGAATGAGTAAAGGTCTTAGAGTGATGTGTAAAACAGGGGAATGTGAGCCACAGCTCATATATAACTTTAATCAGATTTATAATAATGCAGGAATGAGGGGCATGGTTTCTCCTAGGATCCAGACAGTGGGAAGGTACAGGCCAGTAGTTCCTGAAACAAATCCAAATATAGAATCTTTTCTGTCTGCCTTTGTAAACATTTTGTTTCACTATCCCAGCTTAGCTGAGCCTGGAATCCTGTGAGTACCTAGGAATTTGTTGACTTTATCAGTGGTAACTGTTTTCCAGACAGCCATGCATTGGTGTACTGCAGTCATTGCCTAAAGTGGAAATACAGTGTCTGTACAGATATTTCAGTCCCAACTGCTACTTTAGCTGAATCTTGAGGTTTGTTTTTTTAAATCTGCATGCTCTTCTTATGAGGCACATCCTTGGGGCACCTTGTCTGTGCCACTGTTGGGAAATGAAAGGAAATTCTCCCTGGACTGCTGGCAGTAGGTCCTTGATGTGAGGACCAGGAGCTCAGGAAAGGCAGAATTGCAGCCTTCTGATCAAACAGGTGTCCTGTCAGCTTCAAAACAGTTCTTCACACACAGCTGTCACTTCACTGTTGTGGGATCTCAGGATCTCAGTCCTGAGGTGCCGAGCCACCGAGACCACCCTTGGGGGGCTCGGGAGTCCTGGAATGTTCCAGAAGTGTCTGGTGGCTGGACTTTGACCCTACACTGGAGATGACACCTGTATGAAGATAAGAGGACTTCACCGGGGTGAATGGCGAAGAGATTAGCTAATTAGAGGGTGAGACACAGGGTTTAGGATTTATGTACAGGGGGGTTTAGAGGAGTAAGATGGAGGAATTGGGGCGTGTCCTGTCCTTCTTCTTCTTCCTCTTCTCCTCCATCTTCTTTAGCCATGGTGGCACTTTTGGATTGGTTATTACTGAAAGTGCACCCAGCAATGAGAATAAATGGTATTGGGGAAAAATGATAAATATTGTACACGTAACAATGGGTATAAAGATAGGTGACTGCCCGGAGGGCAGCACAGTGTGCTCATGGCTGGCTGCTGAGCAGAGCTCTGTCGGGCTGAAAGAAAATCTTTTAGATAAACAATTAATAAACATAAAAACCGAAAGAAGAACTGAAGCCTCTTCTCGTCCTTTGATACGCGGGCTGTCCCAAGGCCACCCCGGGCCTTTCCAGGCCCCTCAAACAGCCGAGAAAACCCGACACACTGTGGTTATCTGGGATGTGCAGAAGGACTGGAGAGGAGAATATTCCAGCCCTGTCTTCAAAGGGTGGGGATTCACATTGAGATGTGCAGGAGTGACTCCAGGGCTTGGCTGGGGAGATACCACCCCAATAAAGCAGGGCTATGGTGGAAATGTTAAACATGGATGGGAAAGGAAACCATCCAAGGAAGGACTTCTGCTTGTCCTCACAGCATTGTTAGCCTTTATTTTTGTTCAAAATGGATGTATTAGGCACTTAAAGGTTACTATCAAAATATAGCTGCAATTAATATTTTATGTTTCTACTTTTGCTTTTCTGACACCTAAGTGCTGCTTTCTCTCTGATATTAAAGGCCTGATGAGGAGCCTTTATTTTGACTTAATTGGAAATAGAACTTGATTGGCATTTTTTAAATTGAGAAATAAATGAAAAACTATGTGAGTGAACTGCTTTGGTCTGGTGCAGGGAAGTCAGACCTGAAAACAAAGCCTAAGGCATATGGAGATGGTTTTGTGAAGTGAAATGATGCAGGAACAATGAGAGTAAGGTGTCCTGCAGAGGAATTTCAGTCCAGGGGTTGTACACACCCCTCAGTGTAAGGACACTGCTGCTTTGGCTGCATTTTCATTCTGGTGTTTGGTGTTTTGGTTGTTGATGTGGATAGTGTTTTCTCTTCAGGGAACATTGCCAACTTGTGTGTTCTGGTTTGTGCTCAGACTTTTGTTTCCAGGAAAAATAAGATATTACCAGCATTAATTTCTCATTAGCTTTCAAGATGGTACATTAGTCAGCAACGTGCCCTTGCAGCTGAGAGCACTGAGGGTACCCTGGGCTGCATCAGGACTCCTGCTAATAATGCTGGATCATTTCCTCTCTTGCAGGTGGTATGGTCAAGAAAAGGACTACAATGTTCTAGTCATGGATCTTCTGGGGCCCAGCCTGGAAGACCTCTTCAACTTCTGTTCTCGCAGGTTTACCATGAAAACAGTACTTATGCTAGCAGACCAGGTACGTGCAGAGCCCTGGGGGTTCCTGCAGAGGGGGTTAAATAATTGATGCAGTGTTTGGTGCACTAAGTGAGCACTTGACCTAAATGGGGACAAAGTGATGGTGTCTTGTGTGTGCTCTGCCCTACAAAGTGCCCCGAGTGGGAGGGCACTGCAGCTGCCAGCTCCTTTGTGCTGCTGCTTTAAGGGCAACGTCATGAAAATATTCAGACTCATTTGGGTGGATTCACTGCCAGTATCACCATGGGGGCTGAGCAGTGTCCAGTTGTGGGTGATCTGATTCACTGGGACCTGTGGTGATACATGCAAGTCTGTCCCTGTGCTCTCACACCCTCCTGTAGCCCCCAGTGATGCCTCAGGTTTAGCTTTTCTATTTTTCACATTCTGTGCTGCTTTAGCGTGCAGTTCTGAGCTTCATATCAGGGGATGGTGAGCTCTGTGCACAGAGCAGGGAGACAAAACAATTCCTGCTTCAGGACAAATGATCCAAGGCATCACTAGGCCCAGACAGTGAGCTAATAATAAATAACTGCCTTGCTTGTTTGGTCCTCACAGTTCTTAAAGCTGTTAGTGGAGATGCCCCTCTACCTCCAACATAATCAAAGCCTCTAAAACTCTCTTAAGTCTTTCTTTATAGCAGTTGGTATTTTTCCAACTTGGTCATGAGAATACAGCATTTGAAATGAGCAGCCATATTTATTTCTTGCTGCTTGATTGTGCTTCCTTCAGCTCCTTGAAAAGCACTGAGGGTTTTTCAAAGTTGAATTTTTCAATGGTAGTTGAAATTTCATCTAATATTACATAATAGATATCAGTACCAAGTTGTCACTCAGCCAGATGCTCGTGGAATCCCAGGCTCTTGGCCAAGGAAGCTCAAGGCATTTGTGTGGAGACAAGGTCAGCTGTCCCTGCTCTCCCTGCCCTAGGAGGGTGATGTGCTTGCTCTGGAGAGCCATTGCCTGCATTATTCCTTAGGATGATGAGCATTAATTGGCTGTCAGCTGGGAAAAAGGCAGAAATGGGGTTGGCAGTGCTCAGAAGTGGCTTCTAGGGCACAGTGCAGCAAACAGCTGGCAGGGTGTGATGTAACAGCTCAAAGCTGCAAGGGGAGTGTTTGAGGAGCTGCAGAGCTGTGCCACATAACCATGGCTGTGATCTCACCCACAGGAAATGGGCTGGCCCTGTGTGATGACACAGATGGGCCAGAGTTTCTCCATGTCTCCAATATTCTGGGATCAGGGGAGCCTGGCTATGGCAGGATGGGCCACCATCAAATTGTGACTTGCTCCATGAAAACTGTTACCTGAAAAAGTGATGTTTGATCAATGAATAACCAGATGAATGAGTAACTGGGGCAGGAGGAGGGAATGAGCTTTAAAATTGGCTTGTGGTAGCTATAAAAGCTTTGAAACAATGAAAAAAAAATCACTTTTTAATAGGATGCTATAGTTAGAAATATGAACTTCAATATCTGGGAATTATTCAAGTATTTAATCTGCCAGTTTCTGACTAAGATTGTGGAATTTTAACATGAAAAAAGTTACTCAGCATTTAAATAATTGGTTTTCATTAAGCAAATGCATAAACTGAAGTTGCAGAGGAAGGTAACACTAAAAATTCATGCTTTCATTGAAGGTTGAATGAAATGTCTTGCTCTCTTTGAAATCTTACATGTTGCTGGTTTTTTTTACAGATGATCAGTAGAATTGAATATGTGCACACAAAGAATTTTATACACAGAGACATTAAACCAGATAACTTCCTAATGGGTATTGGGCGTCACTGTAATAAGGTTAGTCCAAAGCTCTTTGTTTCCAAGCTGCAGAGGGAATGCCTGTGGGATTTGATTCCAGCTGCACAACTTCTGTAAAATCCATTGCTAAAACTGCTGGTTTGGATGCTAAACCACAGTTCTTGGGTGTGAGAACTTGGTTGTCTTGGTGTCCACCTGTAAATGCTGTGGGTCTCTGACCCACCCTGGGACATGCACTTGATTGCAAGATGATTCTGGACTTGCAACAAGGTTATAAACTAACCCTAGAGAAGACTTCTCTCAAGATGTCTGTTGTCATAGCATTTTATTCCTCTATGATAAAGTCAAATCTCATCTTTGGCCTTGGGGCTGACCTCCTAGGATGAAAACAATTTGTGCAACGTGGGAGCTCCTGACCTACCAGTCAGCAGGGCATTAAACCTTGCAGTGACACACTGGTAAAGTCTCTTCAACCACCAGAATTGTGGATAAGACCAAGAGCCAACATGCAGATGCCTTTATAAATAAAAGAAATGATGCAATTGATGGAAAACTGTTAAGCTGTAGAATACCTGCTGTACAACAAAAATTTTGTCTCAGTTTACTTTGTGGGGGAAAAAAAAGCTGAGGGTGGGTGGGGGGTGGGCTGAGGTTGTTACACTTTTTGGGATGGGTAAACATAGTCAGAAGTGCATGTTTCCTGCCTGGAAGGCAACTTTTTCATTTTCTTTTTAGTTTTCTTGAGTGAAATATGCTTAATCCTGCAATTTGTATGTCGAGCTCGGGCAGACAGGCAGCATTGGCAATGCATTAAGCATGCTACTGATTAGAAATTAACTTCAGGACAAATGTACGTGATCAAGCTGTTTATTGGAAGCAAGATTCCCACTTATCTTCTCTAGATGCCATCCCAGGATGTCTCATCTGGTTAGGCACTAGCAGTAATCACAATGTTTACCTTTGTTTGCCTGTATGAATGCCAACTTCAGGGCCATGAGCATTAGAAGGGGAAAGCTTGGATAATGTGAGATAACAGCTCTTGTCTGAAGAGGTGCAATGCACTGAGTGTTTAGAGACAACCATTGGTGGAAAAGTTTGTAATTCCAGCTGAAAGACAGTCTTTATGTAATCCTGTTGCTGTTAAACTTTGTTTGTTCCCAAGTTTCATACTTTCACTCTGTACAGCTCTATTTTTCTCTGCTGTGTTGAGCAGTTTAGGCTCCTTAATTCTCTGGCATGACTCAAAGTAGAACTTGAAAACTTTTATTTTGGTTTTTTCCTAGTTTTAGTTTCTGATTTCCAATTGTTCTTTTTGGGCCATTTTTCTATACTTTTGCACAGTCATGCTAGGTTGGCATTGCTGCACTCCAGATCATCTTGGTGTGGATTAATGGCCTAGAAATTGCTGCTCTGCTTACTTTAGAGGAGGAACACATTAGATTTGCATCAGCTGAAATCAAAGACAAAATTGCCTACAAACCATTTGATTTTTTCCCTTTAGGGAGCCATGCAATGATATGGTGGTAAAGCACTGTGGGCATGGGCTTCACTTATATTTCACAGAAATAGGGAGTTAGTTCCTGACCCAAGTGCAAATTAATAGTTTTACATGAGCAAAATATGGAATGGGTTCCTTCAGTTTGGAATCTAGGAAACGTTTGCCACCATACAATATTTAATGTTTCTTTTTTTAACCAAGCGTAGTTTGGAGGTTTTTTTGAGATGACTCTACACAGTTCAAAGAAAATCAGCCACAAAGACTAGAACAGCATGGTAATCTTGTTCCAGTAGCTTCCTGTCAGTTATATTTAAAAAAAAAAATGAAATTGATTTTTTTTCCCCAAATTTTAATTTGGTCATTGGGAGAAATTTTGCTCCCACCTTAAAAGATGAATTTCCAGCTCTGCTAGAAATAAGCCCTGCATGCTTATGAAAGTAAACTTTAAGGTGACTAAATGCCTTCTACCTCTTCCTTACTGAAGATTTTACTTTTTCTAAATATCTTATGGGGGAAGGGCAGTTTGTGGAACCAAAGGCTGCTTTTGTAAGCAAAAACTTGAATTTCCTTTTTTAATAGAGCCAAATGTCACCATTGCTATCCCTGGTTAAGGCAGTGCCATTTTGGAGCGGCTCACAGTTGAAATTTACCTTTGTCCCATCTGTCAAATTTTCTCCTTGCAAAAAAAAAAAAAAATATAATACCACTGCAAATAATCAAAATATGACTCAAAAACAAGATGGAAAGATAGAGTTTTTTTGAAAAGTACAGTGCTTGGTGGAAGAAGGATGGCATTTGGCTACCCTGTTCTTTCTCGAACGCCTCGGTGTTGCCTGTCTGCGCCGGCCAATGTTGCAATGTAAGCAAGACTGTTTGATGCACTGCCACCCTCTATTGTTTGTTCAGTGTTTAGAATCTCCAGTGGGGAAGAGGAAAAGAAGCATGACTGTTAGTACTTCTCAGGACCCATCTTTCTCAGGATTAAACCAGGTCTGAACTGTCTCCTATTCCAACCTCAACCCCAAATTCATGTGCTTTATTTTTGTTTCGGTTATTTTTTTATTTTTTTTTCGTTTGGTTTATTTTTTGTTTTTTATTTTGTTTTTTCTGGAGAATGTAGACCTTGCAAAAGCACCTCTTATGTTGGCATTATTCAGACATACTTGGCAAACATGTAACATTACTAAGATGTTTCCCTGTGGCGCTTGTTTAAATTGTGGAATTATTTCTAAACTTTGATAGGGCTAAATGTACGTGCTTGATTTCAGGTGCAGGTTTCATTTGTGGTCTTTCCAACTCAAAAGGCAATCTTCTAAAAGTGTGGTGAAGGATAGACATGAAATAGCAGGGCTCCTGCTTGCCTTGCTGAAGGTTTCCTGCAGTTCCTATGGATGCATGTGGAGAAGTTCTGTTACCACTTCAGCCAGACTCCTCCCCGTGCAGTTTCCTTCCAAAATCACCCCTAATGTGTAATGAAGACTTAATATTTTCATCCATTTTGCTTAAAAACTGAAATTACTCCAACAAGCTGCATCTTGGAGAAGCAGGAGCTTATCTTGTAGTGTCTAATGTCATATTTCTGACTGTTGAAGAGAAGATGAATTGCAGAGGGAGGAAGACATTTGCCAGTTGGTAGCAGGACAGCTGGAAATTGCTGAATATGAATCACTGCTCAGGAGCTTGGCCATTGGAGCACAGCTTTGCACAGTAGTCTCCATGGATTAAATCCCAGGCAGATTCCTGCTGTACACAAGCTGACAGGCTTCTGTTGTCTGCTTCTGAAACTTTCTTATCACAGGCACAGACTTTGATCTACTTCTCTAGTTGCTCTTGGCAAAAATGGTGCCCTACTTCTCCAGTTTCCTGCTGATAGTGCAACAAACAGAATGAAGGTGGTGTGAGGTTATCTGGGAACTGGCACTGGGACGTTCTGTGCTCATCCAGACTGAGCTGTGTCTCCCAGCTCAGTTCTTTCCAGGAGGGGCTCACTCCTCTGCCTCCAGCCCATGCACAGGGAAATACAGACTGATCCTGAGCTAGGGAACACAGCAAACTTCCCCAGGGAAGCTGCTGCTCCAAAATAATAGCCAGTTACAGGTCTGTGTTTGTGGACCAAATCAGAAAATGAGGGATTGCATTCGAGCTCAGGCTTTGCTTCTAGGAAAGTCACGTAGGAGCAATCACGTAGAGCCTTACAGTGTCTGCTTTGGGATTCAATATCAAATATTGCCTGGCATATCAGGTGATTTCCTGGTAGCCAGGGAACATATCCATGCTCACTGAGTCGCTGCCTGTAGTGGGTGCAGCACAGCCAAGACCCACACCTTGCTGAGCTGTCTGAGCAGTGCAGTTGATTTAAAAACTTGGATTAATGTCTCTTGCTCCAAGCATTCTGGGCTCTCAGGATGGCTTTCACCTGAACAGCCAATGCAGCACTGCAGTGCCTTGTGTTTGCATGTAAATCATGGCAAGGCTTCAACCCCAGCTTTTCTGCTCTGACACCAGGAGCTGAAGAGGATTTTAGCTTTGCTTTTTCCTGTCTAGGCTACTGTAGTTGGGAAATCTTCTTGAATCAGAATTCTGAGCCATAGCTACTCTGCAATTCAGAAACTTTCAGTATCTTGGATACTTCAGAGTTGAACTTCTTAGTTCACAGCACTTCCAGTGTTCCAGTGACCCCCCATTTCAGCCTTGGATGTATTTTAGTCTCCAGTTTGCTTTTAAAGATGTATCTTCAGTTCTGGAATCAGCTTTTAGGTGATACAGAGTTGTTTTTTACTGAGACTTAATCAAACTTTAAATATCTTCTTTCCATCACGTTCTGCCCCCACCCAAGTTACTTTTGCAGCACTGTAGGGATTGTAGTCCTTGATCCTGCAGCATTAATCCAGTGTTGGAATCAGGATTTGTAGCTTGAAGTCTGAAAGGTTCTTTATGTGCTTCTTTCTGCCTCAGCTGTTTTTGCCTGGTCCTGCAATCTTGCCCAAGAAAGTACAGCCTGGATGACCCTTTGTAGGTGGGCTGGCTGGCAGCACGCTGATTACCACACACTAATTACCACACACTCAGGTTGCTAAATACCAAATCATTGGGCAAGCTTGGTTATTAGAAACCCAAATTGGATCCATTGCTTGGCTCCAGCTCCCTGGC